>NC_085861.1:13032826-13067826 GCF_034702125.1 Engraulis encrasicolus
CTGGCCAGACGCTAAAGATGTAGGAGGAGGGCGCGGCCTGGCATCAAGTCTACCATCCAAAAGGATCAGCATAGATATGGCCACAACTACCATTGAGGACACAGAGGTCATGTCCTTGGTATATTTTTTTCAGTCATGTAAAATGTATCTATGATGAAAATTGATATATGATCAACAATGATAAATTAAGTCTGTATACGACACCCCTATCAAGGCAGTGATTAATAAAAACAAACTTAAGAGTTTGACTGAAGTATTTGAAGCATGTACAGTATACAGTAAAGCATGCAGTATTTGACCCCGGTATTTGAAAATGTCTGGTTACGGCCCTGAGCATAGAGTAGCTGAAGACTCAGAGTTTCCTCTTACTTGCCCTTTCGTGTCGTTGATTTTTTTGTCTTTCTTTCCAGGAGAAGCACACAGTAATGCCCCTGCCACCAGCGCCCCTGGATGGACATGTTATTTTACAGGCACACACTCATGCATGCACGCACGCACACACACACACACGAAGACACAGACACCACAAACACACACTCATGCACACACGCACTCATACAAAAAAAACCACAGAAATCACAGGCACACACTCATGCACGCATGCATGCACGCACACACGCACACACAGACAGACACCACAAACATACACTCGTGCACGCACGCACGAAGACACGAAAGCACAGACACCACAAACACACACTCATGCACTCACACACACACGAAGACACAGACACCACAAACACACACTCATGCACTCACACACACACGAAGACACAGACACCACAAACACACACTCATGCACGCACACACTGAGACACAGACACCACAAGCACGCTTGCCTGGCAGACCTGTCCTATAGTCTGTGTCTCCTGCCAGGGCCACTGGCAGCTTTGGCTGGGCCCCCAAGCAACACATCTAAAAGGTCCCCCCAGTGGTGGAACAATTGTGCACAGGGTGCCAGGGCAAAACACTGATAGGGCCCCCCCATACAGCCTGCCCAGGTTATAACAGGGCCCCATATCACCAATTCGGGAGGCCCCTGGGCCCAGGTGCAAATGCCCTGCTTGCCCTCCCCTACAGCTCCACCCCTGGTCCCTCTCACTCAATACATACAATGCAATGGGGACCTGATTCTGGCCCCCATCCCCCACCACCCTCTCCCTGGGCCCGGGACGACTGACCCCTTTTTGTTCGTCGTCTTCCCTGCTCCTGTTGCTGATGAGTAAAGCACAGGTCTAGGCCGAGAGAGGTGTGCAAACGGAGTGGCGACAGCTTCAGCGCCGCGCTCCAAAACCGCCATCTCAGGGCCCAGATGGAGGGAGCGTGAGGACCGAGGAGAGTGGTGGCGGTGGCTGTGGATAGCGGTGAGACTGGCAAGGGGCAGAGGCTTTGGCTTTGGGTTTGGGTTGGCCTGGAGCATTCCAGGAAAATACGTTAGGCCAGTGGTTTTCAAAGTGGGGGCTGGGGACCCTTGGGGGGCCGCGAAGCGATGCCAGGGGGGCCGCGGCAGGTTGGCAGGAAAAATATTGCAAAATAAAATTACTAATTCAATAAATTGAGTAGCCAAACTGAACCTTAAGTAGCCAAAATGAACCAAAAATAAGCTAAACAATCCCAGTGGAATCAGTTTCTTCCGTAGGCCTACAATGTTTATATGTCTATTATGCTTCCTGTCGTACTTTAATGGGTTGAGGAATGCACCAACTTCATTGAGTTGTGAAACCGGGTGCACAGGGAAAAAATAGTGTCGCACGGCCTGTCAAGGGGGCCTTGGCTGGATTTTACCAGTGTATGGGGGGCCTTGCCATGGCAAAGTTTGGGAACCCCTGCGTTAGGCCAGGGAGGACACATGCAGGCCAAACGAGCGAAGAGAAGCAAAGCAAAGAGAGGCAAAATTCAGTGCTCCGTTCTAACAGCTCAACGGCCAACAGGTCATACTAGCGACATTGTCATGACTACGTTTATTTTTAGATTTGAAGTGTTTTGATAAGCTATTGAATTATTAATTATTTTCAATTAATATCAATGGAGAGAATTGGCCTTACAGTGGGATCTCTTTTGTCAATGCATTTTCCAAACGGTCAACAATTGTGACCAGGCCTAAATATGCTCCGCTTCTGAGCACAATATGAACACAAGAGTATAGTTTTCAATATGGTAAATCAGAAGTGAAAACCTTCAGGAGTATGTGTACGGAATTTGATAGTTTTGTAAGCATATTTGATATCTCAATACATTTCTTCAAAGTTATTTGATCTCTAAAAGCGCACACATACTGTAAATTCAAGTGATTTGGTTGATCTTTCACTCTAGTCATATGCTTTTTGACACAGATTAATAAAGAGAATCACTACTGTGACAGATGGGATTAAACGGGTTAACACTGACAATCTGTTTTTTTTCCACCAACATAAAAAACGGCAATAACACACCCACACACTTTACCACTCCCCCCAAAAACCCCTCAATAGCCCCACTACCACCAACACCAACACCAACCTCAAACATCATTTTCCCCAGATAATTTCCTCCTGTAATGAAGAAGAGTCCTGGCTGTGCTCTGGTTATGACGCCCACTCAAGGACATAATTCTCATATCTCCCATCGGCCTGAACAGCAACCGGACACGCAGCAGAGAGGGAGAGCAAGAGAGCGGTCAGGTTTCTGCACCGTACTATATTATTATTATTATTATTATTATTATTACATTACACTTAGCTGACGCTTTCATTTATTCAAAGTGACTTACAGTTATTATTTTTCAGGGTATTGGTTACAGTCCCTGGAGCAATGTGGGGTTAGGTGCCTTGCCCAAGGGCGCTTCAGCCATGGATGTAGGGAGAGGTCATGGGGGATTTGAACCTGCAACCCCTAGATTGAAAGACCAACTCTCTAACCACTAGGCTGCACCGTGCTATATAATCACTGTTGAACTATCAAGTCCATAATCCGCTTGAAACCGCCAACCCCACTTAAAGAGCTATTGCTACCGCTGTGCTGTAGCTTCTGGTGCTGGTTGGTTTTTCGTTCTCATTTTTTAGCGCTGGAATTTCTTTTCTTTTTCTCAGCTTAGTTTTTTTTTTTTTTCGGTTCCTCCCACATGTTGGACTTCCCAATGGTGTATACTTCACTCTATTTTCTTTCTTTTATTTTTTATTTTTTTGTATTCCCTCAACGTTCAGTATTCTGTAAAGGTCAACCGGAGGCTTCAGGGGAAGAAGAGCAGAAGAGACGTCAGCTTAGTCTGCCTACTGACAATAAAGATAAGCTCGGAGCTGAGGGCTTTCGGGAAATCCAAGTACCGTATATATATACCGTAGGTATGCACTGGTAGAAATTACATAATTCAATGAGGTATGTTTGACTTCAAGCTGTGGACCCCAATGCTGTGCACTATATGTAGTATGGGATATGTAGGCCTACTGCTAGCTAAACACAATCAATTCATAACATACTGTGTCAGCAAAATGCACACAGACCACGTGGCGAATTTTCTTACTATGGCATGGTTGACCCGCCTCCCTTGGTTTGCTTATGGTTATTTGCTTACCCACAAAGTGGGAGGAGTTCCCGTATTTTTGGGAACTCAGAAAGTACTTGAATTGCTCTTGACCTGACTAGTTGCAATGCTGAAAGTGTTGCGTCAAAGGGTACAGCCTGGCTAACTGCATCCCCCTTTCCGGCTCCTATGCCACCGCCTCTGCCTCTCTCTGCTTTCCCTGCGCTCTAGGAGGGGAGCAAGTATTAGTGGTATCAACAATGATCGATTCGGCGATCCGATCCAATGCGGGGCATGGACGATCCAATTCAATGTGGCAAGTTCCAGAATCGATCCGGAATTTTTTTTAGGTTTCAATTACTTCCATGGATATTTCGGGAGCAAATGAATGTTAAATTAAAGAAGAGTACTTCAAAGCATTGCAAGACTGATACAGACTGATCCAGACTGATACAGAAAACAGCCAATACATTGTTGCTCAGTATCTGACTACTTGTATTGCCTTATCATGATTGATGAAACATTTACTTTGCTTTCAGTAGAAATGTAATGCATTGCAATGCATTGTAGAATTGAATCGAATCGAATCGAATCGAATCGAATCGAATCGCATCGCTGCCTCCCGAATCGTGATCAAATCGGATTGTGAGGGCAGTGCCAATCCACACCACTAGCAAGTATAGTACCAGAGATAAGCACGCACACACACGAGCACACATACTCTTTCCCTTTGTTCATAATTTGATGATTACGTAAAAGGTCTTTGTTCTTAGGTGACTTCCAGAAGGGAGTGGCTGTATATGTTCCCTTTGGTGCCTGTCTAACTCAAATCGCATTATCTGATACAGATGGTCTGAAACTTCAACTTCAACTTCAACTTTAAACTTTTCAACTTTATTGTCCCCAGAAGGGGCGATTAGGTGTGCAGCAAGTCATAAGCACATATAGACAGCAACAACATATACCACAGGACGCGCTCAACTTCTTGGAAAAACGAAAGTCTTTGGGTGCGCGATAAAATGGATCAACTTAAGGAAGAAAAATCCGCACTCACAAACTGCGTCTCATTATTTATTTATATTACCACCATGTCCAAAAAGCAAACGTGTTTCGGCTATCAAGCCTTCATCAGTGCGTGGTACCATGAAGGCTTGATAGCCGAAACGCGTTTGCTTTTTGGACATGGTGGTAATATAAATAAATAATGAGACGCAGTTTGTGAGAGCGAATTTTTCTTCCTTAAGTCAGACATTAGACTCAGGCATTATATCAGACATTAGTCAGACTGTTGATACTTCAAACTTCTGGATGTGCATGTAAATGTAGGCCGTGCTGACTGAAGGGGTCCTCCAGGGCATGTTTGGCTATCAACATCTCCATGGCAACAGGTCTCAGCAGCCCCCAAGAGAGACTCAAGGCCAGACAGAGGAGACGAGGTGAAGCGAGAAGGTGGTCTCTCTCTCTCTCTCTCTCTCTCACTCTCTCTCTCTCTCTCTCTCTCTCTCTCTCTCTCTCTCTCTCACTCTCTGTCTCTCTCTCTCTTCAGTGTGTGCGTATGTGTGTGTGTCTGTTTGTGTGTGTGTGTGTGTGTGTGTGTGTGTGTGTGTGTGTGTGTGTGTGTGTGTGTGTGTGTGTGTGTGTGTGTGTGTGTGTGTGTGTGCATGTGTGTGTGTGCGCGTGCGTGTGTGTGTGTGTGTTTGTGTGTGTGTGTGTGTGTGTGTGCGTGCACGCGCGCAACACGGTCCACCGTCCACAACCCCTTGTGCGTCGTCTGCCTCCTCCCTTCCCGCGGCCACAAAGCGATGACTTCAGCTCCAAAGTCACTTTGGCACACAGTGGAATTTGGAATCAGGTATCGGGATCGGGCTACATTAGGTGACTTCAGGCGAGCTGGCAGGCGGCCAGGTGGGCTGGACGCACAAATGGACATTGATTTTTCAATAAGGGCCCTCCCTCCGAAGCTGTCAGCCAAAGCGCTGCCACAATGATATCCTCCTCCATCCATGGCCTCCCGGGGATCGACTTCTTCTGCCTGGCGGTCTGACTGGCACCCCCAGCCGAGGCCTTGTGAACCCCCTGCCCCACCACAAATAATTAAATTGTTTAAAAAAGCAAACGCAGATGTAACTGAGGTCATCTGGGCTAGTTCGCCACTCTGGGCTTGAACCCATGACCTGCTGCCAGTCAAGGCTCCAGTTGGGGCATGGGAGGGCATAGCAAGATACTACCGAGCTAAAGGGCCAGACCGATAGCTCAGTAAGCCCGATACCAGAGATTCTTTAAGTATATAGAGATATGCCAACATAATAGGTTTCTATGGGCACCTAACGTGACCAGGTTCCGGTCTGCCTAAAGGGGTGTGTCATAATGCTCCTAGCATTGAATAGAACAGTCCTTAGGTCTGCCTAGGTCTGCCTAAAGGGGGATTTCTCCCCCTCCCCCTTGCAATAATAGAACCCGGAAACAATGTGCTAATGGAACCTCTCTCTCTCTACTCTCTCTGCCGATACTGTATGTATGAGGCTTCGAGAGGGAGCTTTACACATTTTCTACACTAACCTCTGCTTGTTGCCATCCGTTGCAGTCACCCACCTAAACCTCACTCTCATCCGGGTCACGGCACCAGTGCAATTGAGGTCATCTGTCCTAGTTCACCACTGGGTAGCCTAGAAATCTAGACGCCCCTAGCGACCGCAAATTGAATTTGCTCCCGGGGGCAGTCTAGCGGACCCCGGTCGTTTTGCGAGGCTGAAAGTTATCCGATGACAGGGCCAATCAAATCGCGAGGGGGGCCGGGCTACATAGTAAACAGGAAACTTTCTAAGAAGAAGCATGGTGTCCGTCCGTGCTACATACAGCACGAAAGTGTTTACTTAATTTAAAAAGCCTGGATGATAATACATTTCGTGGCTGACATGGATTGATGTAATAATACACCATGAACTTATGGGGCACAAATAGATCTCAACACATTACCATTTGATCATTCGATGTTTTAAACTAGCTCGGTAAGCTAAGTTGAGCTTTACAGAACCAGATAGTCACACGTTATTATCAGACCACTACTGTAGGTGTAGAATGAAATTGCTGCCCCAATTTCTAACAAGACACATGCCATTAAAAACGAGACATTTGGGAGCTTTGGAAGTCTTTGAGTAGCTTACTAAATAGATGGGAATGACACCGAGTCTACCAAGCTAGTGGCTAGCTAACCTGTCGTCAACAACACAGACCTAGGTATCCAGGTTAGGGTTAGGTTAGGGTTAGTCTTAGAAACAAAAAAATAGGGTTAGAAACAAAAAACTAACATCAAAAAGATAACTAGCTCCGTTATATGGCGGTGGGATCGATAGTCTGGTTAGTGGGAGCGAGCTGACCGGGGAGCGTCCTGCGTTGGGAGCGACAATCCGGGAAAGTTATGGGTAGCTGGCTAGCTAACGCCGAACATGCCATGTTGACAACAATCATAAATATAACAATTTAACAAGCCCCAAATTGCTCGACATTTTGCTGATTGATCAAGGAGGGTCATGTGGTTGAAAACGAGGCATTTTTGAACTGTATAAGTGAAAACACGATTTATTAGGAAACTTGTTTGTGGCTGTGGTCATCACACGAATTCACTGCTACGACGGCTGGAAGTTGCCGCTTCACCTACAAAGAGGCCCTCGCTAGTGGCTAGCTAACCTGTCGTCAATAGCAGAGCTAGGTATCCATCCTTGTATTATATGCCTGCCCCAAATTCTAATAAGATCCATGTCATTAAAAACGAGACATTTGGGAGCTTTGAAAGTCTGTAAGTCGCTTACTAAATAGATGGGAATGACACCTGGTCTACCGACCTAGCGGCTAGCCATGTATTAGTTATGGGTATACAGCTAGCTAGCTAACACCGAACATGCCATGTTGACAACAATCATAAATATAACCATTTAACAAGCCCCAAATTGCTCGACATTTCGCTGACTGATCAAGGAGGGCCATGTGGTTGAAAACGATGCATTTTTGAACTGTATAAGTGAAAACACGATTTATTAGGAAACTTGTTTGTGGCTGTGGTCATCACACGAATTCACTGCTACGACGGCTCGAAATTGCCGCTTCAACTACAAAGGGGCGTGTCGCGTGTACGAGACAGCTGTGACGTTTCACAGACGTGTGTGGGGATTGGTTGTTTGCCATCCAATTGCGTGACGTTGAGTGCTGAAGCAACCGTTTATCCCGCCCACACTGCTGCCCAGCTCTCCTAGACCCTGGTACAGCTTTTTGCTGTACGGGTCTGGCTGCGCTAGGCTAACCACTGGGAGCTTGAGCCCGAAACCTGTCAGCAGTGTTGCCAGATGTGTCTGACCAAATCCCGCCCAAAAGGTTCTCAAAAACAGCCAAAATGCGCTAAATTCCACCCAAATTCAACAAATTACATTGACTTCTATGGGCCCAAAACGGCTTAAAAAAACGCCAAATGGCCCATTTTTCCCGTTTTTTGCCCGCCGACGCTCATCCCAAGTAGCCCAATTGGGCGGGCACCCGCCCAATCTGGCAATACTGTCTGTCAGTCAGCGCTCCAGTTTGGGCTTGGGAAGCACAGCACGATACTGCTGACCTAAAGGTCCAGACAGAGCGATAGGTTTACAAAATGTTCTACGCCAAACTCTGCTAGTTGGCACCTGTTACACAGACACATACAGACACAGAAATCTTCGTCACACACGGATAAATGCACAGCCTCTCATTACATGTAGATCAGATCATATGCATGATAAACTGTCTGATTTGCCACCTGTTTCCCAAAGTGTTTGTATCTCTGTGTGTAATGTTTTTTTTTTCTATCTGTTACATCACTCATTCTGTATATACATGGGTTAACAGTGTTTGTAAACAATATGTTGTGAGGAGGGGCAAGACACTGGCAGCCAACCACGTGAGCTAATTTTTTGACCAACAGCAGTTTCCTACAATCAGAGGTTGATTTGTGCGCAGCGAGAGTCGCGCAGCCAGGGAGAAACAAAAATTGTGAACTCATGTATATGAGCAAGTGTATGGTGTCAGTGTGGGCCAACTGGGTGCTCCGTGGATGAGGGACCCAGGTCATTTTCCACACTCACAGCTTCCCTTTTATATGTAGCAGTTTCTTGTTTTTATCCGTTTCTACATCAGTCACTTCGTCCAACCTGGCTCAGGCAACCTCCATCCATCTTTCCATCTTTCCTTCTCTTTCTCTCTCTCTCTCTCTCTCTCTCTCTCCACTCTCTCTCTCTCTCTCTCTCTCTCTCTCTCTCTCTCTCTCTCTCTCTCTCTCTCTTTCTCTCTCTCTCGCACACACACCCTCTCTCACACAAACACACACATACACACACACAAACACACACACTCTCTTTCTCTCTCTCTCTCTCTCCATCCATCTTTCCATCTTTCCTTCTCTCTCTCTCCATCCATCTTTCCATCTTTCCTTCTCTCTCTCTCTCTCTCTCTCTCTCTCTCTCTCTCTCTCTCTCTCTCTCTCTCTCTCTCTCTCTCTTTTTCTCCATCCGTGGTCTATCCCTGCCTGGCTGGGGGCCACGCCATGGAGGACTGGGCTGCCCTCCCCCTGAACCTGAACCTGAACCTGAACCCCACTACTCACTGCGGTACCTCGGTGACAACTGTGAAAAAAGGAGAGCTAGGAGCTAAAGGCCTAGAAGTAGGCCCATGCAAGCAGAGGGCCCATGCAGGGTCAAGCACAAGACCAATTACACCTGGTGCCTATTCCAAGAAGTTGGTTCTGGTAGCTGCTAAATTACCTCATGCCGTAGAGGAGTCCTTGGAGTCTTCATTTTCTGAAATAAATAACACCTGGAAGCCATGTTTTAGTAGGTTTGCAACTTTCTGTAGGTTAACATAGCCAGGTTTATGACTTAACCATATTCTTGTAAATTCCAACTGCTCTGCTGCCACTCATCGTCACTCATGAGCCGTGGTGTGCAGGGCTGTACTGGGCTGGGGGAAATAGGGGCCGGGCACTTTTGTATTAAAGCCCCCCACACCCCACCCCCACCCCATAATTAGCGCCGCACAACTGACTCACCGGTGGGCCCCGCACCCTCGTGGGCCCCTATTTTCAGAAATGTAAAGAAAAAATAAAATTAATCTGACAATAGGGGCCCACGAGGGTGCAGGGCCCACCGGGATATGCCCGCTATGCCAGGTGGCCAGTCCAGCCCTGCCGTCCAGCATTGGAGTGGGCCGCTCGGGGTAATGTAAGTGGGGGGCAACAAACCCACTGTTTGAGATGGTCCTCTTCCTTTTCGAAGGCCTGGGGTTGCCAAACTGTTACTTTCCAGATCAGATTCTGTCTGACTAGCTCTAAAGAAAACTGTTAAAGAAATGCTTGAAGAGTGCAATAGTGCAAGAGTGACTAATTCAATAGGCCTACATTAATACAGCTCATGACATATATAGCCGTTTAGTGTGAAGCCAGTATATCAGATTGTATTGTTAGTCAATGCGATAGTCTGCAACAGCAAATAATAAAAGTGAGTGTAAGGAAAGAACATCTATTTTTAAAGAGGGGAGCAAAAGAGCAATATTTACTTTTCACTGTCTATGTCTGGTTTGGGTTTGGATGAAGCTCACATTGCACCTCTAGGTTAGGCTACTCCAACAGGTCTGCCGGCCTGCGACACCAAATCCAGCTTTGTTCGGCAACAAATTTCTCATACTCTCCGACATTTCACCAAAGCCTCTCTCCAGTTGCAAGGTCATCTGTTGTGCTAAAAAAGGGGAAGAAAAATATGTCCAGCCAATGACCACGACATGATATACAGTTTTGTATATTCCATATTCGTGACGTAAAAAATGTATCTCTTTTGCCAATTTATGTGCCCCCCTGAAAAAATAATGGCCGCACCTCGGCCCCCCTGGTAATTTTGATCTAGAACCACCACTGATGCACACAGTGCAGCAGTAGCCACGAGGAAACCCATAAAACTTTGCTAATGCTGCTTACAGAGAAGCCATTAATGAAAGAGCCCTTGTCAACAGACATGACATCATCCACGTATACTGGTAACAGAATTAGGGTTGTAATGAAAACTATTTAAGATTCTCAATTAGTTGAGGTGGGGGTGCTGGGGGTGGTGGTGCTTTTGCTGGTGGTGGTGGTGGTGCACTCACAAATGCCTCATGAGGAGGCAAGTCAGCAAAGTACCCATGTGACTAAGGCAGGGTTTACAGCTATGGGCTTACATGGCAGACAGGAAGACGCATTTACTGATATGTGTGTGTGTGTGTATGTGCAAATAATATACAGAACCATAAAGTATTAAAACTAACCTTAACACTGCCAATTAGGAGATGAGTGGGATATTAGCTTGACTAACAATGACAGGAACTACAATGACTAACAGAAACATATATCGTGTCTGTCTGCCACCTGCACAGTAGTAAATATACACAGTAAAAAATGCAGTGCTAACACTTAGAGAGGCAATTTAACATATGCTAATATTTTGGTCACAAAGTACTCTCTAGTAGTGCCTCTTTTTCACTGCCGGTTTTCTGGTAGGCCTACAGCTCGACAAAGTGCAACTCGGCTACCACTTTTTGCTGTTCGAATAGGCACAACACAGCTCAATCGTAAAGCAAAACGTGGTCACGCTCTGTCGAGCTGTAGGCCTTCCAGAAAACCAGTAGTGGAAAAGAGGCATAAGTGTTGCATTAGCACTGTAATGTTTACTGTGTAGCGTGTGCCCATACTAAAATGCCCTGACCTCATGGCCCCTAGAGCTACTAGCCACCTCTAGGTAGGCTGCACCTGTCACGTTGCCCTCCTCTCTCCGGAGTCATCACTCTCTTTAAGAGACCACAGAGTACATCCTCCAGTCCTTTTATGACGGCGGAGGTGGCACATGAAGCAATGGGAGGTAAAACAAACAAAAGAAAACAAAAACCCACACACACGCGCTCACTCAGTCTGCTGGTTGCATGAGTCGGAAAGGAAAGGCACATGCTGCAAGTTTCTAGCCACAGTTATTTAGAGCTCCCTAATTGAGACCGATGGCCAGCTCAGGCATTCTTTATGAAACACTCCGAAACCTTATAGTGTAAGAGAGGCATAAATCATAAGCAGTGCACTGACGCGTCCAGGTACACAGCCTTCCCCATTAGGAAGTGAGCGGGCCTATGTCAACAGACTAATGTTCGTAAAAAGTCAAACTTATACTAGATATCGTGCCATAAAGGAATCACCTGCAGCCTCTTGGAACGCGCCGACGTACTGACATCAGTCAAAAGCAAAGTGTTACACAGTTAGTTGGCCAGGCTGAACATTTTCACAAAAGTTTTATATGAATGTCATTTGCCAAAGTAAAGTTGCATGAGGCAGCTGATGTCCTTTTTCCCCACTCCTTTCTCTATGATTGTCAACTTCCAGTAAAGTCAGTGAAATGGGCACGAATGTTTTTTTATGGATTTTCTGAATTGAACAGGAGGGAAAAAAACAGTTCATGACAGGTTTCTGTAAAGCTCTGAGTTTACTGGGCCAGTATCAGTGGCGGAACAATTGCACACAGGGCCCCCGCGCAGGACACTTATTAAGGCCCCCTATACAGCTTGCCAAGCTCACAATAGGACCTCCACCACCAATACGTGAGGGCCCTGGGCCCAGGGGAGAGTGCCCTGCTCGCCCTCCCTATAGCTCCGCCCCTGGCCAGTATACTTCATGCATCGGCATGACAATTTTGAGAGGTGAAACAGACACGATCTCCGAATGTGGAATCAGTCAGTGAACCGTGACAGCCATCACCCATGGTGGTGGACAGGGTTGCCAGATGAGACTTGTGATTTCCAGCCTAAATGCTCATAACCCACCTGTAAGCACTAAATCCTGCCCAATTTGAACTAAATTCTATTGATTTCTATGGCCATAAACCGGCAGAAAAACTCGCCTAAATGCTTTCTTTACCCGCAGAGCGCAGACGGTCATCCTAAGTAGCCCAATTGGGCGGGAAATCGCCCCAATCTGGCAACACTGGTGGTGGAGGTGGTCTCCTGTCAGGAGATCTAACTAGCAAACTCAAGCTGCAGATTTTGGAACCGTTGCTGGAACCGTTTCGAATATGCTGAGCTAACCATCTTGAGTTTTTATTTTTTATATCCGTGATTAGGTATTTGGGCTGGAACTGGAAGAGACTTTTATATTGGATAAAGGCATTTTATTTCTTATGGTTACGTTATTTAGATTGGATTAAGGTATTTTTCGTAAAAAGTCACATGTTGCTTCTGAATGATGACTGGTGGTTTTCCGATGCATTGCACAAAACCTGGAAGCCAAGAAGGACATTGAAACACGAGCACGGACAAACACACAAGATAAATATCAGATTATGAATCTATTGAGAAAGATTAAACTGATCTCTTCCTGTGGGAAAATGTGAGTATAGCAGAGTAGAGGGTATTATATTGTCCCCAGAGGGAAATTTGTCTTGGGCTTCACCCACTGCATTACAGTACTCAGTACTCACTTCCTATATTTATTCAGTCTGCAGTTTAATGTCCTGAAACATCGACCTGAGGATAGTAGAGTGAATTCATGATGCAAAATGTGCGTGGGGTCCTCTAGAATCTTCAGTGCCTCCCTGAGCATAAAGTATATCCCCATAGTGGTCTTGTCTTTCGTCAAATAGAAGTTAAAATAGTCCTCCATCTAATATAGGGGTTCTCAAACACTTTTGAACAAACACCCCTTTCACCTCATCATAAGCCTACCAACACACCCCTTGGTATTAAAAAATAAAAGATTAATGCCACCCATTCGCAACTGAGCACAATGTTCGATCACTTGCCTGAAAATGTCAAATACTATGCATATCAATCATACGTACCGCCCGGTATTTAAAAGCTATAATAATATAATACTATATATAATAGAATAGAATAGATAGGCTTCCAGAAACTTGAATGTTTTAATTTGATATACCCGAGTAATGATGGTGAGATTTGAGTTATTGTGGTAATCTGACATAATAAATCCTTACTTATGTTTATCACACGTAGGGTTAAGACTGAGGGCTTTCTTGAGAATCTCAGATTGGGACTTGCTCCCACTTATGGTAACCACGTTCACATTTCTTAAAATGCATGTCTGGTCCAGTTTCTTTTTATTTTTTTGTCCAACTGCATGAGCTGTCGCAGTCTCTGTTTTCATTAACGTGGCCATGATATATATTTTGCAATGTTCTACATAATTCATGCCGGTGCGTGTCTTGCTGGCTAAATAAATTCTGCCATGTTTCAGGGGAAAGACAAGCACCTCAGATGAAACATCCAATTTCACAGCTCTTCAAAAACATTCTAGAACAATCAAGAGTCAAGATTCTATTTCCATTGACAGGATGGACAACACGTCAAAATCCAAGAACACTCCACCCATCCTTGTGTCCCCTATAATCACCACAAAGAATAAGAAGAAAAAAAGAGGAAGAATTGGCCGAGAGTTTTCGAAGTGTGCTGATTTCAGGGTTCGAGGAATGCAACTTTGGTGGAGCATTCCTGTTTTTGTTAGCATCTTCAACAAGCAAGTCTCATTCCATATCTGTCAATGTGAATTACCTCCATACAGGCCCTGGCAACTCCTAATAGCCTCATCTCCTCAGCCCTGTACACAAACACATGTGCACGCGTTTACATAATTACTCATAACTCCTCTGCAGAGAGAGAGACAGAGAGAAAGAGAGAGAGAGAGAGAGAGAGGGAGGAGGGGATGAGCAAAGAGGACAGAAGAGAGGGAGGAAAGGAAAAGGGAAAGGGTCTCTGGGTCCAACCGAGCCACACAAGACGATGATGGGAGAGAAAGAGAGAGAGAGAGAGAGAGACGCGTGCAGGGACGGAGGAGAGGGGCTGGAAGTTCGCTGGATCACACCGCCAGCCAGCCCTCGCCTACTCTCATTACCAGCGCATTTCTCAAACAAATCCCACCACCACCACCTCCACCACCACCACCACCACCATCACCACCACCCGCACCACCACTAACCCCCAAAATCTCCACCTCGCTCCCCCCCAAAAAACTGTCTAGAATTCCTGCAGCAATTAAAGCATTTCTCCCATTCTGCCGCTCCTTTCTTCCCCATCCCCTTGGCAGGGCAGGCGACCATGTTGGTCAAGCCGTCTCGGGGCTCCCGGGCCAGGCCTGACAGAACCAATTTGCGGAGGCTGCCGTGATTCGACAAACAAAAGGAGTTGAGGATTATTGCACTGGGGACGTCTCGGGTTGGGAGAGCGTCGGGAATCGCACAGGGCGTGCCATTGTTCCCCGACCGCCAATGTTTTTCTGGCACACGTCGGCCCTTTTCTTTTACGCATGCAGGGCCCAAGGAGTGAGAGCCGGACCACTCTGTCAAAAAACATGCGCACGCACGCACCCACACACGCGCACACGCACATGCACATGCACATGCACACACGCGCGCACACACACGCGCACGCGTGCAAACACACACACACGCACACACACACACACACACACACACACACACACACACACACACACACACACACACACACACACACACACACACACACACACACACACACACACACACACACACACACACACACACACACACACACACACACACAAAGAGGATGCAGGGAAAATAAGAAGCATTTGTGGGTCCGGGGGCCCCATTGGTATTTTGCATGGACTTAAGGGGGATGAGGGGGAAGATGGAAGTGGAGGGGATGGAGTGGGTGGTTTTGAGTGGGTGGGAAGAGGGTACAGAACATCTTCTGGGATTAAAGTTGAGTGGAGTTTTGACTGGAATTGGATTATATATTCCTTCTCACATACGGTACATGGTACAAGGCTCAATGTATACAGTATGTGATTTAAAAATAGAAAAAAACAGTACCAAGCAGCAGCGCATACCAGTGCCTCTGCGTCCAATTGGCTAGGGCTTCAGATGTGGCATTCTTGGCTGAGGACTGAAGTCACCTCGAGCTATAGACAGTCTTGTGTTATTTGGCACGTGGGCTACACACAAGTCAGTACAGTATATTAACCACAATAAATGGCTGAACTATATATGACGACAAGACTCCTGTTGTCCAACTGCCCATGGAAGCATGTGCATGAGAGAAAGACGGAGGGAAAGAGAGAGAGAGAGAGAGAGATAGAGAGAGATTTTAAAATGTTCTTCATTAACAAGAAGATACACAGAGAGAGAGAGAGAGAGAGAGAGAGAGAGAGAGAGAGAGAGAGAGAGAGAGAGAGAGAGAGAGAGAATATTCTTTATTAACAATACGAAGAGACAGAGAGAGGGGAAGAGAGAGACAGAAACTCAGGGAAGGAGAAAGGAGGGGAAGAAGTGAGTGAGCAGAAGTGTGGGAATTTTCACTCTGGCCCAATTCCCCTGATACGAGCGGTATAAGATAATCTCTTCGGGTATTACTTTACAGAAGCAGAGCCCCATCATTCTCGCTCTCTCTCGCTCTCTCGCTCTCTCTCTCTCTCTCTCTCTCTCTCTCTCTCTCTCTCTCTCTCTCTCTCTCTCTCTCTCTCTCCAGCCTGGGAGTGATGGGGTATGTTTAGTCGTTTTGCCTCAATTCAATAATATACAGGACAAGAGAGGGCGGGGACGGAGATGGAAAAAAACGTGGGGGGGGGGTGGCAGACAAAGAGTCCTGCTGTCTCACATATTGACAGTGGCAATAGTGAAGACTAGATATGTAACGTAACAGAGAGAGAGATGTTGATTTTGGCATAATGTGTGTGTGTGTGTGTGTGTGTGTGTGTGTGTGTGTGTGTGTGTGTGTGTGTGTGTGTGTGTGTGTGTGTGTGTGTGTGTGTGTGTGTGTGTGTGTGTGTGTGTGTGTGTGTGTGTGTGTGTGAGAGAGAGAGAGTGTGTGTGAGAGAGAGTGTGTGTGAGAGAGTGAGAGAGGGAGAGAGAGATTCTGAGATATACAATAAGAAAAAAGATAGACACCAAAAGAAAGAAGGCCAAAAAAAAGTTTGACAAACGGGTAATTTCACTCTAAAGTCCATGAAATTTTCTACAATTTTCTAACAGTAACTGTGTTTTGAAAACCTATCAGCAATGTCATAACCACTGTCACGATCCAACCCAAATGGTGAATGACATAACCGACATTGTGGCGAATAGTGCCATAACAAGGTCAACTCTGGGAATCATAACAGCATTCTGTCATTAAAGGCTAAAATGCGTTAGTCATTGGGATTTTCTGACCTGTCATTATGCATAAGACAAATGGCACGCGAGCACACCAAGTCAATTACGATACTCTCTCAATGAAATTTATAGACTTTTGACGACGGGCAGGTTGGAAACCCCTAAATATTCCCACTTCAACTTCAAGTTCAGGCTGTTTACTTTTGTCGTTTTAGTGTTTGGGTAACGATTCTGTTTCTCGTGGGAAAAGTTTACACTCTAAAAAACCACACAACACACACTCGCACATGCACACGCACACACACACACACACACACACACACACACACACACACACACACACACACACACACACACACACACACACACACACCCTTGACTTAATGCTTGAATGCTAATTGTCTGAATGAATTTTACACCGGGAACCTTTTTAATGGATGTTTTGAGAGCACTGAAACATACTAATATTGTACTTTTGAAAAGGATGCATACCATATAGTTTGATCACTCCTTTGCTAGATCCAGGCCTATAGAGAGAGGGGCACGTATAAGCAAAGTTGTGGGTAATTAGGGAGAAATTAAATCGAATGCGATACTGACAGGCCACGCATGCAGCTCGGCGTGCTAATGTAACACAACACTCGTCGTCAGTTTTTAATGCAGTGAGCGCAATGTGAAAAACATCTGTTTCAACACCACGCACTTCCTCTCCTCCACCAGGGTGCTTAAGCTGATTGAGGCATGAGGGGCATGATTGTGTTTAGCTTTTATTTGGCAATTGGGGTTTTCCATTTCCCCCCTTCGCACTCTAAATTGAGTTCATTCATTCATTCATTCCTTCATTCATTCATTCATTCATTCATTCATTCACTCATTTAAACTAGTGTTTCTCAACGGGGTCGGTACAATACCCCAGGGGGCTTGGAGAGCTCTAAGGGGGTGTTGAGGAGGATACAGCTGAAAGGAGAGCGGTGCTTAGTTGCCATTGGGGGGCATTAGTCCATTTCATTTTTTAATACTAAGCGTTGTCAGTCTTATGATTGTGTCAAGGGGGTGTTGGGAGGCTCAAAAAAGGTTAAGAACCACCGATTTAAACATTCATTTACCCTCAAACTTACTTCCGAATGTTTTTTTAAGACACCTTGTCTGTTCCCAGTTCATAGTCTTAGTCCAATCATTCGCTTGCTCACATAGTACAGCTCTGCAGCCTACTGCCACAGACAACTCCTTCCCTCAATTGGAATTAACGCATATATCAAGTTCACTCATCAATCATCTGTTCCTCAACCCATCCTTCCTTCCTTCCTTCCTTCCTTCCTTCCATCCATCCATCCATCCATCCATCCATCCATCCATCCATCCATCCATCCATCCATCCATCCATCCATCCATCCATCCATCCATCTGTCTATCAATCAATCCATCCTTCCTTCCATGTATCCATCCATTTATTAGTCATCCATCTGTTTCAGTCACACACACACACACACACACACACACACACACACACACACACACACACACACACACACACACACACACACACACACACACACACACACACACACACACACACACTTTACATTCACCTCCTACTGGCGGCAGAGCAGAGCCACCGGAGTCCTTGACAGACATGATTGATCAGTCAAGACCAGAGTCGAGACGGCACGGCCTGCAGTGCATCCCTGATGGAGGAGGAGAGAGGGAGAGAGAGGAGAGAGGAGGGAAGAAGAGGAGAGAGGGGAGAGGAGGAGAGAGGGAAGAAGGGGAGAGAGGGAAGAAGAGGAGAGAGGGAAGAAGGGGAGAGAGGGAGAGAGAGGAGAGAGGAGGGAAGAAGAGGAGAGAGGGAAGAAGAGGAGAGAGGGAGAGAGGGGGGGAGAGGGAAGAAGAGGAGAGAGGGAGAGAGGGGGGGAGAGGGAAGAAGGGGAGAGAGGGAAGAAGAAGAGGAGAGAGGGAAGAGGGGGAGAGAGGAGGGAAGAAGAGGAGAGAGGGAAGAGGGGGAGAGAGGGAAGAGGGGGGGGAGAGGGATGAGGGGGGGAGAGCCAGTACAGCCTGTGCATTCCTTATGGAGGAGAGAGGGAGAGAGAGGAGAGAGGAGGGGAGAGAGAGGAGAGAGGAGGGAAGAAGGGGAGAGAGGGAAGAAGGGGAGAAGGGCAAAGAGTCAGAGAGGAGACAGAGCCGGCACGGCCTGTGCATTCCTGATGGAGGAGAGAGGGAGAGAGGAGAGAGGAGGGGCGGGGGGAGAAGGGGAGAGAGGGAGAGAGAGCAGAGAAGAGGGAAGAGGGGGAAGAGAAGAGAGGGAGAGAGAGCAGAAAGGAGGGAAGAGGGGGAGAGAGGAGGGGCACGGCCTGCAGTGCATCCCTGATGGAGGAGAGAGGGAAGAGGGAGAGAGGGAAAAGGGGGAGAGAGAGAAGAGAAGGAAGAGGGGGAGAGAGGAGAGAGGAGGAGAGAGGGAAGAGGGGGAGAGGGAAAAGGGGGAGAGAGAGAAGAGAGAGGGAGAGAGAGAAGAGAGAGGGAGAGAGAGAAGAGAGGGAAAAGGGGGAGAGAGGGGGAGAGAGAGCAGAGAGGAGGGAAGAGGGGGAGAGAGGAGAGAGGGAACAGGGGGAGAGAGGAGAGAGGGAAGAGGGGGAGAAAGGAGAGAGGGAAGAGAGGATAGAGGAGGGATAGGGTGGGAGAAGAGAGGTAGAGAGGAGGGGGGAGGGGAGAAGAGGAGAGAGGGAGAGAGAAGGGGAGAGACAGAGAGGAGACAAGGGAAGAGAGGGAGAGAGGAGGAGAGAAGACAAGAGGAGAGGGAGAGGGAGAGGGAGAGAGGAGGCAAGGAGAAAGAGGGAGGGATAGATGATGCATAGAAGAAGGAGAGAGGTAGAAAGCAGGGGAGAGAGGAAAGAGAGAGGTAGAAAGGAGAGGAGAGAGGAAAGAGATAGGTAGAAACGAAGGGAGAGACGGAGGACAACAAGGGTACGTGATGTTCAGGACAGACGGGGGCCATACGTGCTCAGAACACTTGTTCCCTTCCGAGGAGGCTGACGAGACCTCAAAGCCTGACCGTCGAGATGGTCGGAGCACGCACGACCCAGACGAGCCGTCCCACCATGCTCCCCTCTCCCCCAATCCAATCAGGGGAGTAGAAACACCCCAGAGAAGTGACTGGACTGGGGTGAGGTGCGGTGGGGTGGGGTGTGGGGGTGTGGGGGGGGGGGGGAGGACGGAGGAAGTACTGTAGCGACCCCAGTGCCGGCGCTAACAGGCACAGGCAGACAAGGCCGTAGCCTAGGGCACCAAATGTCTTTGGGGAACTGTAGTCAGGGCCGCATTACAGTAATGCACTAGCTAGATGTGGTTGCAGCCCCCACCTGCCCAGGGGGCCCCCTGGTTGGCCATGGTAGACATGTTATCTTTAATTTCTAGCTCGTAATTATCACACTATCTAAATAAATTTGTCGAGAAATGTGCCTTCCGAGGCCCCGGCCCTGGCCATAGTAATGTCTGAATGTACCACAGAATTGCAAAACATTAGGCTTTACATTGACAATGATTATTAAACGGGCATTCCGTATTAACTGTACTTACAGATAGCAATGAATAAATGCACAAAAAGGAACGCGGGTGCTCGCCAACCTAGGGCACCAAACTGACAAGCACCGGCCCTGTGTGGGTGTGGACGAGACTTGAATGCCTCATCTCATGGCTGCAGCATCATTAATAGGCTTACCAGATAAAGACCTCTCTTCCGGTGTCTCCTGGGCTCAGACGCGAACAGGGCGTCAGACTGTCATCAATGACCCCCCCAATGACTCTCGGGATGCACACTGTCATAAGCAGCACCCTTCATCCTTCCTGGTCGCTTCTCCTCCTTGTCACTCGTGCCTCCAGGGCCGGATTAACACACAGCCTAGATATGGCTGCAGCCTAGGGCCCCCCACCTGCCAGGGGACCTCAACAGGCTAGATATGGCTGCAGCCTAGGGGCCCCCACCTGCCAGGGGACCTCAACAGGCTAGATATGGCTGCAGCCTAGGGGCCCCCACCTGCCAGGGGACCTCAACAGGCTAGATATGGCTGCAGCCTAGGGGCCCCACCTGCCAGGGGACCTCAACAGGCTAGATATGGCTGCAGCCAAGAGGGGCCCCCACCTGCCAGGGGACCTCAACAGGCTAGATATGGCTGCAGACTAGGGGCCCCCACCTGCCAGGGGGCATGCACAAAGGTGAAAAATTGCAGAATTGTGATAATTTGTAATATTGAAAAATTCTCCTGTCATGTTGAGTACATTTGGTAGATACAGTGCCCTCCATAATTATTGGCACCCCTGGTTGAGATGTGTTTTTTAGCTTCCAATTATTTATTTTTTTTTCTAAATAATATGGGACCTTAATGGAAAAAAAGAGAAAAATCCAACCTTCAATACAAGTGCATTTATTCAGTGGGGAAAAAATCCCACATAAAGAAATAATTATTTGACATCAAATAATGTGTGTCACAATTATTAGCACCCCTGGTGTTAATATTTTGTACAACCCCCTTTTGCCAACAAAACAGCACCTAATCTTCTCCTATAATGTTTCACAAGATGGGAAAAGACAGAAAGAGGGATCTTCAGCCATTCCTCTTTGCAGAATCTCTCTAAATCATCCAGAGACCTGGGTCCTCTCCTCTGTACTCTCCTCTTCAGCTCACCCCACAGGTTCTCAATGGGGTTGAGGTCAGGGGACTGAGATGGCCATGGGAGGAGCTTGATTTTGTGTCTGGTGAACCATTTCTGTGTAGATTTGGCCATATGTTTAGGGTCATTGTCTTGCTGAAAGACGCAGTGACGACCCAGCTTCAGCTTTCGGGCAGAGGGCAACAGATTTTGATTTAAAATGTCCTGGTATTTCAAAGCATTCATGATGCCATGCACCCTAACAAGGTTCCCAGGGCCTTTGGAAGCGAAACAGCCCCACAGCATCACTGACCCACCCCCATACTTCACAGTGGGTATGAGGTGCTTTTCAGCATGCGCATCTTTCGTGGTACGCCAGACCCACTTAGAGTGTTTGTTGCCAAAAAGCTCAATCTTGGTCTCATCTGACCAAAGCACACGGTCCCAGTTGAAGCCCCAATACCGCTTGGCGAACTCCAGACGCTTGCGTTTATGATTGTGAGTGAGGAAAGGTTTTCTCCGTGCATGCCTCCCAAACAGCTTGTTGGCGTGTAGACAGCGCCTGATGGTTGATTTGGAGACTTTGTGACCCCAGGATGCTACCATTTGTTGTAATTCTGTAACAGTGGGCTTTGGAGATCTTTTGATTTCTCTTACCATCCTCCTCACTGGGCGTGGTGGCAAAATAAACTTGGGTCCTCGTCCAGGCTTGTTTACCACTGTTCCAGTTGTTTTGAACTTCTTAATTATTCCTCTCACAGTGGATATGGGCAGCTGCAGTTGAGTGGCAATCTTCTTGTAGCCTCTGCCTGACCTGTGAAGGTCGACGCACATCTGCCTCACTTGTATGCTGTGTTCCTTTTTCTTTCCCATGTTTAAGAGTGGATAAGAGAAATGGCCTCGGTGTCACGTCATATTTATACCCCAGGGAAACAGGAAGTGATGAATTACTAATTAAATGTTCCTACATACTCTGGTAAACTTTGTAAACTACTGTAGAAATGACAGAAATGCTTCAATTATATTTATTTCCTGGGAATTGTTAAAGGTGCCAATAATTGTGGAACAGGTGATTTAATGAAAAATAATTATTTTTTAGTCAGGGATTTTTTTATTTTCTTACAATTCATTTGAGTTGAAGGCTACATTTTCCAACAATTTTCAGTGTGACAGTATTCTTCTGCAATAAACACTGAATTTATTTTAAGGCTTTTAACACATCTCAACCAGGGGTGCCAATAATTATGGAGGGCACTGTATGTTACCCTTCATTCCTAGCTCGTAATTACGACACTTTCTATGTGAATTTGTTGCGAAATGTGTCTTCCAGAGGGCGCCCACAGCAACCTGTAGCCTAGGGGCCCCAGACCATCTTAATCCAGCCCTGCCTGCATCTAACCCCCATCTATCTTTCATGTCATATCACTGTCAGGGCTGATGGCAGCTTTGAGTGGACCCAGGACAGGCATCTGAAAGCACCCCCCCCCCCTTCAATATATGCAATGTAGATAATGAGGATAATGGGTCCCCTGGCTCCCTGGCTCCATGATCCCTTTGTCCCTCCTTACAGCCTTCCCTGATCTCCCTGTCTATGTCTATGTCTATGTCTCTCTCTCTCTCTCTCTCTCTCTCTCTCTCTCTCTCTCTCTCTCTCTCTCTCTCTCTCTCTCTCTCTCTCTCTCTCTCTCTCCATCATCATTTTCTATCTGCTGAATGACTTGTCAACACGCTGGATGGATATGACAGTGTTTGAGATGTTGAAATGTTGCCATTAAAGGTCTGTCAAGCTCAGTGCACTTGTGCCTCAATGAGCTCCAGGGAGTGAGTTAAAGTCCACACATCCAAACGTCTGACCTGGGAGAAGGACAAGCAAATGATCAGATAAAAAAGACAAAAAAGTCCACTTCAACCAGGGTTTTTATGCTCCCTCTCGTTTTATTATTTTTTATTATCGTCTGAAGAAGGGTGATTACCCGAAACGTCAAATGAGCTCCAGCCCGGAGGCAGTGAGCAGTTGCATAACCATCTTGCATACTCGCATACTATAGTCCATATTATTGAAGCTCACTCTAGCATACTTTTTTTCTGAATGAACTTCATTTCATGGGGATTGGTAACAGTTTGTGATTCACAATGTGCGGTGGGGCGGCGCAGGGTGGCGCAGGGCGGCGCGGTAATCCCTGGCTTTTGCAAGGGATGTGGGAGCATGAATGGCTGGATGAGGGGCTCATGTCAGCGTGTCTGCGAGCTAAGCCCTGGCCTTTGGTCGACTCCTACCCCTTTCAATCAGAACATCTGTCTTCGCCTCTCCCTGGTGTTAATATCTGGGGGCCGTGACACCCATTGTCAATCGTGACATGCTAACATGAGCGATCGGGTTTAGTGGGTGGGTGTGCCGTGTCGGTGAAGGGGTGTGTGTGTGTGTATATGTATATGTATGTGTGTGTGTGTGTGTGTGTGTGTGTGTGTGTGTGTGTGTGTGTGTGTGTGTGTGTGTGTGTGTGTGTGTGCGTGCGTGCGTGTGTGTGTGTGTGTGTGTGTGTGTGTGTGTGTGTGTGTGTGTGTGTGTGTGTGTGGAAGGCCCAGACAGGGGTGTGTGTGTGTGTGTGTGTGTGTGTGTGTGTGTGGAAGGCCCAGACAGGGGTGTGTGTGTGTGTGTGTGTGTGTGTGTGTGTGTGTGTGTGTGTGTGTGTGTGTGTGTGTGTGTGTGCGTGCGTGTGTGTGCGCGTGCGTGCGTGTGTGTGTGCGGAGGGCCCAGACGTGTCGGAGTCGGGTGTCTGGGTGTTCTTGGCATCCAGCAGAGGTTTGTGTGTGTTGATGTTCACACACACACACCCTTGAGCCTGCACAGCCTCCCCAACAGCCTGTTTGGGAAAGCCAGACAAACAGACAGACAGACACACACCCTTGAGTCCGTAGAGACTCCTCAACTGCCCGATTGGGAAAGCCAGACACACACACAGACAGACTGACAGACGGACAGACAGACGGACAGACATACTATTGGCTTGGCTCTCCATGGACCTGCCCAGCAGCAAGCCAAATATTATTCCACTGAAACCCAATATGTGGGCACAGTGTAACGATGGCTAATAACTTGGCTGCTGCGGATCTCACACCGCTACCACCCACAGCCACAGCCAAGGCGTTGTGCTGAGAGAGAGAGAGAGAGAGAGAGAGAGAGAGAGAGAGAGAGAGAGAGAGAGAGAGAGAGAGAGAGAGAGAGAGAGAGAGAGAGAGAGAGAGAGAGAGAGAGAGAGAGTTCTCCCACACTCTGGCCCAGTGACCTTTGCATCTGGGGAGAACTTTGCGGGTGACTGGGAGCCGTCAGTGTGTGTGTGTGTGTGTGTGTGTGTGTGTGTGTGTGTGTGTGTGTGTGTGTGTGTGTGTGTGTGTGTGTGTGTGTGTGTGTGTGAGCAAGCATGCCAACAGCGTGGACAACTGGGTCAATCAGTTGTTCCGGGCCCAGGGAAACGGGTACCCAAGAATCAGGACCCCATATTACATTGTATGTATTGAGCGGGGGACCCTTTCAGATGATTTTGTTCTGGGCCTGATCAAAGCTGTCAGCTGCCCTGGCATAGAGGATGGTCAGCATGCCACCCCCGCACTACCCATTGTGCTCCAACACTGAGCTGAGATATGCTAACATAGTGTATCTGTCCTTTACGACTCAGCTAGGCTCTGCACTCTATGGTCAAAGATTAGCGCTTGGAATGCTAAGGTCATGGGGGGAAACCCGCTTTTACTGTGTGTAGTCACAGAAGTGTATGTAGAGAGCTTTTTATGTGATTTTTAGTTGACCTTAAAATAAATATGCCTACTAAATGGTAAAACTAAAAACAGATGCATTGCAAACGCTATTATTGTATGCTTGGAAAATACGTAGGCTGAACACAAATAATTAAACCAATAAATTGGGACATGCTGGAAATCCTGGGTGGTTTGGAAAAAAAAACAATAAGTGTTCCTACAGTAACTCTGGTGTAGGTTGCGGGCTTTAGCCACCACGCAGCGTCGTTTGCTTTAGACCAGGGGCAAAGGTCACTCCAGTCGGGATGTGCTAGCCCACCACACCACACCTCAGGGGCCGTTACTGCTGGGTTTGTTGTATTTTCTAAGAGACCATTTGTTGCATTTTCAAAGACCGGCCCACGAGTTAGAGGTAAAAATGACCCGACCCTCTTTCAGCTCCATGCCCACTTAATTGCCCGCCTGGACTGGTAACTGGCATACAGGGTATTTCCTGGTGGACCGACAGTCCTCAGGGGCCGAATCCAGCCCTGTGCATCTTTCAGGGCTGCTTATAGCTTTGGCTGGGAAAAGCCCATCTGAAAAGCCCTCCCTCCACAGTACATACAATGTAATTAGGACCCAATTCTGAGCCCTCCTTCTCTCTCCCTTGGCCCTGGACAACCAACCCTTTTGTCACCCCCTGTTGGCTTCCCTGGCAGCTTTCTTTTTTTAAAAGATTTTTTCTTTGGTCTTTTTCGACTTTATTTGACAGGACAGTGTGAGAGGTGGACAGGAAGTTCATTGGGAGAGAGACAGGGAGGGGTCGGCAAAGGACCCGGGCCGGAAATCGAACCTGGGTCAGCCGCATAGTAGACGAGTGCCCTACCGGTTGGTCACGGTAGGGCCTCGCATGATAGACCGCTTCCTCCCATCCGCTTGCCTGCTAGTTGTTGCCATTTCCTGAGACTGCCTCCTTTTAATGGCCACACATTGATGGGGACTCTGGGTCAGGGTTGCCAGATGTGCCTGATGATTTCCAACCAAACCTTATATTATTATTCTCCAAAACTGCCTGGAAGCACTAAATACTGCCCAAATTGAACTAAATTCTGTTGGTTTCTACAGTATGGCCATGAATCTACATTTATAAAACGCCCAATGCCCTTTTTTATCAACCCGCAGACAGTTGGTCACCCTACTGAACAGCCCAATTGGACAAGAAACTGCCCAATCTGGCAACACTGCAGTGCAGTGGAACACCGGCCCAGGCCCGGTGCAGCGTCATCGCCCACTGACGGGGCTAATTACAGTGTGTCAGGCGGCTCTTACGGGAAAAGCAGCCAGCGCCCCATTATGACCCTCTCACTCACGCACTCCCACATGCTAATATCCAGGGGACCGTAAAACACTCATCTGCAGCAAGACATAAAAATCAAAACGTCAGTAGAACAACACCAAGCAAGCAACCCAGCCACCCCCAGCGTGCGCACACACACACACACACACACACACACACACACACACACACACACACACACACACACACACACACACACACACACACACACACACACATGCAGTACATATGGTACATAGCCTACAGAACATGCATACAAATGGAACATATAGTGCATACATAAGCTGAGCACGCACACACTCATTGACCTGCTCAAACCCACTCCAGAAAAAAAACATTGCCTTCCTGACAATACTTTATTTATTACAATAACAAGCACAGCCCCTTCTTGTTTTTATTGCTTGCAGGTTTGAATGATTCATTTACCACTGTGGAAAGTGTACTTGACTATGGCGGGGGTTTTTTCTCTCTGAGCCCCAATTCGCAGTGTCATAGTTCCACTTGCGGTGTTTATGCGGCCTACAATGGTAAGCCACAGAACAGGTCAGAGCTCTGATAGGTGGAGTGGAGTGTGCTTGATATGAGCTGGACTGGCCACCTAATAGTTGGGTTGTCATCTCACTGTTCTCTCTCTGTTGAGAGTTTAGACCACTGGTTACTTGATACAAAAAGTCCCTCCTAGCCTGAAACCCCTGGTTTTGTGATTCATAATGTTGGCGGCCGTGGGACCAGATATTGACAGACTTGTGTAGGGTCAGACATGCACCGTCACTGAATGTCAAGTCAAGTCAAGTCAAGTCAGCTTTTATTGTCACTTTCTTCATATGCACAAGCCATACAAGGAAAATCAAATTACATTTCAAGTAACAGTGATGAACTAGCAACAATAAAGTGATTCATAATGAATAACAAATGAACATTTAACATTAAACATATAGAAAAAAAGATAAAAAGAAGAATGGAAAGGCATTATTATAATGACAATAATAATAGTAAGTAATAGTAACAATAGTAGCAATAATAATAGTTATACATAAAAGTGGTGAGATTTGGAGTAGCAGCATTGTAAGCAGCATGGTGTGTTGTATTATTGTTCAAGTGAGGTAATGCAGGAAGGTGCAAAGTCACATAGTGCATTTCAAAAGGGAGAGAGTGATGTGGTCCTTTTTCAATGGGGGGCAGGGGACAGCATTGGTGTATGTGTTGTATGTTGCAGGGCCCATAATGTGTTCATAATTCAGAGGGAGGATGAAAATTGGTGAAGCTCAATTGTAAATTGTCAGCTCTGATACCGCCATTGGAAGTGTAGGCCCAAAATAGAAAATTGGGAAAGTTAATATGTTCATATTATATAAAGAGTATCAGCAAACATGATTTGGTCAAAATCCGCCCACCCGTTCAAAATCATTTGCTCAAACAAAAAACTGTGATGGATGGATGTTCAGAGTCACATATGACTGGACTGCACCTAAAGATGGAGGTATGTATAACAAATGTGAAGACTTGTAGCCCAAAGGTTGCTGGTTCGACTCCCGACCCAGCCAGGTTGGTGGGGATGTAATTAACCAGTGCTCTCCCCCATCATCCTCCATGACTGAGGTACCCTGAGCATGGTACCGGCTCGCTGCACTGCTCCCTTTCAGGCGCCATTGGGTGCTGCCACCTTGCACGGGTGAGGCATAAATGCAAGTTCATTGTGTGCTGTGTGCAGTGTTCACTTGTGTGCTGTGGAGTTCTGTGTCACAAAAGACAATGGGAGTTGTAGTTTCCCAGTTGGGCTTTCTAAATGATTACAGAAAAGTTTTTTTTTTTTTTAACTTGCCATTAGATACAAGTTGTTTGGATCCAGGTAACTAAATATCATAGGTCATTACACTTTTGGAGAAATTAGCCTAGTTCCATCTTCAAGCAAATTTGCAAATATCCTTAATAGCCCAATTGGGACAACAGAACAGAACTATTTTGATGATGACCTTCAGTACGCAGTCCGTGTACTGTAGAATCCATCGATTGCTTTATGACAAATAAAACATTAAGCTCACCAAGGGCTGATGAGGACATCTGGAAGGTAATTGCCTTCTAAGTGATGGAGAGCACATTTCCCCTGCCAGTTAGCCTACTCAGAGTTCGAATTATCAGTGTGTGCTATCATTTTAACCGAAAATGACACGTTTTCCCACTCAGTGCTCGCTTGCACACATACAGGGCAGCCAGCTGAAATTGATCCCGACAGCATGCCTTACGTCAGGATGAAAAGACAATCTATTATTATCCATTTCCAACTTCTGCAACAGGCCCTTGAGAAGGTCACTTAATGGATGAGTAAACGGCAACTTCCACACCCTACAGCGCTTATCTCTCCGGGGTAGAGAGAGAGAGAGAGGGAGAGAGAATCCTAGGAAAAGATGAGAGAAAGAGAGAGACCTAGACAGAGAGAGAGAGAGAGAGAGAGATAGAGAGAGAGAGAGAGAGAGAGAGAGAGAGAGAGAGAGAGAGAGAGAGAGAGAGAGAGAGCAAGAGAGAGACAGAGAGACAGAGAAAGAGAGAGGGAGAGAGAATCCCAGGAAAAGATGAGTGGGTGGGTGGGCAATAAAAACGCTTGCGGTCAGCGTGCAGCAATAATGAGCATCATCGTCCAGGCCAGAAATTAGGGGGCCACACAAGCAGACAGGAAGTGATTCGGCTGACTGGAGGATGACAGCAAGGCCTAATAGCCAGGGCCGCCGCTGACAGCTTTTGCTGGGCCCGGGACAACGTCATCTAAAAGGGCCCCCTACCCAATACATACAATGTAATGGGCACCCAATTCTGGGCCTCCCTATCTACCTGGGCCCAGAACAACATACCCCTTTGTCCCCCCAATGTCGGCGGCTCTGCCTACAGCTACAGCTCAGCTCGTGCCAGGCAGACTCTGACACACACATTCACAGTCACAGTCACCGCCAGCCAGGGCTGGGCTGGGGGGACAAATAAGGCCCGGGCACTTTTAGGGGCCCCTAATAATTAGCGGCAAAGAACTGACTCACTGGAGGGCCCCGTACTTTCGTGAGCCCCTATGTTCAGAAATGTAAGAAAAAAATAGGGGCCCACAAGGGTGCAGGGCCCACCGGGAAATGCCTACTATGCCAGATGGCCAGTCCATCCTTGCTGCCAGTCAGGACGGAACAGCTGGAAAGGGCACCGAATGATTATCATTGGCGTAATGCAATTGCTCAAGTCTCTGGGCCCCGGAGTGAATAAAGGAAGGTGGCAGGATGTTTGCCGAAGGGTAAACAATGGTTAAGGGTGACCTGGTTCTTGAGAGTCGCTGTGATCTAAAATTGAATTGCGTGTCTGTCCCTATATGGAAGCGGCCACATCCGCTTTGCATTGTTTTTGTTTTTGTTTTTTTGTTTGTTTGTTTATTTGTTTTTTTTGCAACACACATCAAGGAGGAAGTGTGAGTAAGGGCATTCGTTTGAGTGGCTTTGTCACAGCCAGCTGACTTTGTCGGATGAGTCACGAACAGGGACGAATTCACACACTAGGCTAGATGTGGCTGCAACCTAGGGGTCCCTATTTGCCCGGAGGTCCCCAGTCGGTCAAAGGAAAAGAAATCGCCATTTCACACTGAAGAAGAGTGCAAGCCCGAAACGTTTGTGAGGCGATTAAAAAAACAAACAAAAAGAAATCTGATGAGTGCTTCTTTATTCATTTATTTTTGAGAACAAAGGAAAATAAATAACATTCATCTCAAAACTGTGACATTTGCCTCCTGTGGGGGGCCTACAGTAACCTGTAGCCTAGGGCCCCCTGGCCATCTTCTTCCAGCCCCTGGTCACGAAGTCAAATGAACACGAGGACAAAAATAAAAATGTCCCGTCGGTCGGGCGGCCAGGCGTCACTGACTGCACATGTCGTGATTAGGCTGTAACTTTTAAAGTGAATGCCTCCTTTTATTTTGTCCTTGTCCGTGAGGCCTTGTTCCGTGCTACGAACGACGGCTCCTTATAAATCATCCGAGTCCATATAGTAGTAGCGCTCAAGGCTACAGAAAATAGCCATCCTCAGCAATATAGTGCAATAGCATGCAGGCCCATGCTGGGGAGGAATGCAGCTGGGTTTGTCAGAGACAGCCAAATATGTCTTTAACAGCAACAAAGTTTGGTCTTCAGCATTCCGCAGAGTTATTGGACATGATACATTTGGTAACATGGAGCTGAACAGACAACGAAAAAACAAAATGAATGTATGTATGTACATATGTACAGAAGCCTATGTGTGTATGTATGTATGTATGTATTTGAATGTTCTCCAGGGCATTTATATATAGAAAAAAGCTGAAATGTATAAATGTTAAAATAGTCCTCCTGAAATTGGCATGTGAGGCTGCAGAGCATTGACTAGTGAAGAAAGAAAGTAAAAAAAAGAGCATTGCATACACCCACACGGACTTGGATCAGAGTTTTTCGAGAAAAGAATAAAGACCTTCTTCAACTCTCCACTGTGCATTGTCCAGGTCAGTTGGCTCTGCGTGCCCAGCGTTTTGACTGCCGGCCATTGCCTCGCCTCGCCTTGCTGAGCGGGCCGGCCGCACTAGAAAAACAGGTCAATACGGCGTCCGAGCCATGATTGGTCATTTTGTGGTCTGAGCGCCTGGAAGGCTGTGTACAATAACATTTTACTGGGTTCATAAACCTCTCGTGGATGTAAGAATTGTGCTTCCATAAATCCTTAGGTGTTAAAGGCAAGGCTATAAAGAAGAAGGCAAAAAAGGACCATGACTGGGGAAGGAAAAGACACAACCCGAGGAAGGAGTGTTCGTTGGGACTGTGCAGAGTGAATCCTAGCCAGGCAGGCAGGCAGGCACGCTGTCTGTCGTAAATGAAAGGCACTTGTGTTCTCCTTCAGAGCTAGACTGCTGGAGGGAGAAAGGCAAGGTGTTAAAAGTCAGCCAGCTCGATGTTAATGAATTGTGTCAATGAGTAAAGCATAGGAGCAGCAATGGATTGTGGGAGTTGAAACACATTCAACTGACTGTAAATATCCCCACTGGAAAGAAAATGGATCAGGAAAGACCGAGAACCCCACAGCGTATCAGCAGCAATGTGCCATACCGTACGTAGTAAAAGAAAAAATGCAATGTCAATTCCGACGTCAATTTCGATGCCAATTTGGTCCTAGAGTACTCTTTAAGTGTTGAATTCACACCACATGTGTTGCTGTGTACTCCTGTAGGCCTACACAGGCAGCAGACAGAGAGCCATACAGATCTTACACCACTATAAATCAAGTCAGTTAATCGGGTTAGCTTCTCAAATGCATTTGTTATTGCTTTGACATGATTACTCTGATGTATTGTAGTGCTCACAGTATTTAGACTGAAATAAACACACAACACCAATACAGTAGCCTGGGCGAGAGCGACTGTTGACTCTGTCAAACAGTCTGGAAAAAGCCAAGAGGAATACGTTTCCGTGGAGGGTGGGAGATACTCTGCCCTTTAAATAACACTGGCGTTCCAAATTCAAATTAAAACCCATATTGTGCTTTATTTGCATGACTGTTACACTATAGCGTTGCAAAAGATACAAATAACAAAACAAAAGCATGAATATAGTTACCTTAACCAATCAGTAACGGAACCTTGTGGGTGAGTTCTGCGTCACCACTCTGAACTGTTTGCTGATTGGCTAAACCTTGAGAGAACCGAGCTCGAGGCTTTTGCCAGACGATGTGCAGAGCCAAAATCTTTGGGTGGAGTACATAGGATGGCAACGCCAGGCTATCAATAGAGTTGGCAAGATATGCAGATGCTTGGAGTTATATTCATTAGCTTTAAAGGCTTCCCGTTTTTTTCCTGCAGGTAAGATTAGAAAAGTAAGTAGCTACGATCATGGCCGTAACTAACTACCATTGAGGACACAGAGGTCATGTCCTCAGTATATATTTTTACAGCACGCAGTATTTGACCCCAGTATTTGAAAATGTCTGGTTACGGCCCTGGCTACGATTCGGATACAGCCTGCACTACTGCCAGTTTAACAGTTACAGCCTCTCCACTCTCCACTTTTCCGGGTGGTACTGCACTCTAGGGGCGCCAACGGGTGAGTGCAGACTCCATTCGGAATGAATGGGTTGTGCTCTTAAGAGAGCACCCTCTAGGTGAACTGCAGGCAAGGATCGAGTGAGACTGTCTGAGCATACAGTATACTGTATAGTCATACTTGATGAGTGTTAAATTCGATTCTTTACGTGCTGAATTGCCACTTTAGCCCTATTCCGACGGGATTAGTTTTATGTATGGACATGGGGAAATGTGATTTTTTATCTCAGGACGTTAGTAATAGAAATGGCCGATTTGGACTGGATTGAAATATCTCAGTAAACGAACAGAAAGTAGGAGGGGTTACTCATCGTGCACCGTTGTGACTGCACTTGTCATGCGAGTGCAAACTCCACAATATATTGTTGATTTTTGAGCACTTTATTGCGCATCCGTGGAGGCATTTGGTCCCGTGGAACAATTCTAATAATTGCCTGTTGGTTTACTAACCCATCAAAATCCATTCTAATGCGTCTGCATGCGTTTCCTTTCATTTGGAGAGTGCGTTTGACCATGCCGAATGATTTTGACAGCGAACACAGCTTGGAACAACTCCCTAAAACAAAACAAAAAGTTTACTGCAAGGCTGTAATGTTTGCAAGCCTGGAGAGATTAGATATATTGTGCGTTTCATGCTTTACATAGGGTCACATTCAGACGGGATTAGTATTACTCAGGGTAATTCCTCCGGACCGTTTTACAGGAGGTAAAACTCGCGGTGAAGTTTACCCGACATACTCCGCTATCTTTATTGACTTGGCACGTTCGGATGGGAATACACTTCCCAGTTATTATTACTTTACCCAAGGTCCTCCCATTAAACTAGTCTCGTCGGAATAGGGCTTTTGAGAGTTGAATTCACGATAACAATTTTGAGCATATATGCATTCGCAGTGTTAATTCAATACTTAAAGAGATAACATTTAACACTAAAATCGAGTGGGACAATCAGAGGCGACTAGGATCAGCTGGCCCCAAGCGAAATTTCCAGATATGCCGGAAAACCATGAGACTGATGTACGTCAAGAATTCCCCAACAAACATATAGCAAGTACCAATTTTCCTCTCACTTAGTAGAGCACTGAACAGGCGCGGAGTGGCCATCGGGAGATCGGGGACTTGTCCCGGTGGGCCGCGGCCGTGAAATGTAATGTCGTAGCCATCTATGTTCTCAACCGGCCCTAAAGATTCATGAGATAACTCCATATGCATTGATGTACCGCTTTCCACGTCAATCTGGTCATGTATTGTTGGCTTGCGAATATAGATACTGTGTACCAAACGGCAATACTTCAGTGACGGTGTTAAACAGTAAATTGGCCACACCCCTGTTCTACTGATAATTTTCATACACCGTAGATCGCGGAAGTTTACTAGATTTTAATATTACAGTTTCGTTTTCAGTATTTCAAGAACCTGTGCTATTTAGATTGGTTACCAAGGGATGGAAATATTGATAAGTTATGATTTATTTTCCGATTTCCACATGACTGTTACAGTTTACAGTCTGCCAGTCCAGATTGACTTGTTCTGTGGTTAATTACTTGGGTTACGAACAGACTCCACCAAGTGGTAGGGAGGTGAACTGCAGCTAAGTAGGAACACCACAGAATTGTTTTGATGGCATTGATTTGTTAGAACTACCGGTATATCTCCTTATAGTCGAAATAATATTATTATCATACATATATTTATATGTGGCACATTTAGGATGTAGCCTATGTAATGTCTGAAGAAATGGAACAAAATAATCACCACACAAGATTCTGATGTGAGCAGTGCTGGGTGTGTAAACTATGGAATAAAGTGGAGTAATTGCAAGAAACAAAGACATTTGCTGCGACGAAGACAGCGTTTTACGGTAGGCCTACACCGGTTGGCTATTAATTTTGTTGACTTATGGTTGTGCTTTGAAGTAGCCTAGGTTTGGCTTATTTGCTGCATGGTGGGTTTATTGCACAATGTAGACAGACTTTTTGTAGGCCTAAGCTATAGCCTACTCTTCTAAAAAATCCCCACACTCAAAACTTTGTGTAAGTGCTCATCCTGTCTTCCTTAAATGATATTTCAATAGGCCTACAAACTGTCAAAATGACAGTGGAGTGCACATTTTCATGGAACAGTAGTGTGATGTAGCCTAACCTTCAACTAGTTCTATGGTGAATGCTTTGGACAGTGATGGTGGCTGTGTATTTCAGCAAGGTGTAAGCTACAATTCTCCACTTCAGGTTGATATTTTGACAATACTAATGTCCACATGTAGTACAACTGCAGATTTAGAGATTTCTTGTTTTTTGTCTTTTTGTTTTGGGAACCATGTTGTTTGCGTTGTTTTTTTGTGTTTTTTTGGGGGGGCCGGGGTAAATAGGGCCGCCAAGGGGAAAATTTCCCGGTGGGAAAAGTCGTCCCACTCCGCCCCTGGCACTGAATGATACCCTGGACATGTGAATGGTTTACAGACGTCAAGGAACGGAGAAGTACAAAATTGTCAAATATAGCCTACATGGCTCCATAGTA
>NC_085861.1:13072826-13077826 GCF_034702125.1 Engraulis encrasicolus
CTATCCTATGTATGTGTGCATGGAAATCTGACTGTTTTCTTCGGGGCCGCTGACAGCTTTGGCTGGCTCAGGACAAAGTAATCTGAAAGGGCCCCCCACCCAATACGTTCAATGTAATGAGGACCCAATTAGGGGCCCCCCATCTCCCTGGGCCCGGGATGACTGACCCATTTGCCCCCCCTTGTCGGCTATACCCTGCTTTTCTTCTCAGCGCCTTCTCCAGGGCCTGGTTTGTAGCTATTACCATTTGTCTTCGCAGCAGGGCTGATTTAGCTCGTTTCCTGTTGGATGGCAGAGATGCGCAAAGTCTGGGCTTTTCTTTTGCCTCCTTTGCCTCATCGACACATCTGGAAATGAATTGTCCCTACAGTATACTAGAGGGAAAAATTAGGTTCTTATTTGTAAGAATTCGGTTCACAATCTCTATGGGATGAGGTCGACAGCCAATGAGCGTCTCCCATAGAGATGGCTCCCTCATCTCACTCTAAGAACCGGGGACATATACATGTCCTATTGTTTTTCCCCCATGGAAAACAATTGTGTTTCAATTTGATGTGCCAAATATACATTTGAAGGAGGTGGGACATTCTAATGAATTATATTGTAGAATTGCGTTTCCATTTGATGTACTAGAGTTCTAAACCTTGTTTAACTGCTGCAACTTTTTTGTTACATTGCACTACGGTTTCCTGACTGAACCAATTGTTTAACAACTACAACTTTCCGGTATCTGCTACCGTTTAAGCGTATTTGACTTAATTATCCAATCAGCGACACAAGAAATCTTGCTCTCACCTGCCATAGGCTAACATTTGAGACGCACAACAGTGTATTCAGCCAACCTTGTTTCGGTTGAATTAAACCTTTGTAGATGTTTTATTCGTCTTCAATATGGGCAGAGATGGACTGGTCACCCGGGATATAAAGGGCATTTTCATGGTGAGCCAGGGGTGCAAAGGGGACAGCTGTCCTGGGGACAAAGGAGAGAGGAGGCCCAGAATTGGGTCCTCATTACATTGGATCTATGTGGCTGGAGGGGGGGCTTTCAGATGACTTTGTCCTGGGCCCGGCCAAAGCTGTCAGCGCCCTTGCGGTGGGCTGACAGTTTGCCTGGTTTTGGTTGACAGACAGAGAGACAGGTAGGTAGGAGAGCAGGCAGACAGACACACAGGCAGACAGACTCAGACTCAGACAGATGAATGGACTTTAAAGGACACCATTTGTAGCGAAGGGGAGTAGAGTTGCCCTGCCGGAACTCGAATCCAGACCTTCTGGGGTAGTAAACTGTGGCTCTGACCATTACACCAAAGAGCCAGTCTCGTTGGCGTGACAGTCAGAACATACCCACAACCCTAGTGATGGTCACTCCATCACATGCACCGTGTAAGCTGGTGGCCAGGTATCGCAACTATGCTTCTCATTGAAATTGTGCTGCCTAATACTGTATTTACTAGAATGACCAAATTACAGTAAGTTTTGAAGCTAAAATTGTCTATTTCTGGACATTCATGATGACAGACCACGGAGGAGATCCCCCTTTTCACGTATGAAAAGTCATATTGAATGCTTATAATTTGATAGTGGTGGTAAGTATTTATTAAAAAGGTAACAATTGTAAACGGCTAGCATGAATTCTGGAAATGAACTACTAAAAATATTACACAGTGCATCTTTAAGGACACATCATGTTTTTTTTTTCTCAGCACTATTTCCAAACTCTTACGTTGTTCTGACCAAAGAAGGCCTTAACCACCACAAGTCAACCCGCCCCCAACTCTACACCTCAGCGCAATCAAACACATACAAATAAACATCTACTCCAGGGCTCCCTCCCTGCAGCCAAGCATGACAACACTTAGACTCGGCACACTGAGGAAGGCAGAACGCCGAAACGCGTCTGCGTAATAAAGAAACCTATGCATGGTGCGACCTTTTTTCATTTCTCAGTTTTACAATATTTTGGTCAGCACCCTTAAAAAGGAAGAGAAAAACTGTTGGGTGACGCCTGCTCCAACCCTTATGACCACTTAGACTCGGCCCCATCCAAAGTTTGCTCTCATACTGTATGTACCATACATCAAACTACTGGTGCATTCCACAAGTGTGGGAGATTGGATGTTTCTGACCTGCTACTTGCTGAAATGCATTGGAACGCCTGTCCAAGCGGAATGTTCAAGTCGCGAGCTGGAGCCATATCGAAGTATCCCGACTTCAAAATCGTGACGTCAACACAGCAATGGCAGTGCACAGTGATAGGAATAGTTTATGTTTGACTTGCTGGTTGGAACGCTTTCAAGTGGGAGGTGGCTGCTTCCTGGTTGCATATTGGGATGCTCCTACTGCTCGGGAACGCGGCATAAACTCCTCCACTCTACTCCTCTGAATATGCACACAGCTGGTCGGTGGTCGAGATGATGAAACCACCGACATAAAAGCTGATTGTGATGGAATGGCCGACCGGGATTGATGATTGTGGAGGTATGTTCCCTTGACAACCCCAAATCACTCCTCTCCCTACGGAGTCTGTCTGAATGTGGCATTCCAATGCGAGCGCGTGGGGAATGAGTGGTAGGTTGAATGAATGAGGCACCCGTTTCCACACACGCACGCACACACGCACGCACACACACACACACACACACACACACACACACACACACACACACACACACACACACACACACACACACACGCACACGCACACATGTTGCACAGTTTCGCCGAATCCAATGTTTTCACTGCCGTGTCAACACATATAATTGACAACATTTATTATTTAAGCGCGAACAGCAGAGCTTTGAATGGCCAAAGAGAGCGTCTTCTATTTTCAACTATGGTTGTGTTTTTTTTTGTCTTTCATTCTCATACGATGAGCACTTATTCTCTGAAGAAATGTGAGGCTCTTCAACACTTGACCTGCCGACCCATGAAAAACATGCAAGGCCAAAACTTACTCTCACAATTTACAGTTTATCTGCAGACCACTAAGCTTAGCTGTTGCTTCCGATTAGAACTGCTACATTCTGAGCAGGGTTTTCCTTCATGACTGGGGCACTTTGGTGCCATGCACATCACACATGATGGCACAAGCTAATGAAATATACAATATAAGTCCTCACTATGGGTCAGGGTTGGGATGCAGTCTTGAACACTAGAGCAAGAATAAGAGTGTAGACCAGAGTTGCCAGATAAGACTGATGATTTCCAGCTCAAAAAATGCTCAAACCCTGGCTCTTTTTGCCCCCCCCCCCCCCCCCCCCCCCCCCCCCCCCCCCCCCCCCCCCCCCCCCCCCCCCCCCTCATAACTCTTGAACGGAATATGGTATGACCACCAAACTTGGGGGATCTACATGTGGACATCTATGAATGACATCATTTTCGTGTCATTATCTGGTATTATGACGTCATTATGACGTCTTCATCTGATTATAATGCCAAAAATCTCGCCATAATGTATTTCCCATGAAATTTAGGTAATGCACTTGAATTGTAATGATGATATGCTTCAGACCACTTAAATGCTCAAACAGTTGTGTGATGTTAAAGGAAATAACAAAAAAATGTGAAAATATGTGTCACAAAATGGCATCATAGATATGGTAAAGTGGCTTCAGTTTCTTATGACATTGCACCAAGTGGTAAGTCCTCAAAAACAGGATATATCATTACCAAAATTGCAGGGCATGATATACATGACACACGTAAGCAATGAGAAATAAAAAGAATGAATGAAATTGGGGGCAGTCATGGGTGAGCGGTTAGGGCGTCAGACTTGCATCTCAGAGGTTGCCGGTTCGACTCCCGACCCGCCAGGTTGGTGGGGGGAGTAATCAACCAGTGCTCTCCCCCATCCTCCTCCATGACTGAGGTACCCTGAGCATGGTACCGTCCCACCGCACTGCTCCCCATGGGGCGCCACTGAGGGCTGCCCCCTTGCACGGGTGAGGCATAAATGCGATTTCGTTGTGTGCAGTGTTCACTTGTGTGCTGTGGAGTGCTGTGTCACAATGACAATGGGAGTTGGAGTTTCCCAATGGGCAAAAAAATTGAGGCAAAATGTGCGTTGGTAAAGATAAAACCCACCTCGATTATATATGTGGCGATGTCACCAAATTAGCATAAATTAATGACCCCCCCCCCCCCCCCCCCCCCCCCCCCCCCCCCCCCCCCCCCCCCCCCCCCCCCCCCCCCAGTCTGGATAGGGTTAGAAAAACACACATAAAAGTAGGTTACCAAATTAAAATCCAATAAAAAGGGAAAGAAAAAAGGGGGGCAGATGGCCTTCTTAAGCAGCCCAATTGGGTGGGAAACAGCCCAATCTGGCAACACTGGTGTAGACTGAGCGAAAATGAGAGAACGAGAGCTCTGTCCAACCCACTGGAATATCACGCACGAGGCCAAGATAGCCTGAGCTGGAGTGCGTTCCCCCTTTTTCTCTGGGCGTCAGGATTTTCTGCACAATCTGTCTCCTCAGTCCTCATTGAGACATCACGTTTATTGGCATGCCCATGCGAGGCGTTTAATTGTACGCAGAGGATTGGCGTTAATCATGCCGATTTCACGACACGGGCGGTGAGAACGTGACCGAAGCGTATTTCCGAGATTTCCGAACGCAGATCCGACCAAGCCGCCATGCACTCGGGCCCTAAACTGATTAAACTCTCTCTCTCTCTCTCTCTCTCTCTCTCTCTCTCTCTCTCTCTCTCTCTCTCTCTCTCTCTCTCTCTCTCTCTCTCTCTCTCTCTCCAGGAGAGTAAATATATGGAGCCCTGCTGGCATCCATTTCTGGGGGAGCTTTTGGCAGATGGGGATTACAGCCTGATGTTTTGAGTGACAGTGCCCCCTCCCTCCCCTTTCTCTGAACCCTGACGTGAAAGAAGGCACAGATTAAGCCAGGGCTGCCTGGACTGCCCATCTGACATAGCGAGCATTTCCCGCTGGGCCCTGCATACTCGTGGGCCCCTATTTTCAGAAATGTAAAAAAAACATTTAAAAAAAAA
>NC_085861.1:13080326-13082826 GCF_034702125.1 Engraulis encrasicolus
CACGCTCACACGCACGTCAAGGTAGACTGCCGGGCTCCCAGGGTCATCTTTGATGACGCTCCAGCAATGGGGCGAAAACAATGCAAAACAGTGGGGGCTCCTGACGTACGAGGGGGGGGGGAGTGGGGGGGGTGAGAAAACGTTAATGGACTTTGAGTGCATAATAGCCCTTGGCTTTAACCTGCATCCCTCTTCTTCACAACGGCTACAATTTGGAGGTTTTTGAGGAAAGCGGGCCTGATTGTGCAGCTGGCCTACGTTTCCAGCCTCTGAAATAAGGTCTAACATGCAACACTGTCTGTCATCTGCACTGTAAAATGTGATATCAGTGATAAGTCATGATAATTGATATTGCTAATTTATTCTGCTATACTGCAATGATAACAGCATGGTTTAACTTGAAATCACAAGTTTATCAGCTGCCTCTGAATTCCAAAGTTATTGAAATCTTGATTGTGGAGTTGTGTGTGTTGTTTGAACACAAAGCTGCAATTCAGAGCTTCACACAACTTAACTTAAAATAACTTGGAATTCTGAGGCAGCTGATATTTTTTTATAGTGTGCATCTGGGTGAAAAACAAAACATACTGTAGTTTCAACCTGAATAAAGGGGGTGGGGTGGGAAAGGATGAAGAGACGGAGAGAGCAAGACTCAGAGAGAGAGAGAGAGAGAGAGAGAGAGAGAGAGAGAGAGAGAGAGAGAGACAACAATAACCAAAAAAAATATTAGACTTGCAGATATTGTTGCTCCAAGCAAAAAATGCCAAGCGCATCCATCCATCCATCGGGCGTTTTTTTTTGTGTGCTGCTGCTTTATTCCCGACACGCTATGTCGGTTTGCGAAAGCGAGTGCGCTGGGTGGGGGGAGGCTGATTGGGCCAGGCAGAATTGGACCCTGTCCGGTCCGGGAGAACTCTATCCCCTTGACATGCTGAGTAGGCTACGGCCATATCCATGTTCCAGCAGAATTGCTGAACTAGCCGTTTCCATATAGGGTGTTGGTGGTGGTGGTGGTGGTGTGGGGCGGGGGTGGATGTGGAGGGCAGTGGGGGTATTGTTCATGAAATATTATCTGGGCCCAGTTATACAATTACTCATAAATATGACATTGGGGTTTTCGTTTTGTGTGACTTATTGATATTTATGACCATTGAATGCTCTTGCAAAATGTCTTCATGGGCAAGAGCCAACGGTTTGATTGGCTGAGCTGTGATATGGCGGTGTGGTGTACATTGTTTATTGGGACTGTAACCTGTAATATAGGAGATTAGATGTAAGCCCTTGTCTTCATTTTCCACCTTCATTTCCTCTTTTCGCTTCAGCGATTTTTCATATATTTCAGTTCAGGACTGTTAAAGTCACCTTACAAAACCTTTTGCAAATTGCATACAATTTTTATACCAGATGAAAATGGGGTTGTGGCTATTTAAAACTTCATGGTTAGCCTTTTGGACGGCCCCTCCTGTTGACACAGGCATAAATTTAACTCCTTAACATCATTACTGTTTGGTAGGGCTGGACTGGCCATCTGGCATAACGGGTATTTCCTGGTGGGCCCTACACCCTGCCCATGCCCCTTTAATCAGAAATTTAAAAATAATAATGATAATAATGCACACATAGGCATACAGTGCCCTCCATAATTATTGGCACCCCTGGTTGAGATGTGTTTTTTAGCTTCCAATTATTTTATTTTTTTTCTAAATAATATGGGACCTTAATGGAAAAAAAGAGAAAAATCCAACCTTCAATACAAGTGCATTTATTCAGTGGGGAAAAAATCCCACATAAAGAAATAATTATTTGACATCAAATAATGTGTGTCACAATTATTAGCACCCCTGGTGTTAAGATTTTGTACAACCCCCTTTTGCCAACAAAACAGCACCTAATCTTCTCCTATAATGTTTCACAAGATGGGAAAAGACAGAAAGAGGGATCTTCAGCCATTTCTCTTTGCAGAATCTCTCTAAATCATCCAGAGACCTGGGTCCTCTCCTCTGTACTCTCCTCTTCAGCTCATCCCACAGGTTCTCAATGGGGTTGAGGTCAGGGGACTGAGATGGCCATGGGAGGAGCTTGATTTTGTGTCTGGTGAACCATTTCTGTGTAGATTTGGCCATATGTTTAGGGTCATTGTCTTGCTGAAAGACCCAGTGACGACCCAGCTTCAGCTTTCGGGCAGAGGGCAACAGATTTTGATTTAAAATGTCCTGGTATTTCAAAGCATTCATGATGCCATGCACCCTAAACAAGGTTCCCAGGGCCTTTGGAAGCGAAACAGCCCCACAGCATCACTGACCCACCCCCATACTTCACAGTGGGTATGAGGTGCTTTTCAGCATGCGCATCTTTCGTGGTACGCCAGACCCACTTAGAGTGTTTGTTGCCAAAAAGCTCAATCTTGGTCTCATCTGACCAAAGCACCCGGTCCCAGTTGAAGCCCCAATACCGCTTGGCGAACTCCAGACGCTTGCGTTTATGATTGTGAGTGAGGAAA
>NC_085861.1:13087826-13120326 GCF_034702125.1 Engraulis encrasicolus
CTCTCTGAATTGGGATGACAATGGATGGTGGCCTGAGAGCACTGGCGTAGCTCACAGCATAGGTGGCCAAGATGACCTGCTGTGGCTCTCGGCTCTCCTATGGCACAGTGCTCGCATCTCACAGACAAGGACAGGTTACTACACAAGGGCCTACCGGGCCAGGGCTCTCTGGACCAGGGGCCCAAGAGCCAAGGTGGGCCCTGAAGCCCAGGCCTTTATATTTCCATTCTCATAGGGGAGAATGCGCGCAAGATCAAAGCGCGTAAAAAGTGTGTGCATAAAACAGACTTAAGTGATAACGGGAGAATTCCGCCCATAATGCGTTAAAATTGCTTTTGCTATTTTCGCATTTTCTCAGGGGAGAAACCCCCAAAACCCCAACAACATGGAGTCTGTAAAACCTCAACATTTTTGGAAACTCCAGCAACACCCATGGAGGGGGGCACAGTTCTTGTTGTCTAGCCCAGGGGCCCATGGAACCATAATCCGTCCCTGCTTACAGATGTGGATGTGTGTGTGTGTGTGTGTGTGTGGAGGAATTTTGCCCCTATGTACGTAAGCCTTTTGGAGGTGCACAAAAAAGGCACAGAAATCACGGGCCGTTTTTGGATCGTATCGGTGGACTTTCGTTAACCCTCTCTCGGTGTCAGGGTTTATGGCTCGTTTAATCAACAGTGGCAAATGAAAGCCCCCTGCCCTGCTTCAGTATCTCCTCCTTTAGTCCAAATGTCTGCGATGGAGAAAACTAAACAGCTTACTGGCAAATCAGACCATGCATGACCACGGGTCTCGAGCACACATGTGGATGCCATAAATAACACAGTCGTGGGACCTGTGTGTAGTATGTGTGTGTGTGTGTGTCTGTGTGTGCGTGTGTGCTTGGTGGTGGTGGTGAAAGTAGTATCTGAACTTCTCAAAATGAGGGAGACGCAATCGACTGCTATCATTTCAACAACAGGCAATTTGCCACATCGTTTGAAGAAATCCAGATAAAGTACAGCCGAGGTGAACTACTTGAAAAGACAAAATGGCCTCCTGTCTTTTCTCTTTTGTTCTGTCAAGCCGTGACTTCAGAGAACCACATCACGTCAGTCTGGTTGTTTGTGTGCATTCGTATGACTTCCAAACAGCGGGACATGCCAAGATCAAACGGATGCAGTTGGGTAGAGAAGAGCGTGGAGTGGTAGGGCTACTGTCATCTCTAGCGTGGCTGTCAGACACCGCGCTTCAGCTTGAGTGCACACTTCAGTCAAATCACAGACGTCTTCTCTACTTTTTTGAACCAACTGAATGCATGCATTGTCTGAGCAACTACACAACGTCATGAACACTCAGGATGAAGACAGGCCTTTCACCCGAAACCAGAAACTTGAGTCATTTCAGGGACAGACCAAGAGATATTTCTGTGAGGTCTACGAGGTATAAAGTTAAAGGGGACACCGTAACCTCATCGTCGTCACAAAACTACGCTGGAGGCTTGTAGTAGGAGGTTTTAAATCTATTACATTTCCCTAATTTGAAACCTTTTCCTGCCCGCACGCCCGCCTGTCTGTCTGTCCGTCTGTCTCTCTGCTAAACAATTTGAGGTCTGATCTGACTGTGTGGTCGTTAAAGCAACATGGACTGGATCAATCAGCACCAAACCAGTCCAAATCCAACCCACCCGGCCCCATTATCCAATCAGGTTTTGGGCCTAGTGGGGGTTAAATCGGCCAGGGAAGCTGACGGGTGGGACAACCAGGTATGTTGTCCCGGGCCCAGGGAGAGGAGGGGCCCAGAATTGGGTCCTTTTTCCTTTTTTGGGGGGTCTTTTTATGACTTTATTTGACAGGACAGTGCGCGAGGTGGACAGGAAGCGAATTGGGAGAGAGACGGGGAGGGGTCGGCAAAGGACCCGGGCTGGGAATCGAACCCGGGTCAGCCGCATGGCAGGCGAGAGCCCTACCGGTTGGCCACTGCATGGCAGTTCCTCATTCCATTGTATGTATTAGGTGAGGGGCCCTTTCTGATGACTGTCCTGGGCCCGGCCCGGCCGGTCAGCGGCCCCTTAAATCTGCATGGCGAACTGGCTGAGAAAACAACCTGTGGGCCGGGATTTGTTACCTCCAAGGGACACACAGTACGGGGCTGAAAAGGAACAACTGTCCATTCAGGCTGGCCTGGCCTGGAGTGTTGCCTTGCACGTCTCCCAGCGATACTATGACACATGCCATGCACTCTGACGAGTGGAGCGAGTGCGCAGGCAAAGCGTAACGCGTCAATAACCCAGAGAAGAAGAGGGGAGCGAGTACTGGAGTACACATGATGTTGCTTTACAGGGTGGATGGGGGGTCAGCCCACCCGAGTGAGCAACAGGAAGAACTTACTCTTGTTAAATAGATGGATAATGTTCATTATGTCTAAATGTTATAGTAAAAAAACACATAGGCTTTTCTTACTCTTCAGACATGTAAAAGTTTTATCTTTTATCTGACATGTGTCGATGGTAGAGCTTCTGTCTTCATCAGCGGGCAGGTCACTGAAGTTTTACTAGAACTCACTCTCACCCAGAATGATCTTTGGTCGACCTCTAACAAAGCCCATAAGGAGACAGAGTCCATTTGCTTCGAGCACTTTATCAGATATGTGTCTTTGCTCAGGCCTGTACCTGGCCCTGATCACGCCGGGGTCGCCAAGCCAAAAGAACTTTTGTATAAACCGCTGTTAAGCATCAGGAAGGGATCTCTTTCACAATTTCACAGGCTCTTGACTGAAATGTAATGGGTCACAGCTCAATGGCAACTGATATATTTAGCATTTGCAGAATTTGAAGATTATTTTTATTTTATTTTATTTTTTAACAACTGGTACCGTAGGCCCATTAAAACCTAAATAAACATCAACTATAAAAAAAAAGTTCATGGAGAAAGAAATATTTGTTCACTAACTTTAAAGTTTGTTCACTATGCAAGTTAAAGGTTTCTCTCACACAATATTGGCATTTTTTCTAAGATGATGCATTTCCCCTGTGCCATTTTCCGATGTGAAAACGCCCGCTGTGGCTGTTTTAAATCAATTACAGTCAGGAAATGGCTGTTGTGTTCTTGAGCAGTCAATATTCTGTGGTATTACACAAATGCTTGGACAGCTAGGTAAATGAGGAGTAAAAATCACAAGGCATGCCTCTGTTTCAGCAAACACGTTGTGTGTTTTTCATGGCATGCGCTCCCTCCTCTTGGAGGAGCATTTCTTATGAAAACAGATTGTTCCAGGAAATGATGCATTTAGCTTTTTTTCTTCCTTTTTATTTTAATAACAAAGGCAACTTAAAGACAATGTATTATTGTTCAGACAGTTTAGAGCGTAGGCTTGTGTGAGTTTGTGTGCATGTGTGTTTTGGAGTTGTGTGGAGTTGGGGGGTAGTGGTGGTGATGGTGGTGGTGGTGGTGTTGTTGTGTGTGTGTGTGTGTGTGTGTGTGTGTGTGTGTGTGTGTGTGTGTGTGTGTGTGTGTGTGTGTGTGTGTGTGTGTGTGTGTGTGTGTGTGTGTGTGTGTGCACACGCATGTGCGTGTGTGTGTATGTGTATTTGTACACGTGTGCGCGCGTGTGTGAGGGGTTTGATTCAGGAAACTGTTTTTTTTAAAAACCTGCTCCACAACATGCACACACTGCCCCTCCCGCATAGCTCAAAACTTCGTAAAGTTCTAGGTGCAGGTATTACGAGTCTGGCACAACTTCACACTGAAACTTATCTATCAAATAAAAATGAAAGGAGATCAAAGGTCAAGTTGGAAAGCGATACATATTTAGAAGTTGATGCTGCAGTCAGCCAATTCCATGAAAGAGCAGACTGGAAGCATATGGGACAAGACTCAGACTCCTACAGTGGACGCAGGGCTGGGCTGGGACCACAAACCGGGCAGGGCATTTTTGGCATTGACCAGCCCCTCACCCCCAACACCCATACTACAATTATGATGGTCTCAGTCCACTGTATATTAAGGATGCACTGCATCTGATGGGTCGCCCCATCTAAACTGTGGACTGATCTCCAAGTGGATTTTTGAAATCAACAAACAAACAAATTAAAAAAACACAAAAGCATTGCGCCCCGAGGACTATTGGCCCACCGAGGAGATGCCCTGTGTGACAGATTACCAGTCCAGCCCAGAGTGGACTAAATGACGTCACCCGGAGATAGCACATACAGTAACGGTACTACAGGTGTGCTGGTCTGTTTCATCATTAAGTTTGGCAATGGTGGGGGTGGCGTCCGCGTCAATGTCTTTTTCCACTCACTTTCCATTTCCCAGAAAAAGACCTCAAATCGAAACAGCGCTTCCCTCAAAACGCAGCAATCTGTGGCTGAGCAGGGTAAATTTAACATGAAGGATAGGCCTATGTACATGACCCTGTGAACTGTGGTGTTTCACACACTATTTTTCTTTTATTTTAAAGGTAGGGTTGGAGATCTTTGAAAAACGGTTCCTGTGAGCTATATTTTTGAAAATACACAGCCCGCCTCTCCCTTCAGCCCTCCCCTCAAAGCCACGCCTTCAAAACACATGAACGCGCATGCAGTCTGTCAAGTGTTCGGATTTTATCCCGGGAACCCACGAGAGCTCACGAGGCGGGGGGGCGGGCTAGAAGCCACGACAAAGCGACTAGCCAAGCTAACTTCCAGCCATGGCACTGTCTCCGGCTACGGTAAGAATGTTCAACATCACAATAAACGCACAGGCCGTCATGGTTGCCATTTCAAGAAATATTGATGACAGTAGATGTATACTAGATTAGTTATTGAACTTGACTTGATACGTGTTACTTAGATATCTCATTCTAACTTCCTAACACTGACGACAGATGCTATACTGTCATCCCTAGACAGTAGTTCTAGCCAGTAGCTACAGTACTGACACATGGATTTATTTTGACAGATGTGTACCGCAGTATACATTTTACTATTGTATTTATATATACCCGACACCACAATCCGTAGTGTTTTAGGCTATGACTTCAGATTTCACTTGGGTTGTGTCGCACGCGCAGACACAGGGACAGAGGGAGTAAAGAAAAACAACCGAACTGATCAACGCTAATGAAATTGTTTTGGCTGACAATATTTTCATATGCTTTAGACCTTCCACGACCACGAGAGCTCCAGCTCTGACTTTCCTGGCCCATCACAATCATAACGAACAGCCCAGTAGGACCGATGGCCAGAGATGGAGGAGGAGGAAGATAGACGCAGCAGAGGTCGGTTTGATTAGGGAGACTCCAACAGAATTGACGCCCTGCTAACTGTAAGGATGTACATTCATCCCTCAATAACATTGTCCTGCTGTATTCCTCCAGATGTGTAAGTATTGTAATGGATGTTATCACAACGGATGTACTCTATATCGCAATAGGCTACACGAGTACACCTGTTGTGATAACCATTACAATATTTCTACTCCTATGAGTAGTAGTGTGATATGACATGGTTGTAGGTACACAACACCAGTGGTAGTTCAAGTACATCCATAAAAGCCCATCTACTTCATACATCTGTGTAACCCCTGGCACAACACCAGTTTGTAAGAAATTGACTGAAAACGTTGTATGCATATAATTGGCACATCTTTTTTTATATACACAATAATGATTGCTTATGTCCATATTGGTCTTATTGTCAATAGAGTTATTTAGTCCCCATCATCAAATAGAAAATGCACTACATAAAATGTATTTATTGCTTTGCAGGCCTTGATTCAATCATTGAATTTGAAGCAATCCCATCGGTTACTGCAGCGTGCCCTGACCCGTGACCCCAGTTTGATGTTCGACCTGGCACATGACATCTGGTCCTCAGTCACAGCCCAGTAGCACAACCAACCTGGCGCCTCTGCGCAATCTGTAAGGAGATGCCCATGAACATTGAAAGGAAATGCTGTGGTGTTCTCAGTTTTGATAAGACTTTGGGCTGATGTAGGACCAGGTGAGAGAAACGGTCTCTTCAGGCATGCAGCCTGCAGACAGTATGGGGCACTTGAACAGGGCTGACCTTGTAATACACAGTACAATACCCAGGATTAGCCAGGGTTACCCTGCTCCACTAGAGCAATATAAAAGGTTTATACAGAGTACGGTATAAAACACAGCAGACTTTTATTATTTTTCATTATCTGTAGGAGCATTCATCTGTACATCTCACCTTTTTGGTTTGGAACCACGTTTGTCTTGTTACCATTGTTTTTTTTCATACATAGAAAATAAATGCAACCTGTCAAATGTTCTTCTGATTGTGGTCTTGTGGAATATATAAATTATGTAACCATGCATTTTCAGTCAGAGAATGAATTTTAAAAAAAGCCACACAGTCAAATTGTGTCCACCAATATTTACTGTCATTGAAATGTATGGACAATTTAAACAATGTATTACACATGACACTAGATACATTACTTTATACTATATTTACAGTTGTCATTACCACACAAAAACTCTGGGAAGGTGGGTAAGTGCAGCAACTGTGAAGGGCCTGGTTTGAGGTTGGAGGCGTCTGTGCTGTAAAAAGATAAACAGAATTAGAAATCACATATCTGACAGTAGCTCCAGTGACATTTTAAATGTAAGTAACCTGGGTTGTTGGGGCAGGGACACCAAAAATAACTCCTTTATCTGGGCTCACCTGGTTGTGAGTGTCTGCGGTCAGCCATCCCTCTTAGGGTAGAAAGTCTTCTGCGCAGGACGGTGCCCTGAAGGTTGACGTTCACAGTATGCAGCCTTCATGTCCTGGAACTTTTATTGTGCAATTTTCCATATCTGTAACAAGCAATGTGTTAGACTATATTAGGGCTTCATTACATCAAATTACACAGCAGGGTTTTACAGGGTGTTGGCTACAGTCTCAGGACCTAAGTGGACTTGTGTGCCTTGCTCAAGTGCACTTCAGCTGTGGATGGAGGTGTAAGTAGGGAGAGGTAAGGATGGGATTTCAACCTGCTTCTCTTTGATCTTAGGACCACCTCTCACCATCAGGTGATGGCTGGCTGCTACCTCAAATTTCATTCATGGCCCTAGTTATGTTCTGTAATCAGCATTGTTTTGACCTTACACAAATAAATGTAAATGCATTCTGCACCATGGGGGGCTGTGAAGACCTTTGAGAATATTTGCAGAACTACATACTGAATTGAGCCATCCGCCTTTCTCTTGGTTGGTGTGTTGAGATGGTGACTGCAGTCCAGGCTTCTTGGATTGGAGGAGAAAAGCTGTGGCTTTTACTGGCATAAGTATGTGGTTGTGGAAGGACCCTGTCGGCTGTTGACCTGAGGGAAAAAAGAGCACAAATTGCATATTAGCACAGAGCCCATGCTTAGACCATAGACAGATAAATCATCTGGCACAATCTGCATGCAACCAACAGAACCTGGAAAGAGAAAGATTAGCAGCAATACACAAAGGGGACAAGTATACAAAAACATGCAAAGTGTTCTGATAAGGTGCATGGAGGTAGTCTGTGTTGATTCCAGCAACCTCAAAGACTGAAAAGTGTCCCAGTGTGTTGAATTGAAATCTTGGCGCGTGCGCGCGCACACATAGGAATATCATAATTTAGTGCAGTGTTTCTCAACAGGGGTGCCGGGGCACCCTGGGGTGCCGTAGGGCCCCCTCAGGGGTGCCGCGGAAACGTGGCTGATAAATAAATTATATAACATAAAACATATTTGTCAAAATTGATAAGTTAATGTTAGTCAGTGGAATCTTTGATCTGCCATTTACGCACAATAAAGTAAATATTGGTCACCCCAGCTGCAACTTTGAACGTAGGTCGTGCTACTAGGTTGTGTGTCTCCTAATGTGTTACATTCTAAGCTTGTGTGGTATCGGATGTGATGCTATATGGCTACTTGGTTTGGGGTGCCTTGAAATTTTCCATGAATTGAAAGGGTGCCTCGCCTAAAAAAAGTTGAGAAACACTGATTTAGTGTATCAATTACAACTACAGGATCTGTTCGCTTTTGTCAGATAGAACCATTGTTTTTCAAAGGCAGATCATTCCAAAAAGGATAGTAGTATCTGCAACTGGACGAAATTACACCCACAAACATGAATAAAATAAACTACCAGTGTGCGGTGATTCATTCTTCATTTACTTGGCAGCCTTGATATGTTGTGAAACAGGAGCAAGGAGCAGCTATGGAAAACACCACACCTTGGAATGGACAAAGCAGAACATTTCAATATAACCAGGGTAAAACAAATAATGTACCGGCATCTCCATGTGATCATTCAGTGTAGCCATCACAATAAAGATCTGCCGTGTAGCCGTCATGGTCATTAGGTGGTATTTATCAAATGCAAAACTACCGTCTTCTCAAAAACGACATCAGCGAGTTAACAACATTACACCCACAATCATGTAAACATTTGAAAACCCAAGGCAATATATTTTGCAATGCTGGAGCGGCAAACAGGTTGTGCTTGTGCTTGCTACTATTACCAGAGTCATACAACAGAGACGTACCAAAGCAAAACATGCAAACGATATATTTTTGTAAACCACTAGAAAGACATGGGCTTTGCTGGTCAAAGTAATGTGTGCGTAAACATGGTAGGTTACTTACTACGGGGTGGATCCGTATTTAGCAACTGAACGCGGATGGAGAAGGGGTGCTTCCGTCCTCCTCCCAGCTGGTTTGTCTGGCTCGTTCGCACAACTAGCAGCAAAACACACAAGAGTAACCGTCTGAGTTACACATAGCAATTCTGAAAACGTGTTCATGTGCACAGAATAAATGCCACAGGGGGAAAAAAACACAAAAAAATAAAGCGATTGAGGTAGCAGCTATGTTAAGCAAGGTAGCAGCTAGATATGTTGGAGCTTGAGCTAATCCTCTGACCCCTCTCAATGGATACTTGCTTAAAAAAAGACACCACTGTGTCCTAAACCAATTCACAAAATATTATACAGACAAATATATTATCTCACCTCTCGATTAGAAATATGGTCACCAAAGCGTATTTGAAGCCGCTGCCGTAGCCGACATCTGTGTCCAAGAGTGTCAGGTCCCATTTACAATTTTCAGCCCGTGTTGGAGTCTGGTCTTGCGAGTCCGATGATAATCCAAGGGAGTATGTTATCCTGACATGGTTACCGGTAGTCTAGTGTTCCAAAAGCCAAAATTCTTCCTGTAGCTCTGCAAAAGCCACCAAAGTTTCCAAGTACCTGCTGCTAACTCTCGTTACCTTGCTACTAGCCGAGTGATGATGAGCCTTGTCGCGTGTGCATGAATGATGGGGGCGGGGTCGGTCAAGTTCACGAGTCGGTGAACGCGCAGGGAGGAGGGGTGAGTGCTGGCGGTTGATGGACGTGTCAGAAACCAATAGAAGTGATGATGAGTATTACTTCTATTGGTTGCCGTTTTCTTCTGACTACGCCCTCTACACTGGACCAAAAGATTTCGTTTTTTTTCCAAACACTCTATTTCAATGGGTGCTATGGCGTCATGAGGAGTTTTTCAGATGATATGGTAAAATATGTGCCAGAAAAACATCTCCTATCCCACCTTTAAGTCACAAACCTTTGCCACCTTTCTGAATCACAAAATTAAGGTGTATTAATTGACCAAAATTGTGAAGGATATGTATTGTTGACTGAATAATCATTTGTGCAGTTAGTAAGCTATTACTCAAGTTTTAAACAATGATATTGTAGGTTATCAAACCAGCAATCATCTGTAAATGGTAGGTATTTTGAGGTAAGATTCAGACAGCTGGGATGACCACCATGCTTTAAGAAAACATGTGAGGTGACCCCAAAAAAATCTTCCATGACCCACTTGTGTGTGGGGTTGCCTCCTGTCCTGATTTCCCCCCCTGATTGTCCCAGTTTTAAAGGTCTGACTTTAGGGGGAAGATACAGCTTCCCTGGACACCGAATGTGGCAGCCATTTCTTACAAGCAAAATAATCAATTAAGGGTTACACTTGACTTGAAACCGCCGTCGACTCATACGCTTGCCATGACAAGTGTCATAAGAGTGTCAAAACGGTGTCATGACACAGTCACTGATGTAGGGCTGCACAATTAATCGAAAAATAATCAAAATCGTGATAAAATAGTGAAATCGAACTCATGATTTTAATCGTGATTTAATCGTGGCAATAGTGACCTACTTTTGAGAGCGTCCTTGAAGCCAGAACGTACTGACAGGCTGGTGTTTCTGGCCAGAAATCTGTCCACTTAAGTTTCATGCTATTGCCTTTATATAGTTATTACAATTCATTTTATTTTGCTCATCCCGTATGTAATTCATTCTTGGTTATATATCATCTTGATATAATTTTCAAAAAAATCAGCAAAAATCAATAATCGTGATTAATATCGTGATTATGATTTTGACCAAAATAATCGTGATTATGATTTTGACCAAAATAATCGTGATTATGATTTTTTCCATAATCGTGCAGCCCTACACTGATGCATTATAAACATTATGGTAATGTTATGGTCATGATGAGTTGACATTGTTTGGGTAGTCTTTACCAAAACTGAACGTCACGTAATGATAACAGTCATAAAATGTTTATGACATTGACACAGTGCTTATGACACGTGCATGACTGTGTTGTTACGACATACGTATGATGTCAGTGTCAAGGAAAGTGTTACCCAATTAAGATTGATTATTATTGAACTGTCCAGGTTTTTGACAGCCAGAGGTGGCAACCTTATGATCTGGATCCCGATCCAGTATTTGGGAAACGATGGTGCGCTGCTAGGCTGGTTTTACCACACCACATTAATTACTTCGTAATTCGTTTTAGGTCTGGGTCCTCTGTGCCCTGGAGCACTAGGGCGGGAGGGTTGAGCTCAGCTCTGGCTTGAAATGAGCTCTGACCAATCGCTGACAGTTGACATTTATGATGTTTGTTATTATGCGGTCGTCTGAAAACGACTGAAAACCCTCCCCAGAGAAGCGCAATCAGAGCATTCGTGGATTACAAAGTAATTCAAAATGAGTGGTCTGGCCCGTCAGGCTAGTGTGCTGCAGGGGTTCCCAACCCTTTTCAAATATACAGTAGGCCTGCTTGAAATGTTCACAAATGTCCGGGACCCAAAACACAATAAAACAAAATAAGTAGTCAACAGCAACACATACATACACACATGCACGCACGCACGTACGCACACACGCAAATATTATTTTGATTTTTAATTCATTATTTCAAGGCCCACTGACTGAGCCCCATCCCCCAGATTGAGAATCAATGGCTTTACTGCATGGTTCTCTCCATACCACCACCACCACCCCATTCCAGCCGCCATGGCCGGCGCTAGGCATAGGCAGACTAGGCGGTCGCCTAGGGCGCCAAATGTCCTAGGGGGGCACCAATGCCCACAGAATTACAATATTAGGCTAAACTAATTATTAAACTTTACATTTAATGGCCACTCAGTATAATATACTGTACATGGTACTAGATCAGCTGTGCTCGATCAGATGTATGACACCATGTTTAGCCTACAGATGCCGTCAAATTCCACAAAAAGGAAAGGTCTGCGCTCGCCTAGGGCACCAAATTACCTAGAACCGGCCCTGCCAGCCAGCCGCCAGGGCAGCACCTTCCCTTCCCCTCCCCAAAGCAGAGTAGACAGAGATGGATGGACCAGTCTGAGTACTGCAGCCAGTGCAGTCAGTGCCTCATCACTGCCAGCGCAGCACAGCCAGCCGCAGCAGCCAGCCAGCCAGCCAGCCACCAACTCAGGGCATTTCTTCCCCAATTCATCCCTGCTTGTCCTCACCCATTTCACGAAAAGCCCAGAAAAGCGTTTCCCGTTCCCCTCCTGTCTGTCCTCCCCTCTTCTCTTCTCCCCTTCCTTGTCTGTCCTCCCCTCTCCTCTCCTCTCCTCGCCCCTCTTTTCCGAAATGAGAAACAGCTCGAGGCGCCGGGGCCGTCGTCTTTGTTCACACAACGCAGTCGCCATGCACTTTAATGCATGATGGGGCTTTTTCCTTCGTCGTGCCCTTTTCAGTGTTGCTGCTTTGGCAGCCGCCTGCCAGTGCCATATGGATTACCAATGATATACAAATGGTGCCCCTGAGCCCTGTGGGAACCGGCTCAGCTCAGCGCGGTGTGCTGTGTGGTGCAGCTTGTGGCGTGGCGCACGGGAAGCTGTAGAGGAGGAGGAGGAACGCGGAGGAACGCGGTGGAACGCGGCGCGGTGGGATGGTGTGGTAGAACGTTACTCCTTGACCCGTGAGCCTCGGAGGACGCAACCTGACAGCTCACATTTTCCCTCGTGACGGCCGGTGACGTATCGGAGGGAAATTTCACACAGCAGCACACAGCACTTCTGGGAAGAAGGCTCTGAGAGAGAGAAAGAGAGAGAGAGAGAGGGGGAGAGAGGCTCCTGAGGTTGTTGACGGATTTAGGGCACTTCGCTGGCAGGGGAGGAGGGGGTAGGGGGCGAAGTGGTGGTGGTGGTGGGGGGTGGGGGATGGGGTTGCGGGTCGTTGAGTGGAGTAGGTAGCCGGAGGTGAAGGCAGTCCCAGGCTTGAGACATCTCACTGGGGCCTGATATACTTGGACAACATGTCCCTGTCTGGAGGCTCCTCTCCTCTACCCTCCCCTCCCCTCTCCTCTTCCCCACTCTTCCCTCCTCTCCTCTCCTCTCCTCTCCTCTCCTCCCCTCTCCTCTCCCCTTCCCCACCCTTCCTTCCTCTCCTCTCCTCTCCCATGGCCTCCTCTCCTCTCCCCTTCCCTCCTCTCCTCCCCTCTCCTCTCCTCTCCCCTCCTCTCCTTCTTTAAGCAGGGGCAGAGGTAATAAGCTAGTGAGGGAAGCAAAAGGTCCTACCGGTGTTGGCTAATCTCCTTGGGAATCGGGGATTAGGGGCGGCGTTGCAGCCTAATCCCCGGCAACACTGCAGAGAGCTCTTTAGATCCCATTAGGACCCTCTCCATCTCCATCTCTCTGTCTCTCTGCCAACGCTACTCACCTGAAGGAGCTGCTCAAGTAGGCGGCTAGGTGGCCAGGTGTACTGTCTGTCACCAGTGGCATCTCTAGGTCAGAATTACCAAGGGGACCAAAGTGGGGACAGTGTGTGTGCGTGATTGTTTTCTATTTTTTTTATATATATATATTTTTTTTATATACATACTGTATATTTAGCTTTTCGTTTTAAAATTTAATAACAAATTAGACAGCCCCTGCTTGCTCCGCGGCTGTGGGGAGATCTTCAAGCCACATGGTAAAGTCTCCTACTACCCCTTTAATGCACGCCGTACCATCTGAGGCGCGCTGTAATAGCAGAGAGAGTAGAGAGAATAGAATATATAGAATATCTCTGGTAATAGTCATTGAAAGGTTAATTATTACCATAGTACTATTATACTGTGACATAACACAGGGCCTAGTCATGCACTATGACTCGGTCATTGCCATTCTGGTAACAACAAATTTATAATGCCGTGTTTTAACGGGTTAAACCATTTGCAGGGACCATAACAGGGGCCGGTCAGAGGGCCCGACTCACTTCCGTTTTCCATGCTCCACCTCCACAACAAGATGCAAGACAGGGGTGCATACATTCCAATATGCGGACTCCCAACCTCCACTTGTGCTTGTGGCCTCGCGTTTTGCTGACACCCTGCCTCCATGGAGAAAACGATAAAGCTTCCCCGCTGTCTGCCTAGCCATAACAACTTCTGGGGGACTGTTCATTCATTCATTCACCATTCCGATTGCAAATGAGAAAATTACAGATATTTAATTAATTTTCAGTAATCGTCAGTGACATCATCACAAGGTCACAAGCAGGCAAGTGAACAAGGGAGGACGGGAGTCCGCATATTGGAATGCACACCAGGTCATCGCTGGAAACGCAGAGTGCAGGGAATAAGTTGTTTATAAGTAACGACTTGCTCATTTGATTAATGCTAGATTACTTTTTGTTTTGTTTTGTTCTTGCTTGTTTATGGGGTTTGTTTTACCTTTATTATAGATAAGACAGCAAAGATTAGGACAGAAAGAGATGGGGTAGGACTGTGAAATAGCACAGGATGGACTCGAACCTGGGTCCCATGGACATGCAAACCCATTCATCATATGGTGCTAGCCCTCCTCCACCCACCCACTATATTACTCTTTGAAGCTTACTTTACATATTGTATATATATATGCTTATACAGTATATTGCATATATAGTATATTACTAATAATCAAACAAAATGTAACATATATACATTTTTATAACTGTTCTACCGACAAAGAGTGCTAAGGCTACTGCAATTCCCCCAGGGACAAGCCTTGCTTCTCAACGCTGCAGAGACTGATGGGGCAAGTGCACTCCTATGGCTGGCCGCCCAGCCTGCCTCCACCTGCGGCCCACATGATGGCTATGAAGTCAGCCCTCTATAAACAGATCTCCATAAATGTCATCAGAGAATGATAGCAGGGTCTCCCAAAGAGAGATCTCCAGTGAAAAATTCCTTGTGGCTCACAGGAGTATCATGTCTCAGTATTGTTTTGACTTTTCAGAACTTTTTTTTTTTTTTTGCACAGCCATAAACAATATTGTTTACTGTGTCATTTGTGTCTGCTACCAAGCTTTTATACGTTTTCTCTTGATATGGATTAAGATTGTCATAACTTTAAAACACGTTTGATGGTTGTGGTTCTAACTATGAAGTTTTACCTCCAGACTACAGATGGCACTGTTGCATTAAGTTGTGTTGTAGAGGGGTTTTGGACGCCTTGGATTTATCATTCACACATCAAAGTGATTGACATGTTCTTTCACGGACCATTTACAAGCATTTAATGACCTTTTACAAGTCAGGCCTCTCTCTTGGTTCCATCCATCGGTTGTCTGGGAGACTTGTCATCCACAAGTAAACGATACCCGTCGCCAGATCAGACATCCTTGATGGCTTTTCAAAAACCTTCACTTCTTCAGCTCGGTGGTTCCTGTAAAAATAACCACTCTGTCAGCCTCCCTTCAAAACGGCCCTGGGCTTTCATTGGTTACGCTAGTTTGGAGTACAAAATCAAATGCAGACACTTCATTTCCAAGGACCGAGGCATTAAAAAGTGACGAGCAAATGGCTCTCTCTCTCTCCCACTCTCTCTCTCTCTCTCCCTCCGCCTCTGCTTTGAACTCTCGACCCTCTGCGACCCCCCCCCCCCCTCAACTGGGTGTACTGTACCACTAGAAAAAGAGCTGTAAAGTCAGCACTCAACTTTTCCAGCGGTCTATATGTGAAATTATGAGACAATTGCCGCGACTTAATAAACAAAAGGAGATGGAAGTAGCAGCTGACTCAGTAGGCCTACGGGTGAGCGAGATGCAAGACCTTCATTTAGCCCCAACCCCGCTCGCTCGCTCCACAACTACAAACCAGGGCCAGAGCCGCTGACAGATTTGGCTCGGACCAGGACAATGTCATCTGAATGGGCCCCCCTACCCAATACATACAATGCAAAGAGAAGCCAATTCTGGCCCCCCTCACTCCCTGGGCCCAAGACAACTGACCCCATTGTCCTCCCCTGTCGACTTCTCAAACGAGGGCAGTAGGAAACCAGACGGCCGCTTTTCACGGCCTCGTGCACCTCACGCTCAGCCTCCGCTCCGCTCGCCTCGCTTTTTCATTTGTCTGCTGCCGTCATCCTCCTCACGTCCCATTCTTCAAATCCTTGTTCCATCACTTCTCTCAAGGGGTGCATCCCAATATGTGACCTTGCCTCCTCCACTTGTGCTTGTCTCCTCGTCCCGCCTCCTGGCCCCTCCTCCGTGGAGAAAACGATAAAGTTTCCCAGCTGTCAGCCTCGCCACAACAACTTTTGAGGGACTGTTTTTCATTCACCATCCCAATTGCAAATGAGAAAAAGACTTTACAATTGAGCTTTTGCAAGATATTGAAATATAATGCTGTTGTCAGTGATGTCATCATGACGAGAAGCAAGTGGAGGAGGCAAGTGGAGGAGGCAAGGTCCCATATTAAGATGCCCTCAAGACCTCACTCCTCTCTCAGTAGGCTACACTCCAGTCCTCATCCCTCCATTACACTTCTGTAACAGCTCTTCTCTGTGTAACTCTTCCTTCTTTCTTCTTGTCTTTCCACATATCCCATGGCCTTCTCTGCACAGTGGCAGGACGATTACATGCAAGGCCCCAGGGCAAAACACTGATAGGGCCATCCATACAACTCGTCAAGGTCACAATAGGGCCCCGACTTCCAAAAAGGGAGGTGCTCTACCCCCACCCCCCAGCCTGCACCTCTTCTTTTGTCTTGTGGTGGTACTCCTTTCTCCTTTCGTGCTCATTCTCTACATGGCCCTTGGTTGCGCAGGGGACTTGCCCATTTTAATTACTGGTAGCGGCAGAGAAATGCGGCTGGGGTGTGATAACCAGCCTACACTTCACTTCACTCTTTTCCCTCTACTTTCTATGAGCCTGTCCTTCTCTTCTCTTCTCTTCTCTTCTCTGCCACCCCTAAAGTGTTTCAGCAGAAAATTCTTGCACTGACTTAGATTGGTGAGAAATGGGGGCCATGCCAGTTCACACACCGACATGCACACTGCAAAGACTGCTCACACGCACACACATTACAGCACACATACACACACACACACACACACACACACCACAGCACGGCACGGGACAGGACAGGACAGCACAGCCAGTCTGCTGAGGAGGCAGTCTACTGTATGCTACGCGGGTGCAGATAGCGTAGGCGTACTGTACTGCACATCATTATCGTCTTTATCAATATTGCTATGGTAAGTGCTTGCACCGCTGTCTAGGTGGTCTAGATCAGTGGTTCTCAACTGGAACAGTCTTGGGACCCACCATTTTCCACTCTCATTCGGTCGCGACCCAATTTTTTTAGCGTTTAAGTCAATTCAATGCAATTCTCAAAATGTAACCAAGACTCGAATGACTGGTTGCACGCTATCTATCTCGCATAAACATTCAGATTGTATCTATGACGACAGATGACACGGAGTTCACTAGCCTATCAACATAAAAGTTGTAAATTGTTGCAAAAAAAGTTTTTTTTTAGAATTACGTTTTTTTTACACCAAGGCTCCGCGACCCACCCATGACCCCTCCACGACCCACTTTTGGGTCGCGACCCACCAGTTGAGAAACACTGGTCTAGATAGTGTTATTCGTTCGCCTTTGGATATGCAAAAACAGAAACGCATCAAGCTCTCTGACCGCCACTCTGCACAACCAAGTCTCAAATGACCACAGCCGACGAGCCAGAAACTGGGGGGGGGCACGTCAGTCGAGTGCTTTGCCAAAAACAAGATACAATCGAGAGACACAAAAAAAATATCAGGGGAAGAGCCTTGCATATGTGCAGTGGTAGCTTTTATAAATTGCTTATAAGGAGAACAAGGGAAAAAAACAGCTCATTCAAAGAAATTGAACATGCCACAAGGTTTTCAGTCGTCTTCATCCTTAATTTATTAGTCATTTTTCTGTACTACGTATAACTCTCTTTATTGAGACGGGCAGTGGGCCGATCCCTGGGATTCGGTCATGGTAAAAAGGTCACATCATTCAGACACGGGTCAAACAGGTCACACACTCGCTGCCTCTTCCAATTTTTTTTAAATAACATTTACAGTCATCTATTCACATTCTAGTCCCTGATTTTGTGCTGTGTGGAGTTCCCTAACGGCATTAAAAAACAACAAAAAAACAAACAGCAAAACAAAACAACAAAAAATAGAAGAGTGGGAAAGGGTGCTGGAATGGTGGTTTCCCCACTTTCTGATTCACCAAGTTGGGTGTGCACAGAGGTGGGTGAGGGAGGCTATGGATGGAGGTTCACCAAAGGGAGGTGAGTGTAGCCAGTGGTGGAGGTTCTCCGAGACGGGTGTAGAGAGAGAGGGGCGGCACTGATAGGTCAGGTGGCGTTTCCCCACTGAAGGTACGGAGAGAGATGTGGGGTGGGGGGTCGGCATGGGCGCTGTGATGAACCAGGAGCTGCCATGTAGTGGTAAAGAGGGTGGGTGTAGACCGGGCCCCAGCTCGGTGGTTCCCAAACTGGGGGGCACGGAGGTACTGAAGGAGGGGGGGGGTCGCAGACAAGTGGGACTTGCATTCACTTGTATGGTTAATAAATGTACTTGTTGTCCTGTGGATTTCTAGCAATATTAGCGGACAAACTATCAATGGAAAATCTAGCGATATTAATGGACAAAAATTTGCCTAGGGAGGGTCGCGAACATATTCTGAAGTCTAAAAGGGGGTCCCAGCAGGAAAAAAAATGGGAACCACTGGCGAAGCTGATGCCGAGCAGGAAGGCGAGGGGAAGGTCCTCCACATGGACTCCATTGGGGCCGCTTCACTCAGGACATGGTGATCTGCATAGACTCCAGCATCTCCTCCACCGCCTTCACAGAACACTTGTTCTCTTTCGCACCACGCCCAGCCATCTGCAGACAGAACAGGGAGGGAGAAAGAGAGAGAGAGAGAGGGGGGGGGGGAACACACGCAGAGAGAGACATTTTTGGTAAGAACCTGAAAAAAGATGGATATCCCTTATCACATTATTCACAGATGGATCAAGAGAGTGTGGTGGGCTATTTGAATCGGTGGAGATGCATGAAAGTGAAGTCCTCCCTTCATTCCTGTGGAGGCAAGCGGACGAACAGGGGAGAGGATGGGGTGAAGAAGAGCGAAGCAAGTCGAAAAAGTTGACACAGGCTTAATACAAATATATTCGGGCGCCATTGGGGGCTGCCCCTTTGCACGGGTGAGGCATAAATGCAATTTCTATGTGTGCATTGTTCACTTGTGTGCTATGGAGTGCTGTGTTAAAATGACAATGGGAGTTGGAGTTTCCCAGTTGGGCTTTCACTTTCACTCTCACAAATGAGGAGAGAGTTTCGCTGGCATCAGCCAGTCAAACCAATGACACACATGTCGCTATCCATTTGATTTGTCGCAACAATCTGTTGTCTGTTGAGTTGTCAGAAGAGAACACTGACTTTCTCCGTACTTCGCTCAATTCCTACAACAGTTTCAACTAATTTGATTCGCGTTACAACCTGTTCACCATTGGGCTATCAGGATGAAGCACTGAATTCCACCGCACTTCACTCAATTCACTTGCATGTGGATCAACCAGGGAAGCCGACAAGGGGGGACAAAGGGGGCCGTTGTCCCGGGCCCAAGGACATGGGTGGCCCTTAATTGGGTGGGGGGCCCAATTACTAGTGGTGTGGATTGGCACTGCCCTCACGATCCGATTCGATCACGATTCGGGAGGTAGCGATTCCATTCGACTCTATGCGATCCGATTCGATTCAATTCTACAATGCATTGCAATGCATTACATTTCTACTGAAAGCAAAGCAAATGTTTAATCAGTCATGATGAGGCAATACAAGTAGTCAGATACTGAGCAACAATTTATTGGCTGTTTTCTGTATCAGTCTGTATCAGTCTTGCAATGTTAAATGAAATAAAAGCACTTCAAAACATTCATTTGCTCCCAAAATATCCATGGAAAGTAATTGAAATTGAAAAAAATTGCGGATCGATTCTGGATCGTCCATGCCCTGCATTGGATTGCATCGCCGAATCGATCATTGATGACACCACTACCAATTACTTGGGCCCTGGGCTCAACCATAATGCCGCCGGCATTGAAAGAGCTAAACCGCTGCTGACTCCTGCCTGGAAAGCACTGGTCAGGGGCGTTGAACATGGCAAACGATTCAACTTGAAGCGTTCGGCCAGGAATCTCGACCAACCGAAGCTCGTGTTTAGAAAATGTGAACATTCCATTGGCTTCCGCCTGCTGCCGCCGAGCTCATTACATATTTTTAGATGAAGTTCAACCTCTGCCGCCCTCGGCTTTTTACGCTTTTCACGCCCTCGGCTCTAGAAATGCTCCCGACGCGTTTGCCTCGTTCGCCGCCTACTCTCCCATACAAAGTCAATTACTTCCGCATCTTTCCACGTGTTCAACGCCCGCGGTGTGACCGCACTGTAATGGTCGCAGGAAGAGCATAGGAGCACAGGAGTCATCAGGCATCTCCTCGCTTGATTAGCAGCGTGCGTAAGCCAGCAGCATTTAGGGGAGGTAGCGAAGGCTCTTCAAATCTCCCCGGTGGGTGAATCAATGACTCCCTTTGCACACCCAATGGAGCTCCAGCACCTTCTGCTGTGGTCTTCTCCTTCCCTCCACTCATTTCCTGTCTCGCCTCTCCTCCCTCCCTCTCGCTCTCCCTCTCTCTCTCTGACTCCCAATGGTCTTCTCCTTCCCTCCACTCATTCTCTCTCTCTCTCTCTCTCTCTCTCTCTCTCTCTCTCTCTCTCTCTCTCTCTCTCTCTCTCTCTCTCTCTCTCTCTCTCTCTCTCTCTCTCTCTCTCTCTCTCTCTCTCTCTCGAAAGCATTCACCATCTAATTTCTCTCTCTGGATGAATTTCTCTCTCTCTCACCCTACTCTCTCTCTATCTAATCTCTCTCTGTGTCTTTCTCTCTATCCATCCAAGTTCGCTCTCTTTCTCTCTCTCTCTATCCAATTTCTCTGTCTCTGTCTCTCTCTCTCTCTTTAAATCCTCTCTCTCTCTCTGGACAGGACAGGTCTCTCTATCCGGTGTGACTCATTGCCAGTGCCCCTCTGCACATTCGTCCCCTTCATTACGGCACGACAGAACTGCCAAGCCAATAAAAGGCAATCACTGTAGCCATGGCACACGCATACACACCAAACAGCAACAGCATGCATGCGCATGCACACACAAACGTGCACACAGACACTCTCTCCCCCTCCCTCTCTCACTCACTCAAACGCACACCCTCTCCATCTGTCTCTCTTTCACACAAACACACACACACCCTCTTCATCTCCATCTCCATCTCCGTCTCTCTCTCGCACACACACGCGCACACACACGCGCACGCACACACACACACACACACACACACACACACACACACACACACACACACACACACACACACACACACACACACACACACACACACACACACACACACACACACACACACACACACACACACACACACACACACACACACACACACACACACACACACACACACACACACACACACACACACACACACACACACACACACACACACACACACCCTTTCCCTCTCCCTCTCCCACACCTCCTCAAAACAGGGTCTCTCCTCTTTTGGCTCTGGGAGGTCTTCATCTAAGGCTGATTTGGTTATACAGTATATCACGAAAGTGAATACACCCCTCACAGTTTTGCAGATTTTTGAGTATATCTTTTCATAGGACAGCATTACAGAAATTTCACTTTGACACAATGATTAGTGACCTTTTAACAACATATTTAACCGCTTAAATTTCTTGTTCACTCAGAAAAAAACAAAATACAGCCATTAATGTTTGAACATGTACTCACAAAAGTGAGTACACCCCAGATTAAAATCCGGTAGAGAAGGGGCTATGTTGGCTCGAATCGTCTCGAAATGAAACGAAATGAAAAGGGATGACAAGGGAGGTCATCAGTGTGCGTTTCAACCTTTCTTTGCATTGAACTTTTAAATTTTGAGTCTGCATCTGGCTTAAATAGATTGGTGTGAGATTTGAATGCAATCCTATGGAGAATATCATGATCTGCTTCAGTAGTCACAGTGCATGTTGACATGCATGTTTCTTTTAGGTGTATTTCAGATTGCCAATGCTGACAGCATTCATGCATCCCCAAACCATGTCAGTCCCACTACCATGCTTGGCTTATGAGTGGACACACCTTTTTTGTAAAACTCACTTGTTTACCACCACACATGCTTGACACCATCTAAAGCAAATTTGTTTATCTTGGTCTCTTCAGATCACACGACATGGTTCCAGTGATCCATATCCTTGGTCTGTTCATCTCTCTTGAGACCAAGATAAACACATTTGCTTTAGATGGTGTCAAGCATGTGTGGTGGTAAACAAGTGAGTTTTACAAAAAAGGTGTATCCTCTCATAAGCCAAGCATGGTAGTGGGACTGACATGGTTTGGGGATGCATGAATGCTGTCAACATTGGCAATCTGAAATACACCTGAAAGAAACATGCATGTCAACATGCACTGTGACTACTGAAGCAGATCATGATATTCTCCATAGGACTGCATTCAAATCTCACACCAATCTATTTAAGCCAGATGCAGACTCAAAATTTAAAAGTTCAATGCAAAGAAAGGTTGAAACGCACACTGATGACCTCCCTTGTCATCCCTTTTCATTTCGAGACGATTTGAGCCAACATAGCCCCTTCTCTACCGGATTTTAATCTGGGGTGTACTCACTTTTGTGAGTACATGTTCAAACATTAATGGCTGTATTTTGTTTTTTTCTGAGTGAACAAGAAATTTAAGCGGTTAAATATGTTGTTAAATGGTCACTAATCATTGTGTCAAAGTGAAATTTCTGTAATGCTTTCCTATGAAAAGATATACTCAAAAATCTGCAAAACTGTGAGGGGTGTATTCACTTTCGTGATATACTGTATATTTTTCCTCTGTGTGGCTTTCGTTTTTCAGACTGTGGCTAAATTTACAGTCTGCGAGTGAGTCATCTAGATAAATCAAGGCCATTTGAACAACTTTTCTGGTCTACACTGGAAGGTGAGGCAGAGGGACTAGGAAAAAGATAGAGGAAAGGAGGGATGGAGGGAGAGAGAGAGGAGAGGAGAGGAGAGGAGAGGAGAGGAGGGGAGAGGAGGGGAGAGGAGGGGAGAGGAGAGGAAGGGAGAGGAAGGGAGAGGAAGGGAGAGAACTGAGACAGGTGGTGGGGGAGAGTAGAGGAAATCATTAAGTCTTGGGTGCGTGCTGCCATCCTCTGAGTCACACTTGTGCAGATCCCGAGAAAGTTTCTGCAGTGGCAGCAGCAAAACGAAAGCCGCAAGCCGCTTATAATATACAGGTGGGGGGGCTTAAGAGACGCCCCCACACACCCCTCAAAAGCCCTCGGCTCTCATTCCATCCTTGCCTCAAGCCACTTCTTGCCATCCTGCCAGAGCGAGCGGAGCGACCACAGCTCCTGTTCTGGCCTCGCCTCGTGACTATTCGACCCGACTCGAGCCGTCTGCTGGCTGGCTTCGGGGAGCACTGGGTCTTCCTCTTCATTAGATGAGCCCCGTCATTTTAACACACACGTACACACACACACACTTACACACACGCACACACAAGACACACAGAAGACCCTCTCTTCTGCTGTAGGTCAAACCAGACGTGTGTGTGTGTGTGTGTGTGTGTGTGTGTGTGTGTGTGTGTGTGTGTGTGTGTGTGTGTGTGTGTGTGTGTGTGTGTGTGTGTGCGCGTGCGTGTGTGTGTGTATGCATGCTTCTGTTGCCATGACTAGACGTGTTTGCATGTGTGCTGGTGTGTGGTTGGCAGGGGTAATTGCGGTGTGAGTCACCCGTAACCCGAGGTGGCAGTCGGATTAGGGAGCACAGCACAGCACAAACACACACATGCACACACACATGCATGCACACGAGCCGAGGTCAAGAGAGGCATCCGGAAATAAACAATTTTCTTTCCAGGAGCCGTGACAAAAGCCTGTGGCAAATAATTCGACAAGATGCGCTGCTAACGCAATTCCTACTGACTGCAGTCAACCGCCTGCCTGCCTGCCTGCCTGCCCGCCCGCCTGCCCGCCCGCCCGCCGATTTGCCTGCCTGCCCGCCCGCCGAGCCGATCCACTCTCCTTCCTCTTTGCTTCGAGTAACGCAGAGCGGTGCAGAGAGGAGCTTCACCCAAAACCAGTGGAGGGAGCTCCCCAGAGTTTCCAGCTAACCAACCGCCCCGCTCCTCTCTGCCACTGTCACCGCCCGTCGCATTCCAGTACCCCAGTGGTTTTCAAAGTGTGCGCCTGGGACCCCTGGGGGGCCGTGAGGGGCTGCAGCAGGTTGGCAGGCAAAAGCATAGCAAAACAAAATTAAGTAACTAATGTACACAAAAACAAAACAAAACTTAACAATATTCCCATTATTAAGAACGGCATTATAATAATCTATTGCGTCTCTGAACATTACCACTACTGTTGTCAAGTTGGTATTTTATAAATCCCAGTCGGGCACTTATTAATAGACCTAGACTATGGTTGTGAAAGGGGGTGTACAGAAATAGTGTGGCACGCCCCATGTTATTGGGGCCTTGGCTTGAATCTACCGGTGTATGAGGGGCCATGCCATGGTTAACTTTGGGAAACTCGGTCAACTCTACCCTCTCCCATCATCCCATGCACCACGCTCGCTCGCTTCGCTTCGCTGCTCCCAGTCTGACGGAGGTTCCCTTCCAACTCAGCTCAGCACCACATTTTACTCCACTCCACACGCTGAGCTTCCATAGAGTTACAGTATCATAGCGGTTCCCAATCTGGGCTTCGGGACCCCTAAGGGGGTCGCGGATGTGATGTACTGAAGGCTGGGTCACGGACAAAAGGGACACACGGGAAATCCCCAGGGTAACAGCTTACATAACAATAATTTGGTTAGGAACAGTATTCACTTGTATGGTTAATAGATTTATTTGCCGTCCTGATGATTTCTAGCAATTGCTAGGCATTTTTTTGGTCCATTAATATTGCTAGATTTTCCATTAACAGTTTGTCCGCAAATATTGCTGGAAAGAAATCCATTGCTAAGCAAATACAAGAATGGTGCATGGGGTCCCCGCTGAAAAAGTTTGGGAACCACTGCAGTGTCTGATGAGCCCAGCAGATCAGCGGTGTGGTCGGGTCCTGGTACAAACCAGACCTAGACTCACTCTGTGGTGTTTATTGCAGGCGATACCACATTTTTGCACTATAGTGGGTAATGAGGTCATGGTGCAGAGAGCGGCCCTCGCATTAAACCTGTCAATGAAATAGACATGGAGAGATGGACAACAGAGACCCTACAGGCAGTGCAGTTATAATATGAAGAAGGCAGCTTCGATGCATCAGCTTCAAAACTCATGAGAGTCAAGTGGCCACCGTCTTTGGCTTATATTCAATTGATTAAGTGCCAAACAAAAAAAAAGTTCGTCTGAGGGAGACTAAAGGTCTGTTTAGACTATTCCTTCAGTTGCGGGACACGTACTGGGGGGGGGTAGCGGCAGATTATGGACAATTCAGCCTGTGAGAAATATAAATTGAGCGCTGCAAGGGGTCGTTTCAGCTCTGAAGAGGGGGGCGTGGTGGCTGTTTGGGTACGTGATCTGCCGGCACCCCCCGCTGACAGCACGTGTCCTGCAATTGAAGGAGGAGTCTGAACCAGGATTTACTCCCAGCCCAGCTGCTCGCACTGAGCTCCCACAGAACTATTTGATGAACCCATCAGAGCAGTGGTCAGGTCTTGGGTCTCAGTTTAGAATCCCAGAACTAGGTTGGATTCCAATATGCATACTCCCGTCCTCCCTTGCTCACTTGCCTGCTTGTGACCTCATGATGAGGTCACTGACGACAGAAAATTAATTCAATATCTTGCAAAAGCACAATTCTAATGTCATATCCCCATTTGCAATTGGGATGGTGAATGAAAAACTGTTGCTGTGGCTAGGCTGACAGCCGGGAGACTTTATTGTTTTGTCCACGGAGGTGGGGCCAGGCCACAAGCACAAGTGGAGGACGGGAGTCTGCATATTGGAATGCACCCCTAGACTCCTTGGTGTTTATTGCAGGAGATACTACACTTTCTCAGAAACTTTGCAATACAGTGGAGAGGGGGTTAGATGATTTAGTGTCATGTGGCACATGCCAATCCAACATGGTGTCACATGATGATGCTATCAGAGATTCTTTAAAGGTGCCCTATTATGCTATTTAGAATAACTTTCATTGTTAATATTTTGCTTTACTGTGGTTAGTGGAGTTAATTTTGAATGATCACTTGTTTTCATGTCCATTATTTTTTATCATTGTGTACATGCACCCTACGCCGCCTGTTTGAAACGCGTGGAAGTGCAGAATGTTACACCGTCAACATTCTGAAATCTCGACGCAGCATGGAGCGTTTCATCAAGCATTCTATTACTAATATTACGTCAGCAGCACAGCTGTTTTGACCTGGAATCCAACCCTGTAGCCTATATATGTCTAAAGTTGACAGCCAAATAGTTCACCCAATGTCCACAATTAATCTGAAAAGGACGCATCATAAGTCCCACGTTATGTTATGTGTGCGCCTTGCTGTGTCATTTGCTGAAACCCAGTCCCTATCCAATGCGAGTCTTCCGTGCATGGGCTTCAGTTTGATTTCAAAATCGCTTGGGACAATTAAGCTGCCATTAATCTGAGAAAGGGTTGAAAGTGCTGGGTACAGGCTATTGCTTCCGATTTGAGGTTTCATGAAATAATACGCATATTGCATATGATGCGTAATAACGCGATTGTGACCATATTAAAAAAAAACTAATAGCCATCTGCGCTGTCTTGTTTATTTCTGATATCCTGCGCTGAAGAATCTTTATCTTAAACATTATTAACGCAACAGTAGGGGCCTGATTGGTTAACCCGCTGTCTAGCCTTGCATACTGTAGCCCTAAAGTTGAAGTTATCAGCCAAGTTTACTGCTCGCTAATAGACAAGTGTCGCGCTGGTCTAGGTGGGAGTCTAGATCTGCTGTTGACAGGTGGAAATTTGAAGACACAAAGAATATTCTGGGATTGAAATCAGATCACCTTTCCTTGTTAATGGCAAGTTAACCTTCACAAAATAGGCTATCCAATAAGCTAATCATCTGCAATTGCTGTACACAGTTCAAAGGATAGGCCTATTTATTCACCGAAGTTGTGGACATTTTCTTCGCTCCCGCGGCAGCCCCCATCTGGCTGTCAAAGACGCAGTCCGAAATTGAAAGAGTGCGCCCAGTAAGACAAGGGCACGACTTGTCGGATTCAAACCTATCAATTCAACGTCTGTCAGTGATATCGTGACACCCTATTTGTGATATGAACTCCGTGTTCAAATGCGTCCTGTGGTCTATTTGCAAGCCAGACTGAATACTGAGCGCACGCGTTGTTGGCTTTTAAAAATGAGTTCCTGTTTGCTCGTTGTCTGTAGGCCTAATGCACAGTGGTGATAGGCTATGCTTCACAAAAATACATTTCAAGGTATTTTCAGGTGCATGGTTTCATTTTAGTAACTGCATTTCTATTTAGTCCCCGGCAGAAATGATGCGCCCACTGGATTGGTTGCGCAATGGGCAGTCCTCGATGGATTGGTTTCATACTGGGTCTTATAATAACGCCTAGGCCTAGTCTCGGTTTCGTGGTTTTTCTGTTCGCATTTATCGACAGGACAGGATTTTTTTATATAACAATAGGCCCTATCCGTTTCAGTTTCAGTTTCATTATTTTTGGCATGCCGCCCGACGACGCGACCAGTTTTAAACGACGTCAAGCCAATATCCACGTTGCTCTTGCAGATATGATGAACAAAACTGCGTTGCATTTTAATTACTGAATTGTAGCCTATGCATAGCCTGTAGTAACTGGCTAACCCTTGCCAACATTGCTGATGCAAACGGCTGCTCGTCATGTCGTGATAGGCCTATACCTATTTGGATAACACCAGCGCACGTCTTCTAATTAATGTTATGCTTCAAGCGGCAATACATTACAAGTGTAGGGTTTTCACATCTTACCAAACAAAAGTTAGTCTTGCCAACAGCATATGCAAAACGGCCCTGAAGCGAATAGAGAGAGAAAGGAGAGATTCGAGTCTTTCACCCACTTGGTAGTGTTTTGGATTCTCAGTGCGCAACTGCGTTAACGCGTTCTGCCTGTTTTCGACTTTCCTCATTCAACTGTTTCTGACCCGTTAGCCATAGGCCTACCAACCGGTATTTTATCAATGTAAAATGCAGCTTTAATATCACAATGAAACAAAAACAAAAATAACTTGGGCCACAGGTGAGTGTAGCCTCCAGTCTAGACCGATGCTGTAGCCTATTTGACGGAGCCGATTTATGAATTGATAAAAAAAAAAAAAAAAACCTGTGTAATGGAATAAACTTGTGGATGGCGAAATCCTACACTATCCTTGTAGGCTACACTATACTATTTTTGTACACTGAGTGGTGTATTCACAAATAGGATACATCTCATCACAATACTGTCAAATTCAGATAGGCCTAGGCTATGTGGCTGCGATGAACAAATGCGCATTAGGTCTACTGTCTGTGACATCGTCAACACTCCATCCCATAAGCAGCAATGTTAGGTACAGCATGACGTAGACCCGTACAGGAAACAAAAGCTATAGAATGTTGAAAACCCAACCACGCGTTCTCTGACAGTTGAGAAATAGCGTTCCTGCGGCAGAGAAATTCTCCCCCAAGAGGCCAATTTGTGAAATGCAGCTTTCACCAAGCTTTTACATACAACAGATGCTGTGTAACCCAATAAATGGGTAGTGGACATGAAAAAGCATAATAGGACCCCTTTAAGTATATAGAGATATGCCAATGTAATAGGTTGCTATGGGCACCTGACGTGACCAGGTTCCGGTCTGCCTAAAGTGGCGTGTCATAATACTCCTAGCATTGAATAGAACAGTCCTTAGGTCTGCTTAGGTCTGCCTAAAGGGGGATTTACCCCCCCCTCCCCCTTGCAGTAATAGAACCCGGAAACAATGGGCCAATGGAACCTCTCTCTCTCTACTCTCTCTGATGCTATTCTTAGTTATGATAGGCTACTACAGCCACTACGGCTACTACGGCCATGTTTGTAATGTCGAATTGTGCCTATACCAAACCCATTCCTAACCCTAACCTGTCAGAGTCCAATGTGTGTCCACCTACCTTTAAACTTATCAAACTGTGCCTAGAGCAAAAACCCATTCCTAACCCCAGCCTGTCAACGAATAATGCGTGTCCACCAACCTAAACCTGTCAGTTAGAAAAGTATGTCTATGTCTGCAATGGGAAAGTAAGAAACGTAAATTAAATTCTTTGTATGACCAGTGCATGTAAAGAAATTGACAACAATAAAGCAGACTTGACTTGACCTAACCTGTCAGTAAAGAAATGTTTAGGGGAAAAAACATAGCCTTCCTTTGGCATACCACTTCCGCTTGCCACATACCACTAAATCATCTAATCCCTACAGCTACAGTGGTTAAGGAGGTCACAGTGCAGAGAGGAAGCCTCTGGTTAAGCCCAATTTATGCTTCTCAGTCTCCAACAACATAACAGAGATACGGAGACGTCTCTCGGACGGGACACGTGACACGGATAAACCTCTCTAACCCCACAGACCCCTACATTCGGATGTAGCCCACCAATTCAAGGAACACTAGCCTGGGAAATCCAATGCTGTTTTGCACAATCGTTTCGATCTGAAAGACAGCATGGATTCTATCTCTCAGCGAGGGTTCCAGAACTTGGGCTCCAATCAGAGAGCAGCTAGGGTTGGAAAGGCGATGACTGCAGTTTGTTTGAATAGATACAACTGACATGATTGGCTTTAGGCTATGTATATGGGTGGGAGACGTGACGCCTTGTTTTTTCGTAACATTGGTTAAAAACCTACAAAACTGTTATTTTTCCTTTAAAAACACATGTCAATGAAAGAAGATGTGGTATATTATGTTTCATATTAGTCTTAGAAGAGCAGAAACATTTTTGTTAAGATTTATGTAAAGGTTTATATGTCAAATATCCTGCGGTGTGACTGTAACATTAATGAAACCTGGAATATAATATATATATAAATTAACCAACAACATTTTGAATAATGTATGAAGCATTTGGCATGATTGCATAAATATTAACTTTATATTAAGATATGTAAATGTGAAATAACTCAAGACAGTAATATTAACTACAAGTTCAATTTCGTAACACAAATTGTGTCCTGTGGGGTGACATGTATGTCAATGTTTGTGAATGGACAGCTGCAAGGCCAACTACAAGGGTCTTAAAGACTGGCTCCTAACAAGTCAGTACCTCAGTTATTGGAGAGTGCTGTGGAAGTTTAAGGTGACTCTTAACCTCTTAATATGTCTTAATATTGCAATCTTTCTGTCACGCAATGCTTAGGTTCATTTTATGGTGTCCTGTGGTTTTTATATAAATGAAAACACATATTAAGATTAAACACAATATCATTATCAAGTTAGCATGATCTCAGGTGTCAGTCATGTATACAAAAGGATTAAAATGGCCATAATGCAGTGAATTCCCTGTGGTGTGACTCCATTTTCCTGCGGTGTGACATGCCTATGCAATGTGTTGATGCAAGACACATTTCTCCAAAAATGGCAAAAATAAGGTGAAATTCCACAGACCACTAAGTGCTTTATTTTTTTCTATTTTTTTCCAACTTTTATCCATCATTTTTTTCAGGAATTTGAAAAACTTTTTTTGTTTTTTTTTGCGTTACGTGCTTAAACGTCAACCACCCATATTCCAAATGCCACATTCGTAACGCCCAATAAACGGCCATGGGCAATCGTCAACCACACCTTTCCTACGAGAAATTGCATAGGTAGCGTCCAGACTCTCACTTGTGAAATTATCTGGTGTTAACCAGGCAATAGGAACACAGGCATATAAAATACGGCATACCATATGATCCATTACCTTCATGATATCTTTTGCTTGGCACTGAAATCACTTGGACTTCAAAAAATTGCGGTGAGAAATCAATATTGTAATATTGTAATATCTAAATATGGCACCACCCTCCCACTAAGGGAGAGCCACTTCAACTCCACACACTGAGCCTCTAATAGTAGAACTCTTTGATGAGCACAGCAGAGCAGTGGCGGTTCCTGTTCTAGCCAGACCTAGACTGGTGGTGTTTATTGCTCAAAATACCACATTTTCCCGGGAACTTTGCTCTTAATAACCAGTAATGAGGTCACAGAGAAGAGGAGTCTCCGGGGACACATCTTTTGGTGGAGGCTGCAGGCAGGGTTGTGTGCAGCAAACTAAAGATCCTTTGCTCTTGCCGTATTTCGAGGTGAACCGTAATAGGCGATGCCTCATTTCAGAGCAATGACACGCCTTCACACTTTAACTCTCTCAAGCACGCAAAGCACGCCCGCCCCCCGCTACCCTTCTTACTCACACACCAGAGTTCAAAAGAGTGAAGGCGAGTGAGCAAATGGTGCGTGCAATGAAAAAAAAGGTGGAGGGAGGGAGAGAGTTTAAGGCTTTTTTTTTTTTTTTTCTCGTTCGCCATGCACTGAGGAGCCGTGGCCTGTGGATGACCCTCGCTGGGCCACCTGCCTACCTGCGTGAGTGTTAAGCAGAGGTATGATAAGCACCAGCTATGGCCGCTCAAGAAAAGAGCTTGCGGCAGCTGACACCGACAAAGCCTTTAAAGTCGCCATCAATCAGCCCAGTGAGGCTCTGAAGCGACAGGGACCTGACTTCCCTAAAGAGCAGCATGGGCTATGAGTCAGAGGAGGCCGAGGCAGAGACGCTGCTGCTGTAAGTAACCGCTGCTACTGCTACTGGCAAGGGAACTGACAGAGAGGGACGCGACAAATGGGTGTGTTGTCCCAGGCCCAAGGAATGACGGGCCCAGAATTGGGTCCTCAGAACTGGGAATGGGTCCTTAGAACTAGGGATGGGTATGTTGCAATCAATCAGGCAATGCGGCTCTGACGCGACAGGGACCTGACTTTCTTACAAATGGGTATGTTGTGCTAGGCCCAGGGAGACAGGGGGCCCATAATTGGGTCCTCAGAGCTGGGAATGTGTATGTTGTCCCAGGCCCAGGGAGAGAGGGGGGCATATTTGGGGTAAATTACCGTCCCTCTGGGGCATTGGGGTATGACAACACACTGTATGGAGTATGTCTGAAGACAGCCCTCGGGAGCTGAACAAGTGAACTACAAGTAGATTCAGCCCCTTTTAAAAACAAAAATGTGCCGTCTGTGTAGTGAGTCAACGAACGCAGACAGCAATCAATTTTGGCATGAGTGAAGCAGGTTAGAAATGTAATGTCATTTGGAGCCGGTATGCTTGAAGTGAGTTCTTAAAATGAACTGATTACAGTGCTGTCACTGCCTGATTGTCCCATCAGCACAGGCATTTCTATTACTAAAAAAAGCATATTTAAAAAAGCCCTTCGGGGAACGAAAAGGGAATTTCTGATATTTCCTATTCCCTATTGCGTTCTTAAAAAAGCTCTGTCTTTGATCCTCGCACTACATGCATGAGGTTGACTACTCGACAAGGGGAGCACAATGATTCATTTATCTGCCAAATCCAAAGGTGTGTCTCAATATAAGGCTTGAGTGAAGGGCATTTGCTGAAGTGTAGTCCCTGAAGGAGTGAGCAGCGGGCAGGAAAAGTGAGCCGCTGCACCTTGAAGTCACCAGCCTTGACAGTTAAGGCAGTAAGTTCTTCCAGGACTGCCTGGAAGAAGAGCCATTATGGCTCAATAGGACCATTCCTGGTTAAAAAAAAGGGTTAAATTAAAAAATAAACATAAAAAAAGACTAGTGGGATCAATCAATTGGCGAGGAGGACTCCGGATGCCAGACTTTAAGATGAAACGCTGGCGAGAAGT
>NC_085861.1:13127826-13142826 GCF_034702125.1 Engraulis encrasicolus
CTCAGCACATGCACAAGTTTAGGGTTGGGCACAAAGACCTACATAGGTCTGTGGTTGGGCACCTTATAATACCTCCATGCATCCAATGCCAGTCTTCCATATAGCTTTCTGGTCAACCTTACGGCAGTCAATAACGTGGCACGTAATTGGCTGAGTAAACTGGTCCCGGAAATGAGCTCCATGAAACTCCATTTGGAAGCTGAAAAATTAATTCAATTTTGACTGAATTCACTACCCTAGCATTTCCCATTGAAATGACTGTGGGCGGGACTTATTCACTCTCTCCAACTACCTCCATGATCCAGGTCTTAAACTACCTCCATGATCCTGACCTTTGTTTCACACCCTTGCCCTAGACTTCAACCTTTTTAAAATAAACGGCCCCCAGACCTCATGATACTCATCTCAACGCCCCCTTGACCTCATCATAAGACTGCCAACGACTCCCTTAGTATTAAAGAATAAAGCAGACTAATGCCTCCTAATGGCAACTAAACACTGCCCTCTCTCAGCTGTATCCGTATCAACGCCCCCCGAGGACTTCCTGACACCCCCTGGGGGGCTGTAGAGCCCAGTTACATTACATTACATTACATTTCACTTAGCTAACGCTTTCATTTGTTCAAAGCGACTTACAGATATTATTTTTCAGGGTATTGGTGACAGTCCCTGGAGCAATGTGGGGTTAAGTGCCTTGCTCAAGGGCACTTCTGTCATGGAGGGAGGTGCAGGGAGAGGTCAGGCGAGGTCAGGGGAGGTCAGGGGAGATTCGAACCGGCAACCCCTCGAAGACCAACTCTCTAACCACTAGGCCACGGTTGAGAAACACTATCCTAGACCATAGACCAGGCCTATTCAAATCATCTCCCCTGGTAGGGCCAGATCTGGGCCTTGCATGGCAAGGTTCTGGCCCGCCACATGAGTTCTGAACAAAATTAAAACATAGGCACGCCATCTATATGTAATATTACATTTGGCCCTTTTACTGTGAGAAATTTAATGAGCTGGTCCTCATTGACTTTAAAGGGGTCCTATTATGCTTTTTCATGTCCACTACCCATTTATTGGGTTACACAGCATCTGCTGTATGTAAAAGCTTGGTGAAAGCTGCATTTCACAAATTGGCCTCTTGGGGGAGAATTTCTCTGCCGCAGGAACGCTATTTCTCAACTGTCAGAGAACGCGTGGTTGGGTTTTCAACATTCTATAGTTTTTGTTTCCGGTACGGGTCTACGTCATGCTGTACCTAACATTGCTGCTTATGGGATGGAGTGTTGACGATGTCACAGACCATTGCAGAGACAGTAGACCTAATGCGCATTTGTTCATCGCAGCCACATAGCCTAGGCCTATCTGAATTTGACAGTATTGTGATGAGATGTATCCTATTTGTGAATACACCACTCAGTGTACAAAATAGTGTAAATAGTGTAGCCTACAAGGATAGTGTAGGATTTCGCCATCCACAAGTTTATTCCATTACGCATGTTTTTTTTTCAATTCATAAATCGGCTCCGTCAATAGGCTACAGCATCGGTCTAGACTGGAGGCTACACTCACCTGTGGCCCAAGTTATATATTTTTGTTTCATTGTGATATTAAAGCTGCATTTTACATTGATAAAATACCGGTTGGTAGGCCTATGGCTAACGGGTCAGAAACAGTTGAGAGGAAGGTCGAAAACAGGCAGAACGCGTTAACGCAGTTGCGCACTGAGAATCCAAAACACTTCCAAGTGGGTGAAAGACTCGAATCTCTCCTTTCTCTCTCTATTCGCTTCAGGGCCGTTTTGCATATACTGTTGGCAAGACTAACTTTTGTTTGGTAAGATGTGAAAACCCTACACTTGTATTGCCGCTTGAAGCACAACATTAATTAGAAGACGTGCGCTGATGTTATCCAAATAGGTATCACGACATTACCAGAAGCCGTTTGCATCAGCAATGTTGGCAAGGATTAGCCAGTTAGTATAGGCTATGCGTAGGCTACAATTCAGTAATTAAAATGCAACGCAGTTTTGTTCATCATATCTGCAAGAGCAACGTGGATATTGGCTTGACGTCGTTTAAAACTGGTCGAGTCGTCGGGCGGCATGCCAAAAATAATGAAACTGAAACGGATAGGGCCTATTGTTATATAAAAAATCCTGTCCTGTCGATAAATGCGAACAAAAAAAAACACGAAACCGAGACTAGGCCTAGGCGTTATTATAAGACCCAGTATGAAACCAATCCATCGAGGACTGCCCATTGCGCTTCCAATCCAGTGGGCGCATCATTTTTTGCCGGGGACTAAATAGAAATGCAGTTACTAAAATGAAACCATGCACCTGAAAATACCTTGAAATGTATTTTTATGAAGCATAGCCTATCACCATTGTGCATTACGCCTACAGACAACGAGCAAACAGGAACTCATTTTTAAAAGCCAAGAACGCGTGCGCTCAGTAGCCTATTCAGTCTGGCTTGCAAATAGACCACAGGACGAATTTGAACACGGAGTTCATATCACAAATAGGGTGTCACGATATCACTGACAGACGTTGAATTGATAGGTTTGAGTCCGACAAGTCGTGCCCTTGTCTTACTGGGCGCACTCTTTCAATGTCGGACTGCGTCTTTGACAGCCAGATGGGGGCTGCCGCGGGAGCGAAGAAAATGTCCACAACTTCGCTGAATAAATATGCCTATCCTTTGAACTGTGTACAGCAATTGCAGATGATTAGCTTATTGGATAGCCTATTTTGTGAAGGTTAACTTGTCATTAACAAGGGAATGTGATCTGATTTCAATCCCAGAACATTCTTTGTGTCTTCACATTTCCACCTGTCAACAGCAGATCTAGACTTCTCCCACCTAGACCAGCGCGACACTTGTCTGTTTGCGAGCAGTAAACTTGGCTGATAACTTCAACTTTAGGGCTACAGTATGCAAGGCTAGACAGCGGGTTAACCAATCAGGCCCCTACTGTTGCGTTAATAATGTTTGAGATAAAGATTCTTCAGCGCAGGATATCAGAAATAAACAAGACAGCGCAGATGGCTATTAGTTTTTTTTTTTTTTTTAATATGGTCACAATCGCGTTATTACGCATCATATGCAATATGCGTATTATTTCATGAAACCTCAAATCGGAAGCAATAGCCTGTACCCAGCACTTTCAACCCTTTCTCAGATTAATGGCAGCCTAATTGTCCCAAGCGATTTTGAAATCAAACTGAAGCCCATGCACGGAAGACTCGCATTGGATAGGGACTGGGTTTCAGCAAATGACACAGGTGCACAAATAACAACGTGGGACTTGATGCGTCCTTTTGAGATTAATTGTGGACATTGGGTGAACTATTTGGCTGTCAACTTTAGACATAGGCTACAGGGTTGGATTCCAGGACAAAAACAGCTGTGCTGCTGACGTAATATTAGTAATAGAATGCTTGATGAAACGCTCCATGCTGCGTCGAGATTTCAGAATGTTGAAGGGTCTAACATTCTGCACTTCCACGCGTTTCAAACAGGCGGCGTAGGGTGCATGTACACAATGATAAAAAATAATGGACATGAAAACAAGTGATCATTCAAAATTAACTCCACTAACCACAGTAAAGCAAAATATTAACAATGAAAGTTATTCTAAATAGCATAATAGGGCACCTTTAAATGTAATACCCCTGCCGTAGACCCCTAGCCAGGCCCCGCCCTCCTAGTGATGCAACAACACCTTCAGCATTAAAAAAATCAGGAACTCCCCCCACTTTGTCAGGAAGCACACAACCAGTAGCAAACCAAGGGAGGAGGGTCAACCATGGAGTTTGGGAAATGTTAATTGTTATGCTCTGGGTCAGACCAAGTCTCGAAGAGATATGAAAGTCGATGATAATCAGGCTACTAGACCCCTAAACCCGAGCTGAGCTGAGCTGAGCTGAGCCAGGCTCCCCGACTCACCATGTAGAGTCCGAACAGGGCGCGCATGTTCCTGTTGTTCAGCTTCAGCGCCTGGGAAAAATACTTCCTGGCCAGCTCCAGGTTGTCCATGCCACCCTGGGTGTACTTCACCTGCCGGATCAAAGGAAATAAGGAGAGGGGGCAAAGAGATGATGGGTGGTTAAAGGTGGTTGTGCAGCAGGGGCGCCTCCAAGTGGTGGCTAGTGGTGGCTACCGCCACCACGTGATCACTCTCAGCCACCACGTTAGCCACCACAACAAAATCTGTTAAACTGGCTGGCTTGCATGGCTTGTAGAATTAGCTAAACTACAACTCCCAGCATGCACGATAACAAGCTACGCTAGGTAGACCCGCCCCTCCCTCGAATCGAGAGTCAGTCGAAAGACGTAACGTAAGCTCTTCATTTCTCTTCAGTTGCGTCGGGCGGGCAGGCTGCGTACAGCAGTGAGATGGACAACAACAAAGGTGTCAGTCTGTAAATAAATGATTTACAACTTTGTTTTTGAAAAGTTATGGCCCATATTTGATTACAAACAATGTGTTGAGGACTTCAAACTGGTTGTTGCTAGGAAATGGCATTTTAGCCTCCTGCAGTTAACTGATATGCTACTTCAAAAAACGAACTGCTTGTTAAACATTTCATACTTAAAAACTGTCCCCTAATACTCCGTTTTGAATGCTAACTTGCTAAGCCCTTCTTTAGGTTACAAACAAAGTCGAACAATTGAAGATGTATTGATGGTTGCTGAATCAATATTGGATCTCTGCTGTTTTGTTGACAAAACGTCTGAGGTCCTCCCCTTTGCTAGGTCAACTTATAGAAAGCTACCCTTGCACATTCTGCTTATGAATGTCAGCAGGGCTGTCATTAATGAAAGCATAAGCCAAATGCTTCATTTGTTTGAAAAGTGCTATATTTGCAGCCAAAATTCATGAAGATATTTGTTAGTGTGAAAACCAATATACCTCAGCTGATATGTTTGTTTTTTCAGGTGCCAATTGAGCAAGGCACCCACTGGGAAAATGTAGTTCCTGTGTCAGTATGAGAGACACTTTTTCTGCACGTGTGTATGTGTGTGTGTATGTCTGTCAACTTGTGACATTTTATATTATATATTTTTTTTTAATTGATTGGCAGCACTGTATTTTATAGGCTATCATATCATACACAATGGGCTTGAGATCGAGACAATATAGAAAATAAGACTGTATGCCTACATAACTAAGCTTAATCCTAATAATAAACAAAATGGCTATCTAGCCTATATAACAACCCCAGTAGGCTATCTGTAGCCTAGATCAATACATTTGGGTTTTCGTCGGGTATGCCACCCCAAGATTTTGCCTAGCTCCAGCTAGCCACCCACAGGATTTATTTCTGCTGGCGCCACTGTTGTGCAGGTTAAGATTTAAATAATTTTCACCACTTTCTTGTGAGCAGTACACATTCAACCTATTATTTGTTGTATTTGATTTGGTTGAGTACCACAAAACACAATACGATATGGAAAAAGTGGCAGTTGTTCTTTTCCCATAAAGCAGTGCATGACATCATGTTGGGGACTGGACTCCGAAGATTCTATAGTCTCTGTGCTGAGGGGAGTCCCCAAAATGACATCATCACTAAATTCAGTTTAAGAAAATAAACATTAATACATGGACACTAACAGCATTTTTGAGAAATTTTCAATGATAAACATATCATGAGTGATTTAAGTGCTTATTAATCATCAAGTGGTGGTTAACCTGCACAGCCACCTTTAAGTTAGGGCAAGGCGGGAAACTACTAGGATTGTCTTAAAATACCAGAGTGCCAGAATTTCCCTCCATATAACAAATGAGAGGTTACAATGAAAACAAACAGGGCCACGCCGTGACACTGTGTTGCGGGACGGACTACACGGCCGCTAAGTGATGAGCTATTGCAATGTGCTTTCCCCCCAAAATTAGCTGTCACAAATTTAGCTACGCTATAAACGCTGTGGGAACGCAGTCGCTCAAGCACGAAAGGCAAAATGGCCTCTTCCCCCTGCCCTTGCGAGCGACGACTTCTGTAAATTCAATTTGGCAAAGAGTCGTGACGTGGATACGCCACAAGACACCACAAAATTTCCTACGGGGCGACCACAGTCAGAGCAACGGCTAGTTCGACACCTACTCAGTCAAAAGCCATTTTCGAGCAGGACGTTAAGTCAGCCCTCCATCCCTCCCACCATACCTCGGCATACTGCTCACAGTACAAGTGGTTGTGCGGGTTGGACATCATCAGCTCTTCCAGGCAAAAGGCAGCCTTGGCGTAACTACGGGAAGAGAAAGGAAAGGAAAAAAGAAGAGAAGAAGAAAGGGAGGGGGTGGGGGGAGGGGGGTGTGGTTGAAAAACAGTAGAACAAAGGATGGGTTTATGACACACAGGAGCAACTTTCACTGGAAGGTCAGAGCAGAGCAAATGAATACCTAGCAGTGTGTGAGTACTGAGTAGACCACAGCCATTGTCAGTCAGCTGACTGTACAGTACACAGAGTTCAGGGTGAGTAATGGAGTGCTTTAAGTTTAAGGGCACCATTTCACAGATTTGGGTCCTCTTATCCCAGACTAAATTTGGCATTGACTTTAACACCCATCCAGGAAACCAGCGCTCCGATACGATATCCTTAATTGGAAAAAAAGAAGAGGGGAAAAAGAGACAAAGACAGAGAGAGAGAGAGAGAGAGAGAGAGAGAGAGAGAAAGGGAGGGAGAGAGAGAAAGTGAGAGAGAGAGAGAAGGCACTAGGCTAGGGTTGTGAAAATACTGAGCGCTAGGGCTTGACGCTAAGGCAGACTTGTGGTGGGACAGACCGCGGTGCGGTGTGAGGGACGCAGCGCAATGCAAGCAGGCCAGGTTGACATCATTTGCGGCCGGCCGGGCCATCTTCGAGCCATTCCATCATTTCCTCGTTCCTGGGTGTTTGCAGGAGGAGAGGAGGAGGGAAGGAGGGAGGGAAGGAGAGGAGGAGGGAAGGAGGGAGGGATGGAGAGGAGGAGAGGAGGAGGGATGGAGGGAAGGAGGCAGCCCAGGCCAGGGAAACTGCTGTGAGTGTGAGATCTCCACCACATTTCGAGACGCACGGCATCAATCTGTCTGACTTTTTTTTTTCTTCCTCCTCCTCCCTCCGTTTTTCTTTTCTTTCGGCACTCTCTAAACCTCTCCCTCTCTCCCTTTTGTCTACGTTTCTGTCTGTCTCTCCCTCTCCCTCTTCACCTCTACCTGTCTATCGTGCCGTCTCTCGGTTTCTGAATTCACAGCTGAAGTGTCGTGTCACGTCCCGTCGTGTGGCGTCCCCTCTCTCCTGAGGTCAGTGTGGTGTGCAGACAGGCGGGTGGCTGCTGCTGCTGCTGCTACGCTACGTGCCGTCTCTTCTCTGGATGAGGTCATCGCATCGCATCGCCACAACAGCAGACTGCTGAGCTGTTGCTCCCCTCGCACTAATCTGCAGTCCACTGCCATGCAAGCACGGACGCACACGCACGCACGCACGCACACACAAACACACTCACATATGCAAGCACGCACACATACGCAAGCAAGCACACGCATATACGGACACATACTCAAGCAAGCACACGCACAAGCACACACACACACAATCACAAATGTAAGCAAGCACGTACACGCAAGCACGTACACACACACAGACACCCTTGGAGGCAAGAAGCACAAAAGGAAAGATGCCCTTCCATATGCAATATCAACACGCATAAATGTCCATTATGCATGAAGTAGGAGACCAATAGAGTCTACATACAGTTGAGGACGATATTATTAGCCCCCCTCCTGAAATTAGACATCTCTCTTGATTTCTCAGTGAGAAGGACCATTATGAACCGTTTCTGTTATTCTGGAAACAAATACACTAATGGAGATAATGTCAAATGAGTTGAATTTGGATTTTTCCATTTTCACAATGAGTTTAAACAAAAAAGGGTAAAAATGGCAAGGACAAATTTATTAGCCACCTTATCATTAATAGTCAATAGTGTGCCATTTATGAACCAAAAGTGACACCAGGCACTTTGATTAGTTGTTAACTATGTTGGCACATGCCCTACCAGGGATTTTGGGCCATATTTTCATTGCAAATAGTTAACCTGATCCAAATTGCATGGATGTTGAGGATGGACATTCATTTTCATCACTCCTCAAAGACTATCTAAAGGATTGAGATCTGAATCACAACATGATCATGGTTTTAGTAACCTTGAAGAACATTTGAACAATTTTGGATGAAAGTTTTGGGTTATTATCTTGTTGAAAGATCCAGTGAAGATCTTAGCTTCCTCTATGATCATATTGTTGCATGGTCACCTTCCACATTCCATCATAATCTTCTGTTTTTATGGTGCCTTACACCCAAACAAGGTTTCCTGTGGCTGAGGCTGCCACAGAATGATGCTTCCACCACCATGTTTAATTGTGGAAACCATGTTATAAAGTTTTAAGGACTATCCCTTTCTTCACCTGACAGAAGCAGAATTCATGCATCAAAGCAGGTGCAATTGAATTTCATCAGATGAAAGCAGAGACTTTCAAAACTCATTTTTGACTTTCAAATGTTCATAGGCTCAATAACACTCTGATATGCACCGCCTTTAGTAAAAGGGTTCTTCTGTGATGATGGCCCCAAAGCCCAATATGATGACAAGCCCTAACAGCTGTCTTTCTTGAAATAAAAACTCCAGGTGAGGCCAGGTCAATAACAATCATCTAGGCAGGTGTCCAATGCTTCTTTGTGTAACTCTGGAAGCTGCTTAGTCTCATTAGACCATAGTGGTGGGGGCATCAAGTTTTTAGACGTTATTCAGCCTCAGACACAGGGAGTCTGGGTCTGGATCTGGATTGCTGGGTCCCCCAACAATATTGTAACCCAAAGTAAACATTTAGATTAGTTCAGAGGTTCTTCAAGGACACTAAAACCATGATACTGGAATGACCCGCTCAAAGTCCAGTCTTCAATCCCACTGAGAGTCTGTGGCAAATGTCTATGCTCAGCATCCATGCAATTTGGACCAGCTAGAACACTTTGCAGTGAAGAAATGGGCCAAAATCCCTAGAGGGGCATGTGCCAATCTAGATAACAACTGATCAAAGTGCCTGTTGTCAGTTTTGGTTCATAAATGGCGTCATATTGACTATTAAGCTTAATGATCAGGGGGTAATAATTTTGTCCTTGTCATTTTTGCCCTTTTTTGCTTAAACTCATTGTAATGAAAGAAAAATGCTAATTCAACTCATTGGACATTATCTCCATCAGTGTATTTGTTTCCAGAATAACAGAAACGGTTCACAATGGTCACTCTCACTGAGAAATCAAGAGAAATGTCTAATTTCAGGAGGGAGGCTAATAATATCGTCCTCAACTGTAAATATAGGCACACGGAACAATTTCTTCCCCTGTGAGTTTGGAGATCTATTACACAAACAACTAGTTAGACAGCAGCCCCACTCCTAAAAGTAATTGCATGTGCTTACAGATATGCACACTCCTCGTACACATGCTCACACATGCAAGTAGTACACAGACATACACAAGCACACATGCCCGACAGCGCACACATAAACGTATACACGCACATACACACATGCCCACGAGCGCACACATAATGTACACGTATACACACGCACTCACAAGCACGCACGCACGCACGCACTCCCAAGCACGCACTCCCAAGCACGCGCGCACACACACGTACACACTCACACAGAAAGCTAAGAATAATGGACATCATTTGAGAGCCTCTGACATGGAGCGAGGCCCTTTGGCTCTGCGCTTGGCTCTCCCTGTCCTCCAAGCTGTTCCCATCCCCGAACCACAAGCCGCAGAGCGGGGGGAACAGGAGAGGAACAAGGGGGAGGCGAGGGGAAGGGGTTCTGTGGAAGTGGGGTACACACTAGTGCAGTGGTTCTCAACGGGGGCGGCACAGCCCCCACCAGGGAACGTTGGGGAGCCCTAGGGGGGCGTTGAGAAGGATACAGTTGAGAGGGGGCGGTGCTTAGTTGTCATTGGGGGCATTAGTCCATTACATTTTATAGTAAGGGGGCGTTGGCAGGGTTATGATGAGGTCAAGGGGCATTGGGAGGCTTACAGTAGGATAAGGTCCAGGGTGCATTTGTTCAAAAAAGGTTGAGAACCACTTCGTCTTGGCTCACTACCACCATCCCCCCCACCTCTCCCCACCTCATCCATTCATCCCCCTTCCCCAATACTGCCCGACGCGCCAGGCACCTCGGCCGGCTGGACCGGCCGTGATCACGCACACATCAGCCTCCATCGCCATGCCTCGCCACGTCCGCAAAAAAAAATGTGCAGAAGTGTGTGTGTGTGTGTGTGTGTGTGTGTGTATGTGTGTGTGTGAGTGAGAAGTCGGCTTGGGGGGGGAGGAGGGGGTTACATGGAGGCATTCCAGGGTGCTCGTTTGCGGACGCTAATCTGATGGCAATCTTATTGTTGGCAGGGCAAAAGGGGGGAGACTTATTCGGGGGGGTCGAGGGGCTGTGCGGTGCGATGGCTGGTGGGCGGTAAGGGCCTGTACTCTGACGCAAATGGCGAGAGGGGAAGAGGGAGCGCTGCAGCGATGATGATGGCGGCGGCGGCGGCGGTGGTGGTGGTAGCAGCATTGCTGCCTCGCACGAGATGAAGAGGCTATCGTTTGGAGCGTTATTTGACACACATCAAAAGCAGTAGGGGGCCAGAGGAGGGGGTCAATGGGGTGGGATGGGGGGTTGGGGAGAGCTAAGGAGGACGAGTGGGCGATTGGGGTGGAAGACTGAATAAGCAAAAGGTTGAGAAAGACATAGAGGGGGGGGGAGAAAGAGAGCCAGAGAGAGAGAGAGAGGGAGAGAGAGAGAGAGAGAGAGAGAGAGAGGGAGAGAGAGCGAGAGAGAGAGAGGGAGAGAGAGAGAGAGAGAGAGAGAGAGAGAGAGAGAGAGAGAGAGATCGGGCCGCACGGAAGGCTGAAGGCTGCTTACAATTACCACTTCCTCTCCATAAAGACTTTCAGATGGGGCCTGTGTGCCGTCACGAGGGCCCAGGCAGCAGTGGAGGAGAAGCAGACTCCTGCTGTCTCTACCACCACCACCACCTCCAGCACTAACAACAGCTATAGGAGCAGGCAGGCAAGCGAAGCGGGCAGGCACGGAGGAAGGCAAGCAGGGAGGCAAGCAGGCAGGCAGGCAGGGTGGAAGGCAGGCAGGCACGGAGGCAGGCACGGAGGCAGGCACGGAGGAAGGCAGGCAGGCAGGGTGGAAGGCAGGCAGGCACGGAGGCAGGCACGGAGGAAGGCAGGCAGGCAGGGAGGAAGGCTGGCAGGGAGGAAGGCAGGCAGGCAGGCAGGGAGGAAGGCAGGCAGGCAGGCAGGGAGGAAGGCAGGCAGGCAGGCAGGCAGGCAGGCAGGGAGGGAGGCAGGCAGGCAGGCAGGGAGGGAGGAAGGCAGGCAGGGAGGAAAGCAGGCAGGCAGGGAGGAAGGCAGGCAGGGAGGAAGGCAGGCAGGCAGGCAGGGAGGAAGGCAGGCAGGGAGGAAGGCAGGCAGGCAGGCAGGGAGGAAGGCAGGCAGGCAGGGAGGAAGGCAGGCAGGCAGGGAGGAAGGCAGGCAGGGAGGAAGGCAGGCAGGCAGGGAGGAAGGCAGGCAGGCAGGCAGGGAGGAAGGCAGGCAGGGTGGCCGGGAGGGAGGCAGGCAAGGAGGCAAGCAGGCAGGCATGCAATAAGAAGGGAGGAAGGCAGGCAGAGAGGCAAGCAGGTTGGCAGGGAGGCAGGCAGGCAGACAGGCAAGGAGGCAAGAAGGCAGGCAGGCAGGCAGGCAGGTAAGCAAGAAGGCAGGCAGGTAGGTGGGGGGCAATCTACTAGGGGCAAGCTAGCAGGGAGGCAGGGTGGCAAGCAAGAAGGCAGGCAAGCAGGGAGGTACGGAGGGAGGCAAGATACCAAACCAGCAGACAAGCTTGCAGGAACTTAGGAAGGCAGGTAGGCAGGCAGGCAGGATGGCAAGCTGACAAGGCAGGTAGCAAGTTAGGCAGGCAAGCAGGCAAGGCAAGGCAGGCAGGCAAGGCAAGGAGACAAATATTCTATCCCAAAGATGTTCATAGATTCCCTACTGAGCAGCTTTTAGCTGACTTTGTAGGGCGTCTGCCTCCCGTGACAATTTGCCGTGAGGCTTGGGAGTTTGAGAGCACTCAGGATGGCCTCGGTTACACCTGCTGACATCAAATGAATTTCCCACGGCCCATGTGATCTCATAGGGCCTGGACTCAGTCGGTGTCTTTGTACGCAGGGCAGGGTAGTAGAGTAAGGTTGCCTCAGCTGCCTGTGACTGGGGTGGACAGCCAGTCTTGCTCCTTCCCTCCCTCGGGCTGTAGTCAGTGGGTGGGGGACACAGGGTGGCACTTTAGCACCTTAAGCCTGTGGGAAATCTGGTGCTGCAAGCCATTTTCACTCAGTCCTCTCTCTCTCTCTCTCTCTCACACACACACACACACACACACACACACACACAGACACACACACACACACACAGACACACACAGACACACACACACACACACACACACACACACACACACACACACAGACAGACAGACACACACAGACACACACAGACACACACACACAGACACACAGACACACAGACACAGACACAGACACAGACACAGACACAGACACAGACACAGACACACACACACACACACACACACACACACACACACACACCCTCCCTCTCGGCCGTCTGCCCGTTCTTACATCCGAGGGGAAAAGGACGAGTGATAATTCCGAGGCGGCCCGGAAGCGAGGAGCACGGGAAGAGAATGGGTGCTTGGGAGCTAAGCCGAAGCGATGAAAAGAGACGAGAAGCGCGGGGGGGGGGGGTGGAAGTGGAGATGTGATTGACCTGCCTGTCAGTGTCAGTGTGGGGTGGGTGGCTGTGTGGGTGGGTATCAGAGTGAATAGTAGTGTGATATTGGAGGAGGCTGCTGGCCTAAAGCGCCCAGATAATCCCTTCACCCCTGGATTTCCTCTCTGCCGCACACAAAAGCAGCAGCGGGCCGGGGCGGCGAGAGGGAGGGAGGGAGGGAGGGAGGGACGGACAACAAAACATCAGGCCATCCAATAAAGATGGACCCTTCCCCACCGGGCACCGCCACATTCCAGCGGCCCACTGCCACAACCTGGGAGACCGCTGGGCCCCCAGTGTTGCCAGATGGAAAATGCTGCATTATCGTATCAAAACCTCCAAATTATCGTTTATTCGGGGGCTTTCTGGGAGGAAATTATCGTACAAGACCCAAATTGTTGTTTCAAGGCATCTAAATGAACTGAATGACAACTCTGAAATTATCGTACATCATGTTTTTTTGATCGTACAGAAGGCAAAATGGACAAAATTATGGCAGAAATACGATAATTATCATTCATCTGGCAACACTGCTGGGTCCCCACTCACTCCCTGGATATACATGTGGCTACATATAAACACACATACCGTACACTGCAAACACAAAGGTAGGATGACAAAGGTGCTTGCAAACCTGCTTTCAAGAACTTTTATATTGTTGTGCATTGCCCTACTTTACTGGTATACTGGTTTCCATTTACATACATGTACTGATGAACACATGTGCACTAAAAACACAAAGGTTGAAAGACAAAAAGGGGTTTGCGAGCTTGTCTGTGTCTCCAGATGCTTCTACATTCTTGCATCAAACACATGTACTGTAGTGCTGAATGGACACCCACTCAAACAACTCAACAAGGCTCAATGGAAGCGTAGGTAGAGCGCTGCTAGTATCCTCTAAATTTTGGTTTCCAAACTTTTCCCCCTGCGCACTCCCTTACACATTTCAGTGTGGTTCGCGCACCTCCTAAGCGAATGTTGCACAGCCACACATTTTGGGCAATCCTCATTTCCATAGCCCTGACGTTATTTTCTGCGTTTTTTTCACGCACCCCAGTTTGGGAAACCCTGCTCTAAAACAACTTGTGCTCTTGAAGGGTGCAATGTTGAACAAAAAGGGAGGAAAAACACACACACACACTCTGATGAAGGCCGTATGGCCGATACGCTTCAGTGATTTTTAATTTATGAGCCCACTAAATAAAGATTGTTTAAATCAACTAAAGTGCCTGGATCAAGGATTTGTTCCTCCCTTTTTGTTAATAAAGGTTCAATATTTTAACAGAAGCAGAAACGACCACATCCATGGACTACCTTCCACCACTCAGCCTATGGGCCTTAAGAGTTTGTAAAAAAAAAAGCCCATTGGGCCGTTGAACGGGGAGAAGTAGCGTCAGATTCACACTAAAGCATTGTTATGCTCCAGTAATCAGCTTGTCCGGGCAACAGAGATATCATTGAGGAGGAGCAGGTTGTGGAGGAGTGGAGGAGGAGAGCAGGAGAGTATGAATGAGGGATCGCTGGAGAATTTCTCTTCATTCCTCAACCCCTGAGTAGAGTCTTAAGAGGGTAAATCCTATTAAAAACACACCACTCCATGGGACAAAAGAAAGAGACGAGGTTGTTGGGGGAAAAAAAATAAAAAGCCTGTTGTCGGCCACAAGCTGAGATTGGCATTTGGCTGGCCTGGCCTTCCCCTGAAGTGGTCCTCCGACGGAGCCGAGAGCCAAGAGCCGGGAGCCGAGAGCGGAGAGACAGGCGACCCATGGTGCACTGGGGCAGAAGGCAGACATGGGAAACTAATAATATTACCTGAGGAGTCGGCTGAGGGGCTCGAAAACAGACTGTCAGCACTCGACGCGACCACCTTCGAAGCGCCGAGCGCAAAAGTGAGTGGAAGCCGAGAGGTGCAAGAGGACAAAGTAAAACTACTATTATGATTTTAATGAAAAAAATACAAAATAAAAAAGTTATTTCTCCCACCCGCTCTACAGTACAGTAGCGCCAACAATAGGCCTTTGGGCGACCGGGGGCCTGGAAAGTTCCAGGCAAATATTAGCCGCGCTGTCATCTTGTGGTTATTTTTTAATTGCAAATTGTGGTGCCTATGGTCTGTGGTCCTTCTGCAACAGACGTGGGTG
>NC_085861.1:13147826-13162826 GCF_034702125.1 Engraulis encrasicolus
GAGACCAGATTCAATATTGAAAAAAATATATCTGTTGTGTTCAGTAAAGTTGGTAGACATGTTATCCTTAATTCTTAGCTAATTATTACACAGTCTATGTCAATTTGTTGTGAAATTTGCCTTCTGGGGGCCCCACAGCAGCCTATCGCCTAGAGGGCCCTAGGGGCTCTCTTAATACGACTACTCATCAAACAGCATGTCCGGCCAGTGGCAAGTGTGCAAAATAGAGAGGAGGACAGGCAAACGTCCGCAGGCATAGGCATTCCATAAATCCTCCAGGCCGTACAGTGCACACCAGACGCCAATTACAGTGGCCTAGTTCCCCAGAATTACTCCTGCCACGACAACTACCTGCAGTGTCCACCGGACAATCAGAGATCCGAAAAAGAAAATGAGAACAAATCAACAGTTGTATGTGTAGCAGAGTGGAACTTTAGATGTTACTTTTCCTAAAATAGTAATCAAATTGATACTTGTGATTGCACGACTACGCCACTGGGGGACTTCCACCCCAGAATATATTTTGATTTCAACCAGTAAAGGCACAACAGGTTCGGATAGATATATGGACAGAGACGTGTTTCCCCGTTAGTGGAATAAAAATGTGTTCTTTATTTATACAAACATAAAAAAACATACAACACTTGGGAGCCACACCCCTAAATAAAATTAAACAATTAATCAAAGATTGGCTGCCCCAGATATTACACTGCAGCGGGCTTCCAAGGCAGGTTAACTGTGTATAAAAGGTGCCTACGATTAAATGCACACACACACGCACTCATGCGCGTAGGCACGCCACCACGGCAAGCAAGTGATTCAATGAGTGAGAATATACACAAGCAAATCCAGTTCGCATACTAATCACTACACACATGATAATTCCTTTGGGTGTAATTCACCACTAGTCTACTATGTGCGCAACGCACAGGTACCTGCCCTGTAAGCAGCTAAAGAAGGGGGTGGCTAGACCGAAATAAACAAAACAAACAAACAAAATCTAACAGAAAGGCAAACTAAATTACTAAAGGACAAAACAGCGATGGGCCACCTGCCCACGGTGAGCTTTCATCGCCCAAGACCCTCGATGGCACTCTCCGCGCCACTGGACAGCGGGTGGAGAGCAACAAGCAGTCGGGTGACAGAGACACTGTCCAACCCAAACATTGGTAGCTGGGGCGTAGCAAAGTGCGCTGGAACCCAGGACCTCGGCGCACCAACAAGAACACAGGGTAAGCCCTCTGCAGGCACCCGAACACCGGGGAGCTTTACGAGCCAACTATTCCGGGTAGGGATGCAAACGATTAATCGATTAATCGACTTTAATCGATCAATGCATTAATCGATTAAAAAACATTAATCGCAATTAATCGACAATTCAAGACCCAGGTGAAATGGGCATGTGGAAAGTGTATGTGAAGAGGGGTGTGAATAGTGGGAATATTTAAATCACCTTTGGATTAAAGAATTGAAAAAGAATGAATTTAAATGTGGTATTTTATCTTAATTTGTAATTAAAATTTTCAGATTCAGTAGTTATTTTCCGAGAAACATTGAGATTTCGGGGGAAAACGCCGCTTATCAATTAATCGTAAGTCGATCGTTAAGACTATCAACTAATGATTAATGAATTAATCGATAATTTGCATCCCTAATTCCGGGTGTTTTTATAAAAACCATGGCCTATTCGCCACTGACCAATTAGCCATTCAGCGGCTGGCAGAGTCCCATGACGTCAATATTACGGTAAAAACAGAGGGACATACCTTGCCCTGAGCACAAACAGTTCATCCCGTTACATATGTACGGTGAAAATGGCCGGAAATTGTAATCAAAATCAAACTTTTGGATTTAACTGGCAACCCCTTTATGAAAAACAAACAGTTGCCTGTAATTTTCTGCGTCCAATGACAGTTCAATATGGTTGCTGACTGTGAGGTAGATGTAACAGCACAGTTGGAACTGTTGACTACTACAGAGCATCAAATGGACCAAGACGCCAACTTGGCCCAGCAGAGTTGTCCAAGGGTTGTAAATGTAGGACCGAGCTGGGAAAAGTGACAGTCTGTGTTTAATAATTAATAGACTCTGATTAAAAACTGAACTGTCGACATGAATCTTGCAAATGAAGTTCGCACACGGCTTGCTCCCTGCTACAGCATACCTACAGGAGGAACGTGACTTGTCATCTTGCCATGAACTTTGTGAACACTGCTATGCATAAATTACTTATCGTGGGGGGCAGGAGCGTGGGTGTGCACATTTTGAATGGAAACAAATTGAAGAATATTGGGAAGGCAGTGAGCTACATTTTGTGCCATTTGTATCCGTTGTTAAACTTGGTAAAAGCTTCTTGCACATTTGAATTTCTACATAAACATTCAGATTGTCCTGTCATATTCTTGAATATGAGTATACTATAAATCTTTAACAATGGAAATGTCAAAATGTCACCTGTAAGGAGTAGGCCACCAGAAGCCACATGCATAACTAAATTCAATATTTACCTCCGCCAAGGACGTTATATTTTCGGTCATATTGGCTTGTTTGTTTGTTTGTCTGTCAGCAGGATAAGGAACAAGTGATTGAATGTTGGTGGTGATCTGGATCACGATCCCGATCCAGGATTTTTAAAAATAGATTCTTCACCATTGCGGGATAGGGCGAAATTTGACATTCCAGTTTCTAGCTCCACAAAAACAAGGCAGAAAGACTTGAAAAAAATGTAAATTAAAATTAAAATTAGGGTGTAACGTAGTGAAATGTTCCATCAAATGGCTTCCTTGATGGAGGTCTGCACTTTCTGAGTGTATTTCTAGCTTTTACATATTTTTTGGTCTGTTACACCTTTATAAATCAGACAGGACAGTGATACAGACAGGAAACGAGTGTGGGGGATCAGGAAACGACTTCGGGCCAGAATCGAACCCAGGTCCCCAGCGCAGCGCTACAGCAGACTAGCCCACTTAGCCATTGTCACCTCCACTGAACTAGTCTTCAAGATGACCAGAAACATGACATCATGAACTTCACTGCCAAAGCCACAGCCACTGTGGCTCAATCGGCCGGGCGCTCGACTGCTACACCGGCGACCCAGGTTCGATTCCGCCCCGAGGTCATTTGCCGAACTCTCCCCGTCTCTCTCTCTCCCCGCTAATTTCCTGTCACAACAATACTTATTAAAAAAAAATTCCACAGTTAGTAACTGCACTATGAAGATATTTTAATCGAAAGACGCGTGCCGTCACTTAAACTGTCACTGCCGCAGTGCCGCAAACTGCTTTTTTGTCCGAGTACATTTGGTAGTCAAGCAGTAAACAGGCCTGTAATTTTGGGGGAATTATGTCGAGCATTTATGCTTTCAGCAAGACTGCGGGCATCTCAAACTATTCAACGCCACCATGTGGCCACACAATAAAGTTTTGGATTATGGTGTAGAGAGTTATGGAAGAAGCATGTTTTTATTCTCATACGGGACAATAGGGTTCCACAAAGCGGCTAGAGACAATATATGACCACAAGTGTGAATAAAACACTAACAAAGGCGTAGTGCTGAAACACTGCTGGGAAGGGAAGGCAGACACGACATCACTTACAGTATGCATGAGCACACACACAAGCTCTCTCCCATGCTCTCCCTCGCACGCACGCCTACTACTTACACATGCACATGGTCGTTTTTATGTAGAATGAACTACTGAGTCTGCACAGCAAAACGCATCTCATTTCTACGCCCTGTCTGTTTTTTTTTATATCTCTCTCCTTCTCTTATACAGGCAGGAAAGCCAACAAGGGGGAAAAAGGGGTCAGTTGTCCCGGGTACAGGGAGATGGGGGCCCTACAATTGGGTCCTCATTACATTGAATTCATGGGTGGGGGGCCCTTTGAGATTATTTTGGCCTGCGCCCATCCAAAGCTGTCAGCGGCTCTGTATACAGGCATAGTCACACAGACACAATCTATTTCCCTTTTTCACACACTATGCTATCCGCTCACAGCAAGCCAGGGCACCCTGCCCAGCGTCTAGACAATCACGCAATCTGCAAGGTGTAAGCGTGAGTGTGATTGTGAACATGAGCAGGGGTGTTGGAGGTGCTCTGCTCTGCTCTGCTCTCCCGGCCCGACGGTCTGCTGTCTCCTGCCCCAGCTGTGCTGGCCATCTCGTCTCCTTGCACAGTGCATGCAGGACAGTGCTGCAGCCTCTCCTCTCCTTTCCTCTCCTCTCCGCTCCTCTCCACCCTTCTCCTCTCCTCTCCTCTCCACTACACCCTTCTCCTCTCCTCTCCTCTCCACTACACCCTTCTCCTCTCCTCTCCTCTCCTCTCCACTACACCCTTCTCCTCTCCTCTCCTCTCCTCTCCTCTCCTCTCCTCTCCTCTCCTCTCCACCCTTCTCCTCTCCTTTCCTCTCCTCTGCTCTCCTTTCCACTACACCCTCTCCTCTCCTCTCCTCTCCTCTCCTCTCCACTACACCCTCCTCTCCTCTCCACTACACCCTCCTCTCCTCTCCTCTCCTCTCCTCTCCTCTCCTCTCCTCTCCTCTCCTCCCTTGAGCTCACAGCTAGCCATTACGTCAGGGTTGTTCAGCTGGCACGAAACCGTAAATCAATGACTGCTGGCAAATCCCAAAGAAAACTTTTCAAACTGAGTAACTCAGGCCGTTTTTATTTTTTGCTGCTCTCTCTCTCTCGTTCTCTCTGTCTCTCCGTCTCTCCCTGGCCCCAGCCAGCAAGTGTGTGCTGTGCAGTGCAGTGCAGTGCAGTGCACCAGGGTACGGTATAGAGGTGAAGACAAACAGAGGGTCGGTGACTCCACTCCAAAGGCATGCCAGTAAAATGGCAGTTAATTATATCTAATTTGTCACTTGGGGGGCTAAAGTGACATGGGAATGTCGGCACACCGGAATATGCGTTAAAAAAAAACGAGGCGGAGTATAGTATGTTTTCGACTTGACAGCAGAACTGTGTAAAGGGTGGTCTTTGCAAAAAATCCCTTTGCAAGCACTTCTCACACCAATAGCGAATTTACAGAGTGTCCTGGGACTAAGAAAAAAAAATAAAAACGGGAAGAGGTGGTAAGGAAAAAATCATCCACACACCTCCTTTCTCTCCCTTCCTTCCACTCATAAAACAGAGATCTCTTGTAAAGATTGTACCAGAGAGAGCAGAGCAGTCGGAGCGATTTGTCGTGGTGGGTAGTGTACGGATGCTTTTCTAAGATTTTTCTGAATTTATGCACGCTTCGTGCTAAATTGCTAACATGTGGCATGCATCCCCCTCTCTGATGCTGATACAGAGTCAACAAGGCCAAAAACACTGTCTCTCGCTGGAGCTTACACTTGCCCTTTCGTCTCTCCTCACACTCCCACCCACCTATCCCGCACTCAATGCCTGTCTTGCTCCCTCCCTCTCTCTCTCTCTCTCGCTCCCTCTCCCCCCTCTCCCTCTCTCGCTCCCTCTCCCTCTTCCTCTCTCCCACTTACGCTATCCTTCTCCCTCTCCCCCTCTCTCTCACTTCCCCTCTCCTTCTCCCTCTCTCTCGCCCCATTTCTCTCCCTCACTGGTCTTCTCCAAAGCAAAGCACCACTTGGGGCTCACTGGAACATATGGAAGTTGGTAGCCCGGCAAGTCACACGACACTTTATTAAAACACAGAGCGTTTCCAAACCATCTCTCTCACTCTCACTCTCACTCTCTCTCTCACTCTCTCTCACTCTCACTCTCACTCTCACTCTCACTCTCACTCTCCCTCTCACTCTCACTCTCACTCTCCCTCTCCCTCTCCCTCCCTCTCCTCAGGGATGATGAAGTGGGGAGCTGGCAGAGCAGTTAATCCGGCTGTTGTCATGATTCTTTTTTAATTAGCGCTCTCCAGCGGCGGGGCGCACAGCACGGCGAGGACCCCACTGCTGAAATCACCCTTGGCTCCCATTTACAGCGCATTACCACAGGAGAGGACACCTCACACACTAAGGCTTGCAGAGTGTATCTGGGTATGTGTCTTTGAGTGTGTGTGTGTGGGTGGGTGGGTGGCGGTGGTAGTAGGGGGGCCGGCTGGCAGACTGTGTCAGTGAGTGTGACTGAGAGCGTCTGTGTGTGTGTGTGTGTGTGTGTGTGTGTGTGTGTGTGTGTGTGTGTGTGTGTGTGTGTGTGTGTGTGTGTGTGTGTGTGGATACCAACACCACCACCACTCAAACTAGAAGAGTGTGTAGCAGGGCTGCTAGTGCATTTGTGTGTCAGCTCCTGGCAGGCCCTTTGTTTCCCTGACATCAGAAAACAATGACACTGTTGCTACTGGAGGCGTCAAAACATATATTATCCTCTCTTTCTCTCTCTCGCTCTCTCTCTCTGCCTCTCCCACTTACTCGCTCTCTCTTTCGCTCCCTCACTGGCTCTCCTCTCCTCTCCTCTCCTCTCCTCTCCTCTCAAGATGCAAGAATCGCATCAGCAGTTGAGCTTGCCTCCATGGACCTCTCCTCCTCCACTTTTCTTTATTTTGGGTCTCCAGAAACGTTCCAAGGAATTTGACATATGGTTAGGAGTTACTGTATATGACAACACTATGGCAGATGCAGAAATAACGGTTACACTTTACTTGACGCCGGCATCATACGGATGACATAACGGTGTCATAATAGTGTCAAATGAGTGTCATGACACAGTTATGAACGACTCATAAACATGGTGTCAGTGTCATAAATATTTTATGGTCATGAAAAGTCAACATTGTTAGGGCTGTCTCTGCCATAACCGAATGTCACTTAATGATTAGGTCATAACATGTTTATGACATTGACATGACATTAATGACACATGAATGACTGCATTATGACACTGTTATGACATTGTTACGTCATGCGTATCACGCCTGCGTCAAGTTAAGTGTTACCAAAATAACACAGCTGGCTGGGCTAGGCTGGACTGGGCTTGGCTTGAGCCGGGGGGCTTGATGCCGGAGTGACCACTGTAGCAATCAGCTGCTACCACTGCGATGCGCTGTGCAGCCCGACCAATAAAACCACTCTCATAATTGGGTGGAGGACTACTACATGATAGGCCAGGGGAGCGTATTTGAGTGCCGTCCAGTGCCGCCGCAGGTTCTCATGAATGGTGTTACTGTGCATCTACTATGACCTTTAGAAAATTGTGTCTTCATCATGTCACTTTCTTTTTCTCTCCCTCCCTCTCTCACACACACACACACACACACACCCCCGAACACACATACACACCCGAACACACACACACACACACACACAAACACGAACACACACACACACGAACACACACACACACGAACACACACACACACGAACACACACACACACGAACACACACACGAACACACACACACACACACACACACACACACACACACACACACACACACACACACACACACACACACACACACACACACACACACAGACGGACACACACACACACTTTACTTTTACATGCAGCTTAACCTAGGTCAACCTCAAGAAAAGATTCCCGGCCAACCTCAATTGCTTTCTCCCGAAACGGCGTGTTTACTCTGTCCAATTACCACTTAGAAATGAGTGGCTTGGAATTTGATGTGTTGACCAAAAACCATTTTGTGTCACTTACTGTAGGTTCCAGATATCAATATAAAATGAGCCATTAAAGAAATACCTATGGAAATGTGAACGGTGTCTGTGTGTAATGTATGCATGATAACAGCCTCTGGCATGTACCTGCCATGACCAGGACAGGAATGCTTTCCAAACCAAACGGATTGCCAGAGTGGGGGGAAAAATAAAGAAATAAATAAAATGTATTTACGCAAGCAAGGGCGGATATTGCCAGATCATTGCTGTAGGTATTGGAACATAACAAACTATGGAAGGGGGGGGCTAAGAGTTCGTACATTTTTTGGACACCGCCATGGCAGAGAAAAACCTTGAACAATTTTTTGTTGATTCAACAATTCTGGTTAATGGGTACCACATCTATTCCACAGCCTGTAATTACAACAGCTCAGTTTCCAATCTGAGCGCGGGATGCTGGGATTCCTCACAAGTCCTCGCAGCGCCGGCCAATTTTCCGCCATCTTATTCCTGCTCTCTCTACTCTACTCTAGGGGTGCAAGTCAGTCCTCCAAACTCGCGTCCTTTCCTCCGTCCTCTGTCCTCCTTGTTGACAAGGGCAAAATCAGTGGCAAAGTCAGTTTTAGGTTGGCCATTAATCTAACATTCAAACTACATACAGTATGAAACATCTGGAAAGGAAATGAAGCCTTATTGCACATAAGAAAGTTTCTCAATTTTCCAAAGTTGCTTTACACCCAACATTACACATTATATTACACTTAAGTGGCACTTTTATCAGAAATTAAAGTTATTACAGGGCATTAGTAAGTCTCTGGAGCAGTGTGGGGATAGATGCCCTGCTCAAGGATACTTCAGCCATGGAAGGAGGATGGGATTGGTAAGGGTGGAGAGGATTGAACCTGCAACCCTGTGATCTAGAGTCCAACTCCCTAACCAGTACACCATGGCTACCCCAGGCTAAGGTTCAACAACAAGTGTTATTTTTCAGATTACGCAGGTGACATTTGTATTGCAAATGTTAGATGACTGCCCAATATAAAACTGACTTGGCCCTGCCGTGACCTGGCGGTAGGGCACTGGGTTGATACGCCGGCAACCCGGGTTCGATTCATTTGCCAGTACTTCCTCATATCTCTCTCCACACTCGCTTCCTGTCTCTCACACCGTCCTATCGCCATAAAGGTTTAAATAAAATGACTTTATCAAAGTCGGCAACGGGGACAGGGGAGAAGTCACAGGTTTGGAGAAATGGCTTGCACTCCATCTCGCTAATCTTTCCCAATTTTGCACAGTCTGCCTCTCTCTCGCTCACGCCTGTCAGTCACTACAGTACTACTCATCCACCGAACTTCCTCTCCACCTATAGGGCTTTCAGGCCTACCACAACGGAGCCGGTGTCGGTGCTCGCACCAGTTACGTTCGGCACTAAAGTGCTTGTCTGCAAACCGCCAGTGTTCATACCGGGCTCTGAATTTTTTCCGCACGTGACTGTGTTACCCGGATGAACCTGCTGACGACCACGCTGTCGTCACAGTTCGCAGAGAAAAACCTAGTATTTTGCGGTTCGCATTGCGAACCAATTTTCCGGTTCGCGAACGCAAATATCTGTGGCGTGAACACGACGGCTGGTTCGCGATTAGGTGCGGGAACGGGCTCCAGCACGGTTCTCAGTCGGCCTGAATGCGCTACTAGAGGCAGAGAGGGGAAATTAAGACACACACGCACATGCACAGCACGCAAACACACACACACTGCGAGTGGCGAGATAAGCACTACTTCACACGCTTTTACACACACAAACTCGTGTGCACACCCATTCCTCTGTCCCGCTTGCAGACAGGTGACCAATATGATCCCTCTCTTTCTCTCTCTCAACTCCTCTCCCCCCACCGTCCGATCAACCCTCTCCCCCCCACTGACCACGGAGCTTTGGCTGGTGGGAAGAGAACAGACCAACCTGGCCCACAACCTGCCACCATGTGCAGTTTGTTCCATTCCCAATCCACACCCCCCGGGGTTATTTCAAGCAGCAGGGAGGCCGATGTGTGTGTGTGTGTAGGAGGAGGAAGGACAGTGTGTGTGTGTGTGTGTGTGTGTGTGTGTGTGTGTGTGTGTGTGTGTGTGTGTGTGTGTGTGTGTGTGTGTGTGTGTATGGGTGGGCGATGGGATGGGTTCTGGAAGGGGCTGGGAGGCCGGTGTGTGTGTAGGAGGAAGGACAGTGTGTGTGTGAGTGTGTGTGCGTGTGTGTATGGGTGGGCGATGGGATAGGTTCTGGACGGGGGCAGTGCGGCTGGCCGTGTTTGGAGGGGAGGAAATGGACCCGTCCCACAGGAGGGGCAGAGTGGACATCTGGACCATGAGAATTACCTGGTTACGCACGCACACGCGCACGCGCGCACGCACGCATACACACACGCAGGGCTCTAAATTAACACACGCCAACCCGCCAAACACGGGTGAAAAATAATTTTGGCTAGTAGAAAAAAATACCTACCCGCCTATTTGGCTAGTGGCGCCCGAGTACGGTAAAGTATGAACGGTAAACCGCTGCTATGACAAACGTTAGACGGCGAGATTTCCTACATTACCCATGGACACTTGCGTCACGACGTAGCCTCCCACCGTGGGCTTTCCAGTAGAGGTGCTTAACTCGAATCTTTGAGGCGTCCGGGTTGATTGGATCATTCCAAGGAGGGTATCCGGATTAGACAGATCACGCGGATCACTTATTTAAAATAAATAAAAATAAATAATAATAACGTATTTTTTCAAACGTTTCTGCCGTTAAGTAGCTATGCGCCTCGCCTTTGTTGTTCCATTTATCAATCCACCTTGATAAATCAAAGAGTAAGACAGTTTGATCAACAAAACTCACTTTATGAATGTCACAGTTCCTAACTCATGCTATCCGACCCACCTGGGTCTCCTCACTAAACATGCAACCACAACTCGAACAGCCTTTGGCAGCAGTGAAACGGCATGTTCCTGATTTTGCAATAAATAATGTGTGTGTTTGTATTTAAGAAGACTAAAAGTCAAATATTTGGGAGCAGAAGTCTAGTTGAGCAGGGACAGTCAGGAGGCGAGCAGCAGATGACCACTCGCTTCCGCTGCCGAGTTGCCTTGCGACTCACACACTCGAGGCAAAAACGAAACTTAAGCGTTGATCCGACCCGGGATTCGCTGCTACCAACAACTCAGTCAAGATTCGTCTCACCGAGTCGCCGAGGGCGCCGCTGCTGAGTGACTCGAACGAGGGGAGTGACAGCAGTGGCTTTAAAGACTGCACGCTGTAACGCAGTGAGTGATAGTAGAGTCACATCTAGACTATAATTTCCCTAAGAGTAGCCTACAGACTGAGATGTTAAAGCGTTGGCAGAGCACTGTTAACATTTAGAAATGTAGACCTCAACAGAGTCAGAAGCACACACATAGGGAGCGGGGATCCGCGACTCAATTGGCCACAACAGGCTGGACGGATCAAACGGGAGTTGGTTCAGTTTTACTCAGTGAGTGTTCGTGACTGAACAGCATACTAGGGAGATTAGAGAATGGCTGTTGTAGTCAACTAAAGAGGATATTCGGTTTCACAATTTCTCGCGCTGTAACTGCCATTTTGTTGACATTAATGAAATGCCGTCTGACCCGCCTTTGGCGGATCAATGCACGACAGCCATCCGGTCTGTTCGGATGAGGTCTTTACCCGGCTCTCCAACCGGATCCTCCGGGTTTTATATCATCTCTACTTTCCAGTGCAGCGAGCGGCAACTCCATGCCGTTGCGCGCGCCAGGATTGAAAACATTTCAGATGACCAGCCTTCTGTCAGCTACGCTCACACTATTCTGACAGGCAGCTCTCCTCCTATGCTCCCGTCGCTTTCGCTACAACCTTTTTAACGTCACTAGTACTGCTACTGCTACTAGCATGAACCTTGCTGTAACAGGCTGCCTTTTTGAAGCTGCGAGGGCCTGACCGTTTCAATAACAGGACTAACGCAGATTATGCATAGAGCTACTTCTGTTCTGTATGTTTTGTGCGAGTGATGAGAATGTGGCGGGGGTTAGAGCAAGGTTCTCTGTATTGGTGAATGCCAGTAGTAATTGTAACAGTAATAGTAGTGACGTTAAAAAAGTGGTTGTGGAACGAAATTGCGACAAGGGCAAAGGAGGAGAGCTGACTGTCAGAGTAGTGTGAGCGTAGCTGTCAGTTGTCTTCTGAAATGTTCCGAGTCCTGGCGCGCGCAACTAAGTTGGAAAGCCCACGCCATCGGAAACGAAAAGAATAACAAAATTGCAAACAACGACGAAGCTATGGAAGTAACAAATGAAGCGAAGATTCCCGTGATATTATTTACTTTTAGTTAAACATAGGCTTCTTGTAATTTTGTTGCGCATGGTAGAAAAGAGCTCCTCCTCTCTCCTCTCCTTTTCCTCTCATCTCTGCTCCTTCCTTAGGGTGTGCGTATGTGAGGTTTTGTAGTGTTTGGCTGTGTTTGGTTACTGTATGTTAAGGTCTGTTATGTGAGTGGCTTGAGATGTGATTCACTGTTTTCAGAGGAATTGAATAAAAACTAATGAAATTGATCAGGCCTAAGTAATGAAAGTAAAAAATAATGCAGAAGTTAAAAAATAATGAAAAATAGCCTATAATATGCTTATTACATAGGCATAGTATGCAGGCCTATAGTGTAGGCCTATCTGTGTTGTAGACATAGTTGAACAAAATGGCCATAATTTAAAAAAATAATTAGCCTAAAGCATAGTTTATTTTGGCGAGATAAAAAAAAAAAATGGCTAGTTGAACTTCTGTTTGGCTGGTAAGAAAAAATGTCCACTAGCCAAATTGGCTGGTGGTGGAAAAAGTTAATTTAGAGCCCTGCACACACGCACGCACACACACACACACAGTTGACATCTGGACCCTCAGGGAGCACTGGCCTGGGCTGGCCTGGGCTGGGCTGGGTTCTACCTGGGTGGTGCCCACAGCCCGACCGTGAGAGCGCCCGCCACCCAGTTCCCACGGGAGGGCGAGTTTGCCAGGATATCCTACCATGCAGTGTCACACCTCCCTTTCAACTCCCAATTTTCAGAGTAAGGAGTCCGCACACTTCAAGGAGAAAACTCTTTTTTTGACATAAGGCCCTTAATTTCACATTACAACATCATGTTCTACTCAGTACTCTCTCTGCCGAAGATATTCGGTTTGGTTATATTCATGAAACAACATTTTTTTTAAAGACTTGTAAAGGCAGATGTTCATGACGTGACGTCACATTCGCCTTGAATAGACTTTCCAAATTTCTATTACCCGCGAAACCGCCAAGTTTCGAAATAAACGATCCAAGTTTGTGCCTGCAAAAAATTGCCCATGGGAAGACGTTTCATGGCCGCATATCTTCGGCAGAGCTCCAAATGACAAACAACATACAGGGATGAGAAGAACATGATATTACAATGTCAAAATAACGATTTTCCCCTTTAAAATTCATTTATGTTTGAACTTCATCTGTCTTCATCCAACCATGAAATAAAAATAAATAAATAAATAAATAAATAAAGGGTTTTAAGTGTGCGGAAGTGTGACAATTAGTCAGCCTTTGTCCTGCACCTTTTTACTGGGATGTGCACAATTTTCACCTTCAGCACCTCTCTCACTGTGGGCCTTCTACACTCTGCCTCTCAAATTAATCTAAATGCCTGCAAGAATCTCCATCTGCTATTCAGGACCCCATTTCTCGAAAGCATCACTGCTAACCAGCTAGCAACTTAATAGGTTACCAATGGGAAATTGCATTGCAGCCAAGTAAGTTGCTAACTTCATTTCATTTATTTCAGTACATGTGACAGGAAAGTGTCTCTGTGTATATGAAAAATAAATATCCTTGTATCCTTGTAAACTTAGTTAGCAACGATGTATTCGAGAAACACACCCCAGGTACAGACAGCTAAGGGGCTCCAGTGTCCAATTGCGCATTAACGATTAGGGTGGATTAACATTCACAAAATACATGGACTACCTTTCATCAGTTTGTTGTCCACAAATTTCGCACATAAAAACTCTCACTCGCAAAGAAAAAAAAATAAAAAATTGTCATTTGCTGAACTACCAGGGGGAGAAATGCCTTTCAGTCTCACACAGCTGCCTGCCTGAACAACACACAACCATGTCAAATATTTCCAAATGGCACCAAAGCACTGTGATTAGTAAAGACAGGGCTAAGCTATTGCTGTTGGAGTAGAGTAGAGTAGAGTATCATTTATTGATCCCAGAAATAAATGACTTGGCCGAGGGGGGGGGAGGGGGTCAACTATTAGGTTTTATGTTTTTTTCTGTCAATCTCTTGTATGACTATCTAATATGCATCTAGATTAAGACAGAAAGATTTCAAACAGAGACCATGCCTTCTTTCTCATATGGAAAGATTTGTTGTTGGGACTCAATCCATTGGGCCACAATACGATCTGATAGGAGTCTGTTACCTCTTTAATACAGTCATGATGTCTTACTAAACCAGTCCTGTTCTGAGAGTGGCATCCCTACTATTAAAGTTCAGTTTCGGCGGAGAAAATTAACAAAGGACAGCCAAACAGGGAACTATTCCATTTTGTTTGGAGCTGCACTGCATGGCATGCAATATTTTTTCTAATAGTCCCACTTATACTGAAGACTTCATCATGAACATTTTTCCATTAAATTACTATGTCTGTCTCTCATCTCTAAATCCAGGTGCTTGATTATAGCATTTAACGAGAGGAAAGAACAAAAAAAAAAAAGACAAAAAGGAAGACGGAAGACTTAGCTCTTGGATACACAACAACTTTGAAAAATCCCTGACTAACACCAAAACCAAAATAAATGTATTTTAACTGGTTGGTGGTGGCTATGAATTAGTGTTTGCCCCCTTTGCACCGAGCAGACTGGAAGACCATGTTCAGGCTGAAGAGCATGCATCAAATTTGACAAGCTGGGGTCAGCCTCATGAATCAGACAGCGGTAGCCATTTTTGCAAAGCTTACATTCTTACTTAACCAAATGTTATTGCATCTTCGACTGCAGACATCACTGTATGCCTGGTTCACAAAATTATGCTTTCAATCCTGAGCAGGATGGATTCTGCACTTTCACATCAGCTAAATGCTAACGATGCTTCTTTTCTAGCTAACTAGTGGTTCAACATCAAAAATGTTGATTTATTATCAATTTGCAGTGGGCCAGCAATGAAGAGAATATACATCACATCATGGTAGAATTTGCATACAATGCCAATAGGGATGGGAACCGAGAACCGATTCCTTTCTGTGAGTTTCAATTCCATGGAATTGTTTGGCAGTTTACCTAACAGTTCTCTTATCGATTCCAAGCATGGACGCGGCATACACCTGTAACTTTCCCACTTGGTGGACTCCAGCAAGCACTACTAATTTAGT
>NC_085861.1:13167826-13170326 GCF_034702125.1 Engraulis encrasicolus
CCGTGTGTTTGACTCCACAGATTGCTGTTGCTTTTCAAGTCTGGGGTTGCTTGGGAAAGGCGTAGTAGCTAAGATAAGACAAGACAGAAATGGGAACGCCGAGTGGACCAGTGGAATGGTTGTGGAGGAGAACGCTGGGGGGTGGGGGGGATGGATGAAGAAGACATTACAATGATGTTGTCCAGGTTTGCCAGATGAGGCTGATGATTTCCAGCCTAAAAAATTCTCAATACCCGCCTGGAAGCACTAAATCTCGCCCAATTCTATTGATTTCTATGGCCAAAAATTGGGCGTTTTTTCCTCCAAAATCCATTTTTTCCCACACACGGCCATCCTAAGCAGCCCAATTGGGTGGGAAACCGCCCTATCTGGCAACACTGATGGTGTCATGCGTCGTGTAAACATTTTGGGCTAAACTGCAATTTACTTTGTGGGGATGGACATGATGGATGGAGAGAACTGTGCTGTTGAAAGAGGGAAACCGTGGAAGGAAATCCCGGCAAGCCTGCTTGAAAAGAAAAAGTTATGAACCAGCGTTTCCCCCAGAATTTTTGTTGGTCAGGCGTTAAAACTGTATTTTTTGGCTAACACATTTAGAAATGACATTCAAAGCACAAAATCTTTATCTTTTCAGGGGCCTAGTCAAGGTAGGTAGGTGTTTCTTGTCAAGGTGGCCACCTTAGCAATAAAGGTGCTGGGGGAAACCAGTTCTTTTATGTAGTCCCACCCACTTCTTCAATGTGACGGTCTAAGATGACCATAACGCCTCCACCTCTCATCGGTCTAAATTTGCGCCGTGATTAGATTTTTTTTTTTGTTCTTTACTGTTAAGAACAACAACAAAAATCAAATCACACAGCAAATCTGGGACCGATGAGAGGTGGAGGTGTTATGGTCGTCTTAGACCGTCACATTGAATAAGTGGGTGGAACTACATACGTATATATCTACTTCTCTCTGCATGCCCTATTATGGATTTCTCTCTTTCTATATCGGCACCGTTGTCTATTTTGACAGTCAGAGAGGCTTGGAGTAAGTTTGTGATTAAACCAATGCGTTTGCTTGTTTCTCTTAACATTCTTTTTTTTTCCGCCGCTACTTACAACAGAAGCCACTCTGGTTCCCATTACCACGCAGTGGTTCAATTTCCAGTGCGCCGCCCCTTCCCCTCTCATTCACTTTATTACTGCGCTATAGCGCTGGGTGGCTAGGTTAGGTTCAGTTGGGCTGGGTACCGTATGTTAGGGTTTGTATGGTACACTTCGGGGTGGGGTGGGAGGGTGGTCTAATGGCAAGACCTCTCAGATGGCAGCAGTCACTCTCTTAAGTCGCTTTGATTTGCCTTTATTTACGTTGAAACGTTACGTTGGGGAGGAGGGGTGAAGCAATGTGGGGGTGGGGGGTGGCGGTTGTTGGCAGGGCCCGTCTTTAAATGTGCGCAAGTGTGACAAAGTGCACACACATGTGCATGTGTCTCTGAATGTATGTGTGTGGTGGGGCTGGGGGTCTGGTGGGGACGGGAGAGAGAGAGAGAGGGTGAGGGGGGTCCTTTACTTAAACACGACCTACGTCTGATGCCAATTACTGCAGAATTTGCGAGTTTATTTAATCTGACTGTGCAGGCACAATCATGCTCAATTATCACATACACCCTCACACAACTGATAGGCGAGGCTAAGACAAACAAACACATGAGCCTTATGCGTTTTATTTGCCTAAAATGAGAGGGTAACGTGTGTGTGCATGTGTGTGTGTGTGTATGTGTGTGTGTGTGATTTAACTGGGAGGGCAATTGAGGGTAAGCCTGTCACGATATACGATAAGTCAATAAATCGGACGATAACTTTTTACAAGAACGATCACTTTTCTGGCCCCGATAAGTAACGATAAGTTATTTGCGTGATGTTTTGTTTTCCCTCGCTCCATTTCTCTGCCGTAGGACTACTGATGGCGCGTTACAGGCCAACGCAGCGCAATGGCGCTTAAATGTTGGTGTAATTTTAAGTTTCATTGCAGTTCTGGTTGGAAAAAAAGTGCATTGATCTGACTACTTGCGTCTTTGAAATAGAACGCTGGTGTTCCCGCGCGTCGCTTATAAGCCTCGACAAAGAATCAGCGCTAGAGACTAGGAGCGCAATATTCTTCCAGTCTCAGTCAGCGCATCTGCAACGTTCCTCAGAGAGGGGAATGAACAGCTCCAACACGGAGGCAAATGTTCATTTTGAAACATGCGCAGCAACCCAATATCCACGACGAAGACGTGTTTGTGCAAACATGAAATAGTGGTGCCGTCGCGACAAACTTGCTCTGAGGCTGTTATTTTAATCCTCGCCGAGTTTCCACTATTATTTCAATGCACCTCCTACCCCGATGTTCGTTGTCTGTTCTTTTTGTGATTTTCGCTATATTTCTTGTTTATTTAGACCTAACAATATGAGTAGGCAGTCCGCAAGCAAATCATGAAGATACGATTTGTGGATTTAAATCTGTGACACAGGAG
>NC_085861.1:13175326-13292826 GCF_034702125.1 Engraulis encrasicolus
GACGTGTCCAGCAGCGAATAAAAAAAGTTAGTATAAAACCGTTAAAAAGAGTTGCAGAACTTGAGATTTTTCCCCCACTTTTTGAGAGACTTTTATGATAAACAACTCAGTGATACAGCTGTGGAGAGAGGATGTGGGGGTGAGAAGAGTGGAGGAGGGAGGGAGAGAGCGAGAGAGAGAGCGGGAGGAGTGGGGTGGAGTGGAGAGAGGGGAGGTCGTGGCCAATGAGCGAGAGAGAAAGAAAAAAAACTGAGGTGGAAGGGAAGTCACAATGCTAGTCTGTGGGCACCCACAATTCCACACTGGCTATAAACAGGGCAGAGACAGGATGCTCCCTTTACCAGTTTTTTCCTCTGCTGAAGCGCAAGCCACCCCCTTTTGTTTTTTTCCCCCCTCACACGCAAATACACTCACACACATTCGTCATGACATGAGAGGTGAGGAATGGTTATCGTCACATCAAACTGTTTTCCCGGGTAAAATGGAAAGCTTACGCTCTTGTGGCTGGACTCAACTGACCTAAGCAGTCATGGCCAGGGCAGTCTCTCTCTTATTTCCTTTTTTATTTCCTTCACTCCCCCTCCTCTCCATTTTCTGATGTTTTCAATTTTCTCTGTCCAAAGACCATAGGATTGTGCTGAGCCAGACAACATAATATACTTCCAGTCAATGGGACCACCACCAGTCCCTCTATTATTTGCTTTTAATGTGCTTCACAAAACACAACACGGTACGTCAGTGCTGAGCCCGAGCGCATGATCGATAGCGTATAAATAGCCTCCGAACAAAAAGAGAGGAGTGGGAAGGCTGTGAACAAAAACACAAGAAAGGGGGAGAAAATAACAGGAAAAAACTGAAAAAGGCTTCTCTTACATTTACAGACCAATAAAGTTGACATCCTCTCAACTCCATGCAAAGACTGAGTGCTCTCAGTTGAGTCAATTTCTCAGGTCCACCCACCCACCCACACACACACACACACACACACACACACACACACACACACACACACACACACACACACACACACACACACACACACACACACACACACACACACACACACACACACACACACACACGCCAATCTTCAGCAAAGTGTTTTTCCAAAGTATAGACAGGGTGATGTATTTTGGCAGGGTAAAAATCATTTCGGAGTCTGGCAAACGGAGTCAAAACCTACGGCCTTGCCTTTTGACTGTGAATGATGGCTTTTTAGAGGTGGGCGGGTGAGGAGAAGAGAGGAGGTGACTGAACTGATCCTTTAAGGCGAGCAGGCAACGGAGGACGGACGAGGGAAGGAAAGAAAAAGAAGAGGAAAAAGGAAAAAATATTACTCACCCAGGCCAAATCATCCCGACAGCAGTCCAACGCCGCTATCATCACCTGCTCATAAATAATCCAAACTGGGCGAAAGGAGACATAAAAAGAAAAAGAAAAAGAAAAAGGGAGAGAGAGAGAGAGAGAGAGAGAGAGAGAGAGAGAGAGAGAGAGAGAGAAATGACACCGTCTCAGCTTGGTTTCTTATTTCAACATGGCATCCCCCTATGGAACAAAATATATGTAAGGGTGATAAATGATCTTACAGGGCGGTTAACACATCCTAAACGGCAACTGAGACATTTCTGCCTGTGCCAGAAGCAGGATGGAACACAGAGGCATAAGTCTAGATCTAGAATCCAGGATTCTCTCTTTGCATTGCCAAAGGTTTACAGTAGAGGTACAACTAACGACAGAGAATCTCACGGCAAAGCAAGACCCTTGAAGACAGTGCACACACAGTACCTATTGTTGATCGTTCCCACCAGTCTTGTCAAGGGCTATGAGAATGCTTCGGTATATGCCAGTTTCCTACACCATCATCTGACTGCAGTAGGCTGCGTGCGGCTAAGGGTCATTTCACGTGAAATCAGACACTTTGGGACCCGACCGACCCGGATTTCAATCATACTTGGTGTGCCTTTTTAGTAGCAAGGTAGCACCCCAGAACTGCATTGGTTTGAATCTGACACTAATATTAAGGGAGAAACAGACTAGGAAAGGTTCACATGTGAGGGTAGGACACTATACATTCAGCCTTGAATATATCAGTCAGTGTTAGTCACAAAAAGATGCCTGTGGTGTTATTTGAAAGCTCTTTTCTGGCTCTACATATTACACAATCAGCTTGGAATACAACAACTCTCAGAATATGAATTATGATAAATTGAAAAATTAAAAATTGAATATCTAAAAAAACTATATTTTAAAATGGCCAGTTCCTTGTCCAAACGTAGCCGGCAATGTCATTAGCAACACCTCAAATGCTGGTGTTCGGTTTTTTATTCATTTCAGAGAGATTTTTACTCACAAATATGGCATCATACAGACCACTTACTAATAATATGGTAATACCATAGTAGCATCACATGACAAAACAAAAACAAAACAAAAATGGTCAGTTTCCATGGTCCCAGGTTTCAGAAACTATGGCAGATATCCATTTATACACACCAAATGATGATATGTGAATGTTTGAACATTCCTTCTCTGTGTACCTGTGTCATCTTCCCTTTACCGTACTTTAAAGAGATAATCAATGGCTACACTCTCATTTTGTACTCTACCAGTGCATTTGAAGCAGCAGCTGTGTCTTTTGTAGATAATGTATAAGTACGTCCCGTTGCAGTTACAGGTTCCACTACCAGAAGCACATCCTGATGATCCATGACAAGTCTATCTGTTCTGAAGGGAAAAGTGAAGGATGGAGATGGTCCATGAGGATGCAGGAAGTTCAGTTTCACCTCTCCAGTGCTCGGCATACATTCCTCAACACATGCTAGCCACCAGTTGCCATCATATACAGCTACAACATACCCTTTGATGCTTGAAAATGTAACACATTCCTTTACAGAGCTCACTCTTTCAACTCTGCCTTCTCTGAATGCTGAAAATGGCCTATTACTATTCCAGGTACTCAAAAACTACACAGCTTCTGCCCATTGTCAATGGACATTAGGCCATTTTCTGCATTCAGAGAAGGAGTTGAAAGAGTGAGCTCAGTAAAGGAATGGGTTACATTTTCAAGCATCAAAGGGTATGTTGTAGCTGTATATGATGGCAACTGGTGGCTAGCATGTGTAGAGTAATGTATGCTGAGCACTGGAGAGGTGAAACTGAACTTCCTGCATCCTCATGGACCATCTCCATCCTTCACTTTTCCCTTCAGACCAGATAGACTTGTCATGGATCATCAGGATGTGCTTCTGGTAGTGGAACCTAACTGGAACGGGAAGTACTTATACATTATCTACAAAAGACACAGCTGCTGCTTCAAATGCACTGGTAGAGTACAAAATGAGAGTGTAGCCATTGATTATCTCTTTAAAGTACGGTAAAGGGAAGATGACACAGGTACACAGAGAAGGAATGTTCAAACATTCACATATCATCATTTGGTGTGTATAAATGGACATCTGCCTTAGTTTCTGAAACCTGGGACCATGGAAACTGACCATTTTTGTTGTGTTTTTGTTTTGTCATGTGATGCTACTATGGTATTACCATATTATTAGTAAGTGGTCTGTATGATGCCATATTTGTGAGTCAAATTCTCTCTGAAATTAATAAAGAACCGAACACCAGCATTTGAGGTGTTGCTAATGACATTGCCGGCTACGTTTGGACAAGGAACTGGCCATTTTAAAATATAGTTTTTTTTAGATATTCAATTTTTAATTTTTCAATTTATCATAATTCATATTCTGAGAGTTGTTGTATTCCAAGCTGATTGTGTAATATGTAGAGCCAGAAAAGAGCTTTCAAACAATACCACAGGCATCTTTTTGTGACTAACACTGACTGATATATTCAAGGCTGAATGTATAGTGTCCTACCCTCACATGTGAACCTTTCCTAGTCTGTTTCTCCCTTAATATTAGTGTCAGATTCAAACCAATGCAGTTCTGGGATGCTACCTTGCTACTAAAAAGGCACACCAAGTATGATTGAAATCCGGATCGGTCGGGTCCCAAAGCGTCTGATTTCACGTGAAATGACCCCTAAGGTTTCATCATAAGCAAATATCCCGCGCCATCAAAAAATGTAATCGATGCTGAAACTGAGCGCCTAGTGGGGTGTTAAGGAAATTCATGGCGTGTGTGGAGTAGTCGGACCAAATGATGGCGACTTGATGTTAGACTGAGTTGAACCCATCACCGTGTTATGTCATGCAAACCCTGCGTGCCCTCTGATGCAGCTTATTGGATGACGTTCAACATCCACAGCGTTACGAGCTTCGCTGCTCTCCAAGTCATTGCTGAGTCACATCGCAAAATTAACACGGCTCTTCATAATTAGGGTTTATTTTAACGAAGTGTGTCATGCAGACAAGTGAAACATTTCTTAATGTGCATTTCACCAGTCAGCCGTACGGGGGGAAGCGGGCCAATAATTACTGCCGTCAGCTAAATTAATTCCAAACACGCCTGAAGGAAAGGAATTAATATCGTGTGTTAGACAAGTGTGTTTTGATGGGCATAGCAACTAGTTCAGCTGACTGCCTTCAAACCTTGCTAATTGGGAGGAAATACATAAAGTATAAAGTATAACTAACAAAAATACAACTCTACTGCACAAGAAAAATGATAGGCCAAAACAAACAAACGCCTGGTGTTTTTCAATGCCCTCTTTTATGATTCCAACTTGTGCTTTGATAATTACCATCTTGTTTCACAGCCAATTTAAGAGCTGGTTTCAATAAACGCAGCTGTGTAAAGCATTTATCCAGCTCTTTAAAGAGTGTATGAATCATAATGAGTACTAAGAAAAAAAAGACCCGGCCTCAGCCAAAATGGAGTAAATAGTGTTACTTAAAGAGAAACAGAAAAAGAGAAATGAAAACAATTGAAAGAAACTGGGATCGCGAACAGAAGAATGACATTTTCCCACCTTAAGCAGATGGTGTCCATTAACTCAGGGGGAGCTTTCTTTGTTAACGGTGCTGGTTTGGTCTGGCTAATAATACAGTCATTGCACTTTTAACAGCCACCCATCAGCGTGCCAGCGAGAGCTACGCGATAGGCTAACTCACAGACTACCTCCCATCCACACACGCAGATGAAAATTAATGTAAGAACATCGAAAATATAAAACTCAACACATTAAGTAGTCAACTTCCAAGATCTGATCTAAAATATGGACAGGCATGTGCTGTGTGCACCTGAGGGATGAGGTTGTACAGTTAAACAGAAACAGTATTGACATCTCAACGTAGGAGGTTTAAGAAGTTTCCAACCTTTCAGGAAAAAAGTAAATAAGCGCTGTTACGATATGGACTGCTTTGAAAACAGCGTCTAAACCTATCCACCTGCCTGCTCCAATCATTCAGAGAGAAAACTTGTTTTACAGACTCTATCCCAGTTCGCTCTTACATCTATCTTGAATATGTCAAAAATATGTCTGTCTGGAAATGTTTTTCCTGACTCAATCAAAAATTCTGGCAGAACTTATGACTCACATTAAACATGTGAATCTGTTTCTTACAAGTATATGTGACCGTTTCCATAATAGTCCCCAGAGAAACTTTTAACGCGAAAAGTTAAACACATTTACAATCAACAGCCAATTAGCTCACACTGGACATAATTACTCAAGTGAGATCACTCCTAAAATAATAAGTTAGTAAAAACCTGGAAGTTCACTGGGTTATTCAACGGCCATTTGTGTACAAGTCCACAATTGTTAGCTACGGTATAATAATTTTAACAATCTGAGGAAAACCTTGACAAAACCACATCAAAACATAACAATAAAATCGCCAAACCAAACCCGTCTTTAGCGGGTGCATTGCTTGAGCAGTTGCTGAAAAACTGACAATATTCATAATATGCGTGCAGTATTCACATCATTTACCACTGACCAGTCTGAGTGCATAATCCAGTGTACAGTTGAGGACGATATTACTAGCCCCCCTCCTGAAATTAGACATATCTCTTCATTGATCATTGAGAATGATCATTATTAATAAATGTGTGTTACTCTGGAAACAAATACACCATGGAGATAGTATCCAATAAGTTAAATTTGGACTTTTCCATTTTCACAATGAGTTTAAACAAAAAAGTGTAAAAATGGCAAGGACAAAATTATTAGCCCCCTTATCATTAATAGTCAATACAGTGCCATTTATGAACAAAAATTGACACCAGGCACTTTGACACATGTCCTACCAGGGATTTTGGCCCATTTTTTTCATGGCAAATAGTTAAGCTGGTCCAAATGGCATGGATGTTGAGGATGGACATTCATTTTCAGCACTCTTCAAATACTATCTAAAGGATTGAGGTCTGAACCACTCCATGACCATGGTTTTAGTATCCTTGAGGAACATTTGAACTATTTTGGATGCAAGTTTTGGGTTATTATCTTATTGAAAGATCCAGTGAAGATCTTAGCTCCCTCTATGAGCATATTTTTGCAAGGTCACTTTCCACATTCTATCATAATTTTCAGTTTTTATGGTGCCGTACACCCAAACAAGGTTTCCTGTGGCTGAGGCTGCCACAGAATGATGCATCCGCCACCATGTTTAATTGTGGAAACCATCTTATAACGATTCAAGGCCTATCCCTTTCTTCACCTGACAGAAGCAGAATTCATGCATCAAAGCAGGTGCAATTGAATATCATCAGATGAAAGCAGAGATGTTCAAAACTCATTTTTGACTTTCAAATGTTCACAGGCAAAGCTCAGTAACACTCTGATATGCACTGCCTTTAGTAAAGGGGTTCTTCTGTGATGATGGCCCCAAAGCCCAATATGATGACAAGCCCTAACAACTGTCTTTCTTGGTGGGGGAAAAAACTCCAGGTGAGGCCAGGTCAATAACAATCATCTGGCAGGTGTCGAATGCTTCTTTGGTCTAATGAGGCCAAGCAGTTTCTACAGTTACACACAGTGGTGGGGCATCAAGTTTAGTCTGTTATTCAGCCTCAGACACAGGGAGTCTGGGTCTGAATCTGGATTGCTGGGTCTTCCAACAACATTATAACCCAAAGCATACATTTAGATTAGTTCAGAGGTTCTTCAAGGACACTAAAGCCATGATATTGGAATCACCCGCTCATAGTCCAGTCCTCAATCCCACTGAGAGTCTGTGGTTAATGTCTATGCTCAGCATCCATGCGATTTGGACCAGCTAGAACACTTTGCAGTGAAGAAATGGGCCAAAATCCATAGTGGGGCATGTGCCAACCTAGGTAGCAACTTATCAGAGCCTGTTGTCAGTTTTGGTTCATAAATGCCGCCATATTGACTATTAATGATCAGGGGGCTAATAATTGTGTCCTTGTCATTTTTGCCCTTTTTTGTTTAAACTCATCGTAACAATAGAAAAATCCAAATTCAACTCATTGAACATTATCTCCATCAGTGCATTTGTTTCCAGAATAACATAAACGGTTAATAATGGTCATTCTTACTGAGAAATCAAGAGAAATGTCTAATTTCAGGAGGGGGGCTAATAATATCGTCCTCAACTGTATATCCCAGAGGCAGCAAGACTAAGCACATCTCTTGCAGCCTTCAAAAGCAAGTAAAGACTCTCCTCTTTCCTGACTATCTACTATACTAATGCTTGAGCTTCCCTAGCCCCAGGCCAGACTCTTGACATGATGTGTGTGAGTGTGTACTTAAAAAAAAAGGTAACTAAACCTTCTTTGCATCTGCAGTTGTTGTTCTGTATTTTCCCTGTGCACTTGTGTCTTCTAGTGATGTTAGCATCTGCCAAATGCAATGTAATGTATTCCACCGGCCTGAGTGCATATTCCACTTGTATTTTGGCTGTAATAGTGTGGATTGATTTATGTTGCGCTGGTTATTCAATCATGAACAGACACCCTTGGCATGACAGCTGGAAATCATGTAGGTAACACACCTGTGTGAAGTTGGCACCCCATATGTTGAAAATATGGATAAAAACATTGTGATTTGTTTGTGCATCGTTTGTGCACGTTTGTGCAGGCAAAATGAGCGTTTGTGCACAAACCGTTTTTAAGATATTTAACTTTGTGTCCTTAATTACTCAGCACCCCATTAACATCCAAATGACTCGAAAATGGTTGGAATCGTTTGTGCACAAACCGTCTTTATATAATTTAACTTTTAATTTTTTGGAAGTAGGTGACGCAGCACCCGTTAACATCCAAATTACTCAAAAATGCTTGGAATTGTTTGCATGCGTGTGTGGGTAAAATTAATGTTTGTGTACAATCCCTTAGTATGTTATTTTGTTTGCTTTTGCTATTTTATTTATGTTATTTAAATCTTAAAAGTTTAATATCTTAAAGACAGTTTGTGCACAAACGCTCATTTTGCCTGCACAATCGTGCACAAACGAATCAAAATACTTTTATTCATATTTGCAACATATGGGGTGCCAACTTCACACAGGTAGACAACCAGGGTCTGTCTGGCTTCTGCTGTGTCCACTGTGGTCTTTACAGTGAATAATATGGCTTGTACTCACCATCATCTCCAAGCTTTGAAGCGTGATCATTAATCAGTTCTTCTCCTACGTCCACAATCTGTTCGCTGTTTCTGTAATTTTCCTCTCTCCATTTCCGGAGTTTGTCCCTCATATCTGTAGCCATAGAGGACATGGAAGCCAAGTTGCACATCAACATGGGGACCATCATGAATGACAACCACCACAGACTATTCTCGCAAGGCAGCTAATAATGCTCTGCAAAGGCACATTTTTGCCAGCTGTGATGATTATTTGAACAGTGTTGAGACAAATAATATATCAGGTCTCTTTTCCATTCATGCCATGCCCAACCAAAAACAAGATCCCTCGCAAAATGAATATAGCCTATATTGAAACTTCGCAGTGCCAGCCTTTGTTTCGTTGTATGAACATGTCAGCAGTAGGCTACCACCCATTGCAATGGCACATTTCCAGTGTCTGATAGAGAGAGATCAACATGAAAACTGCAAATGGGCAATTATGCAGGTCTCAAAAAATGTCCTATGTTAATAAGAGACAACTGTATTAATTCACAACGATGATACCGGCTGTCTAAGTAAATGACGACAAGTGACATTCATGCCAAGTGGGCTGTCATTAATTTGCCATGTGTCCATCTTTTGGACAATGACTTTACAGTCGCCGCATTTCGCATGGATGTTTCCAGTCACAACTATTATAGCCCAACATATTCATTAGTTTAGTGTTTTTTTTTAAGTTAGGGTTCCTTCCCTGTCAAGCTAATGGTTTGTCATGCAAAAGGCCATACCAATTCATTAGCTAGGCTAGCATAAACAAGCTATCGTCCATCATAGTGAATGTTGATTCGTGTATTTCTGGTAACATCGTGATGACCGTATGAACGAGTAATATAACTTGAACGTTAATATCAGTGATATAGAGCTCTACATGTCTTATAATGTACCGTACACGCATGACCCAAAGGCACCACTACAAGCTGCTACACAACTATTGCCTCATATTAGCAAGGAAACCACAAGACAGAGGCAAGCTAACACTGCTTTGCGAGATACACCGTTGTCTGTAACAAAGAAGAGAATTAACGGCAAACTACAAGGTGGATTTTTGGATGGACTAACTGGTCGTGTTATCAAAATGTCTTGAAATTTGCAAACGCGACGTCAAAATGGTATTTACCTTCCCAAGTTACATCGTACAGATCCGACACAGACGCCATTTTTCCAGGAATGCGTAGGCTACGCTGTTGACGTTTCAGAGGTCAAACCAAGCGCAGAAAATGTGGCGTAGTCTACGTTGATGTCTTGGAATGTCGAACAATGCAAGGGGGTAGGCGGCCTATAATATAATATAATATAATATAATATAATATAATATAATATAATATAATATAATATAATATAATATAATATAATATAATATAACTCAAAACCATGGTCATTGTCAATAGTTTAAAGCAGTTTTTGTAGTAGCCTAGGCAGTTATGCTTGGTTTTGCCTTGACTCACTGAATTGTAATGTGCATTATTCGCCAACTTCATGTCGGCACACACAGAGCAAAACTGAGCCAGCTTTTAAGAAAAGTATTCACTTGAAATCTCAATCTTCACAGTACTGTAGCCTAGGACACATTTCAAAAGTCATGATCATTGTCAAATGTGGACTAAAATAAAAGTTCAGTTTGTGTTATGTTAAGCCTTGAGCCATTGAATTGCAATTTTCAAGGCTGCCAATTTAGTTTAATGTGTGGTTAGTGTTTTGACTGAAGGACACATCTCTGCCCGCCAGAACAGTGTGCAAAAGAATAGAGGCCCGGTCCAAGCTGCCATGCAAATCAGACATAGCCATGTGGGAGAGAGAATTCGTTACTGAGGCAACTGTCCGCATCTAATCAGCTGTTAATTAGGCCCTATAGGCCTTAGCCTACTGTATTCATTCATTCATTCATTCATTCATTCATTCATTCATTCATTCATTCAGTCATTCATTCATTCATTCATTCATTCATTCATTCATTCATTCATTCATTCATTCATTCATTCATTCATTCATTCATTCATTCATTCATTCATTTATTCATTTATTCATTCGTTCATTCATTTAGACCAGTGGTTTTCAAAGTGGGGGCCGGGGACCACTGAAGGGCCGCGAGAGGTTGCTAGGGGGGCCGCGGCAGGTTGGCAGGACAAGTATAGCACAAGAAAGTGAATAATTTAATAAAGTTAATAACTAACGTAAACAAAAAACATCCAAAAGCAAGCAACAATATTCTCAACAGCATTAATAATCTATTGCATCCCTGGACACAACTACTATTATTGTTATTATTTTATATATCCTAGTGGGGCACTGACTCACCATTCTAGACTATGGCTATGAAAAGTGTACACAGGAAAAAAAAAAATAGTGTGGCACGAGTCATTCCGGGGGTCCTTGGCTGAAATTTACTGTTATGTGGGGGGCTTGTCATGGTAAAGTTTGGGAACCACTGATTTAGACTATAATACTGCACTAATACTGCCAAATCATTGGAAGAAAAAGATGTTATTGGAATTTCACCAATTGCCAAATGTCAACATGAGAGTTTCTGTTCAAAAGCTTAAAATGCCCTTTAATAGATTTCAATTGCTGTAAACCTCACATGTGAACATCTATTCATTGTCTTTTTCTCTTCAAACTCTCCTGAGAGAGAGAGAGAGAGAGAGAGAGAGAGAGAGAGAGAGAGAGAGAGCAATAGCTACACTGTGAAGGAAGTTTCCTATTTTGTCAGAGGCAATCTAAGGCATGCATCAACAAAACTAGACTGCCTGTGCAGTCGCCTTCGACTGCTTAAGGTATATCCCCGAAACGCGACGCTTCCAGTCCCCCATCATTCCTACCACTCCCGTCCACCATTTCGTAAACGTATATGATACATACAGACGTGACATGACGTGCATAGGCTTAAAACCAAACGACTATTGTGAAAATGAAGCAAAAAATGGGGCAAATGGTAATACTGTTTTAATGGTTCATTGGATATACCACATTAGGTACAGTGTAATAACCAGTGTAACAATATTTAATACAATGTAATTTTTTTACTTACATCATGTGTTTGTGCGTAAGTGGTATTACATGGTATTGCATATTGTTACACTGGTATTACACTATATTATTGCATACTGTTACACTCGTTATTACACTGTACCTGATATTGCATATTGTTACACTGGTATTACACTAGTATTACATGGTATTAAATATTGTTACATTGGTTATTACACTGTACCTAATATGGTAGATTCACTGAAATGGTGAACCATTAAAATACGGTGTTACCGGGCAAATCAATCCACCCAGTCAGAAGTTATGGGCCAAATGAAAATTCCGCCATTTTGAAAGTGTTGTCTTCCAAACTCGAATCAGTTCATGAACCTACCCTAAAGCATTCACACACAAAATCTGGGACAAATCCATCCACCCGGTCAGTAGTTATGGGCCAAACAATAATTCGGCCATCTTGAATTCAGCCATCTTGAAAGTGTTGACCTCCAAACTCGAATCAGTTCATGAACCTACCCCAGAGCATTCACACACCAAATCTGGGACAAATCCACCCACCCGGTCAGAAGTTATGGACCAAACTAAAATTCGGCCATCTTGAATTCAGCCATCTTGAAAGTGTTGACCTCCCAACTCGAATCAGTTCATGAACCTGCCCTAGAGCATTCACCCAAAAAATCTGGGACAAATCCAAACATCCGTTAAAAAGTTATCGCGTTAACACGAAAGACCTTACGCGGCGGCGGCGGCGGCGGCGGCGGACGCGGACGCGGACGCGGACGGCGGCGGCGGCGCACGCAAAACCATTACATCCCCGACGCTCCGCGTTTCGGGGATATAATGAGTTGCACTGGGAGGGGAGGAAGTAAGATGTTTTGCCTTGGAGTCACTGAGCCTTTTACCACACTTCTATAATTTCTATTTCTAGTACTTCTCAATTGTGGAAAATGAGTAGAAGCCAACATTAGCCTTTCAGTTTCACCTGTCTTGAACATATTGTCCAGGATAATGTCACTTTCACTGTCTATAGCTAACAGACATTTTTGTGCCCTCAATATGACTTTGGGCAGTCATGGGTAAGCAGCCGTAACATTTTTAACCCCAAGGTCGCCGGTTTGAGTCCTGGCTGGCGGATCATTAACCAGTGCTGTCCCCCATCCTCGCCCATGACTGAAGTGCATGGTACCATCCCGCCACTGCCTTGGGATGCTGTTTAAGGCTGCCCCCTTACGTGGGTGAGACAAAATATGCAATTTTGTTCTTTCCAATATGCAGACTTGCCTGTGGCCTTGTGATGATGGCACTGATGACAAAGGTTAAATTCAATATCTCACAAAAATGAAATTCTATTGTCATTTTCTCATTTCTCAATCGGGATGGTGAATGAAACGTGAGGCCTGAAGCACAGGTGGAGGATGTGAGTCTGAATGATAAATTCCTAATTGCAGTTTTGCATCAAACTTCTAGCCTTCTAGACTTCCCACACACCCCTAGATGTTTTTTTCATAGTGGTTATGGCGCGCAGCACTTTACAGGTAGCCTACATCTGTCTAAAGTTTCAGGACCATGGACAACACCCGGTAAGCGCAAAGAACGATCATAAGAGCTGCATATGCCTTCATATACGAGAATGTTTGTAAACAGGTGTAGAAAATGATTGTTTGCAGAATCAATGTTGAACTAAGCCTGTTTTAATCTCAGGATTAATCGTTTAGTGTGTTACTTTTCAAACTTGATGATCTGTAGCCTATGGGGAAACAGCCTGAATACTTTGAAAGTCTCTTTTTAGATGCGTCCTAGCAGAGGGTATGTCCGTCCGTCGGTCAGTCTGTCAGTTGGTCTGTCTGTCCGTCCGTCTGAAACACATTTTTGAAATTGCTATTCCCTCCTGTGTTCACAAGGCGGCAGTGCATAGCCTGTCGGACTTGTTTAAAAACAGATAAGTAGGCCTCCGCGGTCAATTGTCAGACTAAAGGGCTGTTGGAATAATGGGATGTCGGACGAATGGGATGTAACCCCTTGGGCAACGTTGTTCTTGTTTGTTGGGCTCATAGATCGTATTAGTCCACGGGCCAGGTGAGATGTCGGTACCACTCAGAGGGGCGAAGGTTGCTTATATTTTTTGAAAAGATACATGTCTGAAGTTAACATTTTTGTATGATAACCCTTCTGGAAGTACAGCCAAGTTAGGGTTATCAGCCGTTAAAGTAACACCCCCCCATCAAAAATAAAGGTTTTTAAGATGGGTGCCTGTCTTTCTACTGGCCCTTGTTTAAGACATATAGGGATGGTTAATTTTGTTATGTGTGGTATCGTTGCGAAGGGGAGACTCTGAGCTTTCATCCGACACCTTTTGAGAACATTTTGGTTAAGTATAGCCCTCCCTGCAGCTCTTCAAACATTTACTCAGACACATTTTTTTCCATTTTACCATCTCTTGTCTTTTCATACTGTGGCATCAGGGAGCATCAGAAAGACCTATTTTAAACTCTAAAATATTGTCTTGAGTATCAGGAATCTGAAAATGTATCCTTTCACTATGTTATCCCATGTTTAGGGGGTGATTTTCAGTCTTGTATGAGGCATGTTATTTTTTTCAAAACACAGTTTTACCATTTTCTCATAAAGTTCAGGAAGCAATACCTCTAGGTGCATTTTGCAGTTGGTTGTCATAGCTTGTTATATACCATATGAAAGCTTGGAGTGGGTAGCATATTCATATATTATCATATATTTGGTGTACCTGTTTGCAGAGCAATGTTAACTAGGCAAATCATTTTCCATAACCAGTATCAATGATATAGTTTCTCAGTGATTCCATTGTGTCATATGGTGTCTGAATCCTGACTACTTGTCCTAAAATCAATGTTGTTATGCGCCCAGAGGTTGTATACCAGAAATATATGTGATAATGTCCCCTATGATATTAGTCTTGCAACTGAAATCATAGCAATTGTATATAAACACAACATAAACTCATCCCTTAACTTGTCCCTTTTTAGTAGTCTTTAGTAGTAGAAAGTGAAGTGAAAGTTCAACTAGTTAACTCCTACATCCATTCACATTGTGACACAGCCCGCCACAACACACTACACACTGTGCACACGACACACACCAAAATTGCATTTATGCCTCACCCGTGCAAGGGGGCAGCCCCCAAAGGGCATCCGAAAGGCAGCAGTGCAGCGGGACGGTACCATAATTGGGGTGCCTCAGTCATGGAAGAGGATGGTGGAGAGCACTGATTAATTAATCCCCCCACTAACCTGGCGGGTCCTGAGTGCAGTTGCACACTTGCAGGAGGAGATAAGTGCTGCACACTCTCGAGTTGTCACATTAAAAACTTGTTTATTTAATTGGAGAATTTGCGGCACTTCTCTCCTCCTGGAGGCCTTGGTCGTACCACATGTATCATGATTTACAGCAACATTTAAAAACCCTCTGCAAGAACACTTGATTTGAGGTGAAGATCATGAAGAGGTTTGCAAAGGAAGAGTGGGGTACAATGTCATCAGAGCTTTGCAAAGACAGCACAAGTTCTGAACTTCATACTGCTGCAACAACTACTACACCATGCCACCGATGAAGCAACATGCATACATGTACTGTATTCACATGTGTTGGTGTACCAACTGAGCAACTGCAGCTCACTTTCCAGGCATACACTGATACCCATCCCTAGACCCAAGCAGCAGTAATGAACAATGGAGTAGAAGTAGAGTATAGTTCAGTAGAGTACAGTGCATTACAATAGGAGACCATGCTGAGCATTGACCTCTATGAACCTGGTAGTCACAGTAGATGTAATGGGTTTGTTATTGCCCTGCTACTCTACATGTGCTAATGTCACAATAGCACAGAACCTCATATCACACTGAATAGTACTCCCTGCACATGCACTGTAAATGTAGAGAGTAGGACCAACTGTGGCATTCATACAGTTACATAACAGCCATGTTACACATACTATAACAGCACATGGGGCAGTTGTGGCGTAGTGGTTCAGGAGATGGACATCAGATCAGAGGGTTGCAGGTTGAAATCCCACCTGTATACTGACTTATGCATAAAACTGTATACTACATACCACTTTAGAAGGAAAAAATGCATACACAAAGAAGATGTGCACTTACCTGCTACTTAGGTACACCTTGCTGGGCTGGTACTGGGCTGGGTACTGGGCTGTAGCCTACCCCTTTTTCAATAAGAAGCCATTTAACTGCCTGCAACAACGTTCAAGTAGACTGGGGCATTGTAATGATGCTTTATTGGTACAAAGGGACCCAACTTGTGCCAAGAACACATCCCCTGCTGAAATTATATTTTTGTCTTCTGAATGGTCAGTATACAGTCCTCACCAGTAGTATTTGGGTGCACAATGACAATGACAGCTTCCAAACATGTTTTTCATTCATCAATGAGCTTTTTGTACTTTTCTGATGGTATTGTCCCTCACTCTTCCTTTGCAATATGTTCAACTTCTTCATGATCTTCAACTGTTATATCACAGACAGTTTTTACATTTTGCTATAAATCATGACACCTCTGATACAGTCTAGGTCTCCAATACCAGATGCAACAAAGCCCTGCTGCCTGTTCAAATCACTACCCAAGACTGAAGTTGGCCTTTAGGTTTGTAGATGATAGACCTGCTGGATTTCCTGCAAGAGGGCCTGTCTGGGAACACCAGATGTGTCATTATTGACTAATCAAAACCACTAAATGAAAAGCATCTCAAAAGGACTGGGCATGGACCGCTAGATAGGGCACCAGACTGCCGCCTCTCTCTCTCGCCAATCCTTTCCTGCCACAAAATGAGCCATAAAAAACCCAAAAAAGAGGCCTAGGCCACTAGAGGACATCTAATTGAAAGTAACAAAGAACTATTTTTCATCAAATTACATTTTAAGTTCAGTACTTTTTTTGAACTACTTTACCTATACTTGAGCAGATTTTGGATGAGTACATGACTTTTACTTACCCCTCGAGTAAGATTTAAGAAAGATAGGCCTACGCTCACTTGAGTACAACTTCAACTCTTTTCCCATCTCTTCTGCTAAGCACATGTAAAATTAAGATACATGTAGGTCTGACATGTAGTAACCGAACATTTTTAAGTCATATTTAACATGACACAATATGTCTACAAAAGTTGACACGATATGTTTAAAGGCCTATTGTATTTCTCACACATTTGCTATGATTTCGGTTGGTAGACTAACATCAAATGGGCCATTATCACATATGTTGCAGACGTTGTATATAACCTCTTGATGTATTGCATCACAACACTGATATTAGGACAAGTAGTCAGGATTCACGTATCATTACACAATGGAATCGCTGAGAAACTGTATCATTGATGCTGGTTGGTAAGGAAAATGCTTTACCTGCGTTGCCAAGCAAATAGGTACAGCAAAATATATCACAATATCCCATACACTGCAAACTCCAAGCTTTAATATGGTGTATAATGAGCTATGATAACCAATTGCAGAATGGCCCTAGAAGCGTTGCCAGTTTACCACTACATGGAACTGATAGAGTAGTGTGGGGTCATGTACAATGCAGTGTAAAAAAGAAAAGTGGAGTGGGAGTCAGATATATTACGGTTACCACTCAAATTCATCTTCAAGGTTGAAACGTCTTGAGGTATTTTGGACATATAATGAAGTTTCAGTCATAACAACAAATTGGCAACCGTTGCTATGCAAATAGGTTACTATGCAAATAGGTACACCAAATACATGGTCATATCTGTATACTATACAATCCAAGCTTATGATATACAGGGTCGCTGACAGCCTTGGCTGGGCCTGGGACAAAGACATCGGAAAGGGCCCCAAATTCAATACATACAATGTAATAAGGATCAAATTCTGGGCCCCCTCTGTCCCTGGGCCCGGGACAAGACATCCCTTTGTCCCCCCCTGTCGGCTTCCTTGATGATATATAACAAGCTATGATAACCAACTGCAGAATGTCTCAAAAAGGCCTGACTATACGAGACATTAGCACACAAAAAAAACAGCAACAAAAAAGTGGCATGCCTGATACAAGACTGAAAATCACCCCCTAAAAATGGGATAACATAGTGAAAGGATATATTTTCAGATTCCTGATACTCAAGACAATATTTTAGAGTTTTAAATAGGTTTCTCTGATGCTCCCTGATGCCACAGTATGAAAAGACAAGAGATGATATCGGCGAAAATTGAAAAAAATGTGTCTGAGTAAATGTTTGAAAAGCTGCAGGGAGGGCTATACTTAACCAAAATGTTCTCAAGAGGTGTCGGATGAAAGCTCAGAGTCTCCCCTTCGCAACGATACCACACATAACAAAATTAACCATCCCTATATGTCTTAAAGATCGCCTCTCAACGTTATTTCATTAATACTGCCGTGTTCCCCAATGTTATTGAATGTGTTACGCGTTGGTCCTGTTTTAAAAAACGCGCTGGTTGCTTTGTTTCAAGACGTTTTTGCAAGCTGGCAAGGTGGCTTGTGGAGAAACGAGAGAGTGTTCCGTGTTTCTCGTGGAAATGCGTCTCTGATTGGCTCACTCCTCCTGCTCTCGAAGAAACGCGTCTCTGATTGGCTCAGTCCTCCAGTTCTCGGAGAGAATGTAATGGCAAACAGAGTCGCCACTTCCCCTGGTGGTACTGCACTATAGGGGCGCCAGCGGAGGCGTGCAGGCTCCATTCAGGGCTGTGCTCTTTCGACAGCGACCCCTAGGCTTGCTGCAGGCACGGAGCAACCAGAGTGAGTTGGCTTTATGTATGAGGCTTTGTGCTGTGTGTGTACCTGAGAGTAGCAACCAGCTGATAGCCAAGCTAAGCTATGTTTCGGGCCACCAGACGTTGCTTGTTTTGAAAACAAGCAGAAAAAAAATACTCGACATGTTTTTAGATAAATGGGTCGATATAAACCTTTGTGGGCAACGCCTTCTTTCGACGTGACGAAACACAGAAAGGCTTTCGTGATTCGCTCGTTTCTCTGCATTATTTATGTAAATTGGGAAACACCGGGAAACACAGCCAGGAGAGTTGACGCACCGCTATGAGAGCCTTGCAAGTGAGTTTAACTTGGGGTGACCGTCCGATCTTCGAAAGGAGTGAGTAAAACTGAGTTTTATCGGAAGTTGGCCTTTAAACAAGGGCCAGTAGAAAGACAGGCACCCATCTTAAAAACCTTTATTTTTGATGGGGGGGTGTTACTTTAACGGCTGATAACCCTAACTTGGCTGTACTTCCAGAAGGGTTATCATACAAAAATGTTAACTTCAGACATGTATCTTTTCAAAAAATATAAGCAACCTTTGCCCCTCTGAGTGGTACCGACATCTCACCTGGCCCGTGGACTATATGGTAGATAAGAGATGTGTTGAATGAATGAATGGCCATCACACACACTCTATCAGTTTTAGACAGTTAGGCCTAACTAAAATTAGCTGTAAACATAGCAGTAAAAACACATTACAAACACACACACACACACACACACAATACACATTTTCGTTGAAGGCTCCCTCAAGTCAGTTCACTTCTTCCAGCTGGGCACAGGGCATGCAGAAAGAATGTTGTCAAGAGAGAGAGCTCTAATTTCAAACGTAGCAGGGTAAACACAGTGCTGCTGGGTACAGTAAACTAGGTTGGGTTATCGTGTGACCTAACTAATCACCCCATCAGTGGAGTAGCATGGGAGTACCCTACTCTACAAATATTGAGTTGGATTAACCCATTAGCCATTTTACCCCACAGCTTTTACTCAGCACTTGGGTTGACAAAATAACCCAGCATTTTTTTTTTAGAGTGCACACATACCATACACACACACATATGCTATGCACATGCACATGCACATGCACATGCACACGCACACGCACACGCACACGCACACGCACACGCACACGCACACGCACACGCACACACACACACACACACACACACAGAAACACATCTTAACTAATGCCAACAATTTTCCATCCTCTGCCGCCTCCTTGTATTTCCTGTTGATGTTTCTTAACCTGAAGATCAATGGTTTGCTTGACGCCTGGTGTAATAGTGTGATTGCTCATAGCACGACAGTGTCTTACCACATCAGCTACATCCAGTCTTGCTGCCATGGACATAATGGCTGCTGTTCCTTCTCATCAAATCCAATTTAAACAAGGGCTTTAACAACACCGGCACAGGACACAAGTTTCAAAAGTGTGTGTGTGTGTGTGTGTGTGTGTGTGTGTGTGTGTGTGTGTGTGCGTGCGTGCGTGCGTGCGTGCGTGCGAGCGTGCGAGCGTGCGAGCGTGCGTGCGTGCGTGCGAGTGTGTGTGTGTGTGTGTGTGTGTGTGTGTGTGTGTGTGTGTGTGTGTGTGTGTGTGTGTGTGTGTGTGTGTGTGTGTGTGTGCAGGGCCACTCACAGGGCTCAGGGCAAAGTAATCTAAGCCCCCCCTCCGAACAAGGTTTGATGAGGACCCAATTTTGGGGGCCCTGTGTCCCGGTGCCCGGGACAACTGAACCCTTTGCTCCTCTCTGCCTTGTTTTTGTAGAGGTAATAACTGGAATGTCAAAATTCACCCCATCCTGCATTAGTGAAGAATCTTTAAAAAAAAATCCTGGATCCGGATCACCCCCAAAATGTAATCACTTGTTCCTTTTGTCATTTCCAACAACTCCACAAAGTTCAATCTAAATCTGTTCATAACTCTTTGACTTATCCTGCTGACAGACAAAGAAACAAACACATAGACAGACAAACAAACCAACACCAATGAAAACATAACCTCCTTGGCGGAGGTAAAAATCCATAGCGGCATTGGCTGTCGCTGCGCCGCCCTGACGCGTGCTACTGCTGCAACATCACTTATGCGTGCTGTAACACAGTCAATGCCTGAGTCAACTCTCAATTGCTCACTGAAAAGTGTCATCTAATTTCAAGTAATGTTTCTGCCATACTGAGCAAACTGTAAATCATAGTCCTAGCGGGTCAAATTGGCACACTGCCTTGGTGTATGAAACGTATAACCATATACTTCACTTGCCTGTAAGACTAATAGGCCTATCAACAAACTCTGGCAAAACTGAAGCCACAACAAATTTCCAGCTGCAACTTTGAAGTTTCATAGACTAAATACATTTGTGAAACTGTTTCGAGTTATTTTGCTTTAATTGGTTCACATTACTCGCGTTCCTTTTTACTTTTTTTTGTTTTGTTTTGTTCTGGATCATAGATCCAAGCATGTGCTAGAAAGATGTGAGGGATCTTGAGGAAAGCACCTCATTAAAGTTGACAGACTGAGTACCTTTTCCGGAGGCAAATGTAGCATTTTAGGCCGGAGACGCTGTTGATCTGTGCCAGTCTTCAATTGGAGCTCATTTTGATTTGTGAAACACTTCCTGAAACGACATGGAGCAGCCAGGCACTGGTGAAACTCCTCACATGTGGAAGCAATGGAGCTTGACATTCACCTCATCGGTAAGTCTTATTTTAAGGTACTGACTCGACTCTGTCGGCAGCATTTCTTAGTTCCCAAACACAGGATTTTCGCCATCTCTAAGAGCCCTGTGTCAGATGCATTATCCTTTTTCGCCTCTATGCTCACAAAGTATTTCTGACAGCAAGGCATAACAAAAAAAAAGTACCGTTGTTGGAGATTGCTGTGTCTACTGCAAGCGTAGTGGTCTACTAGAAATCAATGACGGCTGGGAAAACTATCTGTCGGTTGCAGAGGCGTTTTTTTCCTATAGGCAAACCTAGGCAATTGCCTAGGGCCCTGATTAAATCTGTTCTCCCCAGGGGCCCCCAACAGTCACACCAGTCGCGGATAACACACAAAAAATATAGGCTTCATCTTATTTTGTCACTTATGTAAAGTAATCGAAAATATATATGAGACGAAACACTGGAACAGCACCAAAACACTTTAACATTTTATGTCTATATGAGGACTTTTGAGGGCCCCAAGTTTATATTTCGCCTAGGGCCCCAAATTGGCTAGATCCGTCCCTGGTTGGTTGGATTCCCTGCATGGCTCCCTTGAAAAATAAAGTTGCTGTTGACAGAACTCTGGAGTTACGGTGTCCTGAGCACTGGTGGTCTACTTTGACCTTTGAGCCCTGCAGTATTGTTACAGCTTGGGGCATGGGCCACTTACAGTACAGTATTGTGGACTGCCTCTCAGGGGATCTGAAAAATGTGTTTAGCGCAAAATACTATGAGGCCAGTCCTCGTATCTCACCGTTATTACTATCAGGTCTATTTCATTGCTTGAAAGAAACTTTTCCAAAGCATCCCTCTTGGCTTATACAAATATGTACCACATACGTATATACATAGGCACATAATTATTGCAAAAAGCCATGGCATCGGATGAAAAATCATGTTGAGTTTCTTTGTGAACAGAAGGCATTACTAAAAAGCATGATCCGCAGTTATCATATTTCACCTTTCTCTTCCAAGAAGAATGTCCAGGACCACAGATTTGGAAATACTGCATTCTTTGTAGCGTCATTTTCTCTAAGAAAATTGTAGGGCAAAATACAGCTATGCATATCATGTGTGGGGTACATTTGGGAATAGGGGGCTTTGGGGGCTTCACTGATCCACTTTTGGCTGGGGGATACTTAGGACATAACTTTAAAAGTATGCCTGGAAAGGACACATGCAACTATCCTCTTGAGAACAAAAAGACTAAGAGCTTCCACTTAAACAAAATGTAATCAGGGTGCCCAGTGTAATACTCAAATATAATGTTACAGCATGTAAATGAAAATGCCCACAACTGTAGCCATGACGTATGGGGGAGGGGGGGGGGGCGACGGGACGGGGAAACCAAAAAACACAAATAAACAAACACTAACGACTTCACAATATCTGACATCTGATTGTCAAAGAAAGTCAGGCTTTGTGGTATGGTGCATAGACACAGTGCTCTACATGTGCTGTGCAGATGTTATCAGTGGACACGCAAACATGGGGAGAATGAGAGTATTCTGAGTGTGTGAGTTTGCATTGTTTTCTAGACCCCTGGCTGCGGCGTCGATAACCCCACTCCCTCCCAGGCCATCAAATACAATACAACAGTGCTGATGTCAGCAGCTGGGCTCCTCATCAGGACCACGGGTGTGCCGCGTGATTAATAGCCTGACGGGGCCAATGAGCGAGCTGGTGCATATCTAACAGGCATTGGGTTTAAAAGGCATCACTTAAATTCATAATAATTCCTTTGGCTTGGGGAGGAATGTTTGACTTTGCAGTATCTTGCATCAAGGCATTCGTCTTGATCTTCAGGGGGGTATCGATTTGTTTTTGTGGACTTATTGGAATACAAAGTAGCCTAGCGAGGAGAGGAGCTAGCTCTGCCAGTATCTGATAGGCCATCTATTCTAGAACTCCCAACCAGGGCCACAGACCTGACGGCTGTGGCTGGGCCCTGGGACAAAGTCACGTGAAAGGACCCTGCTCTAAACACATACAGTGTAATAGGGACCCGGTTCAAGGCCATCCCTTCTCCCTGGGCCTGGGACCAGGGCCCCTGACAGCTTTGCCTGGGCCCGGGAAAAAGACATCTGAAAGGGCCCCAAACCCAATACATAGGCTACAATTTAATGAGGATTCAATTTTTGCCCCCCTTCTCTCCCTGGGCGCGGTACAAGTGACCCCTTTGTCCCCCCCTATCGGCTTTCCTTGCCCAGGACAACAGACCCCTTTGTCCACCCTGCTTCCCTGCTCACAACTAAGACTGGAAAAGCCCCGAATCCTTTGGTTGACCAGTCCATTCTCGCCTTTTGTTCCATTAGTGCTAAAAAAAAAAGCTATTTTTAATGAATGATGGAATAGATGCCATGCATGACTTTAACGGAGGGGCCTCCCTTTTTTTGAACGGAGTTCTCGCTATTTCCACAAACAGGATAGAATGTGCCGTTTTATTTTGGAAGAATGGCATAATTGCCACAAAACCCTTGTTTTTACAAGATTCCACTCTTGCACAAACTCATCCGCCTCAATTAGCGGCAGTGTTTTCGCAAAAGGAGAGCGATCCTCCACCCCCTCTTCTCCCTTTATCCCCATTTGTGCAGTCTGCACTTGGTTGGTGAGGCCTCTCTCTCATAAATGTTGTTTCAGTCTCTCCCAGGTTGCAGCACATGGGGAAACTCTGGCACCACAAGTCAACAAAAGATACCCAAAATATTACGCAGGAGACGTGGCTGTTCCACATACCCAGCGTTTCTCCTCACACACACAGCAGCTTACTATATCCAGTTGGATACATAACAATAGGGGGTCTCCTCAGAGCTATATAACAAGCCCCCGCCCGCCACCCACAACTGGTTGGCGCCTAGGGCACGGCAATCAGGGCCGCTGACAGCTTTTGCTGGGCCCAGGACAAAAGTAATCTGAAAGGGCCCCCTACCCAATATATACAATGTAATGGGGACCCAATTCTGGGCCCCCTATCTCTCTGGGTCCGGGACAACATACCCCTTTGTCCCCCCTGTCGTCGGGCCTGACTGCAATAACATGCACCATGGCATGGCACCAGGCAGACATTATGCAAACAGAATGTTATTTCTCTTATCACCTCCTCCCCTTTTCTACTCCTAGCCAGAAGAATTCCTCGCCACAATATAAAATCAGCCAGAATGGTGATGGGCAGGAAACAGCATCACTGTCTTTTCATATTAAGAGTGTTTTGCAGTTGATGAATGGCCTGTCTGGCTATCCTTCCTGAGTGGGCTGTGTGTGTGCAAGGATCTCAGTGTGTGGCTGTGTTTGCCTCAACTATTGTTTATCTAGACATGTTTAAAGCCTTGATTTGATTTTATGTGGTGTGCGTATGTCATTGTTTTGTGTACATGACCATTGTAAGATGGTAAGAGAAACAGAAAAAGTGTAATAATAAAACATATAATATGGGATTTTTGCATTTGTGTGTGCACAGTGCGGATGTGAGTGTATGAGTGTTTGTATGAGTGTGTGCATGTGAGATCATGCGTAGCGTGTGTCTGTGTGTTTTGGAATGGAATACTTAATTGTGCAAGTTATTATTTGTGTGGCTTCGCCTGCCACTTTTCTTGGTTGGGAGAGTTTGGGGAAGTGAGTGGGTGAGCTGAGCATGGACTTTGTACATTCTGCAGCATCTAGCAGAGTTTCCAGACAGTCCAATGAGTACAAAAAAAGCAGCAACAACATCTGGGGGACTCCTCCTGCAAACATTTGACTTTCAACCACAGCCATTTCAACCATACATTTACACAGACATTTTTTAAGTAAATTACATAGATTTATTAAAAGATTAATTCAAAAGAAATACATTAATACATTCTTGTTAACATTAATAAAGTCAGTCGCGATAACACAATGATTTACCAGCCAGGCGACAAATTCAACAATTGAATGATAGCACACACTTTTATAATGCCCCCCGTAGGGTGTTGCACTGACTCTGTCTGTCTGTCTGTCTGTCTGTCTGTCTGTCTGTCTGTCTGTCTGTCTGTCTGTCTGTCTGTCTGTCTGTCTGTCTGTCTGTCTGTCTGTCTGTCTGTCTGTCTGTCCACCCACAGTGTATTACGATGCATGAGACACCACTTGCATGTGCACATAATGTAACTTAAATTATTTTCTACAAGACAATTCAGCAAGTGTTGCATCCAAGAACACCAAATTTGAGTTTGGGGTGGGTTTTGAATAAAAGTTACCGCTTGGCTCATAATTCATTCCAATTGGCACCACAGAACTACAATTTCCTTAGTGCTGAACTTCACAGCACATGACTGCGGCTGTCTTGCCTTGTACCGTTGTTTAGAGCATCTCGTTTATTGTGGCTAAGTGTTTCCTTCAGTGGAACGCCTGTGTGCTACTCACCTTAACCCTCACAGTTTCCCCTGCCCATAACCAAGCCATAATTAGGTATGATTCACAGAGAAACATACTCCCTTTTTTAAATTACCCTCTCTGAATGAGAAAAATGAGAGAGATATCAAGACAGGGCAGGGTGTTTTTTTTATACCAGTGGTTTTGAAAGAGGGGTCTAGGGACCCCTTTGGGGCTGCAAGGGGAGGCTAGGGGAGCCGCGGCAGGTTGGCAGGAAAAGTATAGCAAAGCAAATTTCAACATCCTGAATGCAGCATATACTGAATGTCGCTCCATGCATGTACCAAAGTCCAAACAGCGTATACGCAGCATCAGGCTTAAATAGGTTAAGTCACATTCAGAAAAAGCTGGCGCTACTTACCCCACTCCCCCCTACTGGAAATACCACTTCAGAAATAGCAGTGAGATATTACGTGTTGGCGCACCGACTTAAAAAAATACTAAAACATCATTTAAAACCATGAGTTGTCGTCGCCACTGTGGGTTTTAATTTCCGAGGCGTCCTTTGACAATAATAACTTAGCATGTCATGTGAAAACACACTGCAAGTACCATTTACTGAAGGAGGGATTTCTGACCAGTGTAGAACCACCCAGGACCTATTCATTTGGTACCGCATTTCAAACATGATAGCTGATGAATAATGAAAATGGGAAAGAGCGTTGCTGACATTTTTTTCCTTCAACAAAAATGGGATTTTTAGAGGATAGTCTATTCCACTTGCTTGGATTTCCCTGCACACTACTCCAAAGGGAGCTGTCATTAGAATGATTGGCTGGTTGAAACAGGAGAAGACAGAGAAATATGGCCTCTGAATATTCTTTTTTTTCCTCTTTTTTTCAAATACAAGATTCGTTGTCGTTTAAAATTAAGCCTGAAGTATTTAACCATGTGGTGCTTATATTGGACATTTTTTTAACAAAGCTTGACTTTCCAGCTGCAGGCTGCCAGTGATATTTCATTTAACATGTAATAAGCACTAAACTGAATATTTAATCAAATAGCTTGTGTGCTGTGCCTCTATATGTGAGACATATTCATAAATACCACAACCACGATGGGCTTACAAGTTCCTGAGTAGAAATCAAGACTATAGTTTACAATCCCTGTACAAGTAGGACCTATGGGATCTTAGAAAAGAATACAGCGTCATCTGTTTTTAACTCTTTAACTCCTCACCAGCAGCAATTACATAGTTACACACATGGTCTATATCAGGGAGGTATGATGGAGATTAAGAGAAGCGAACACCACAAAGAACGCTTTTCACAATGAAATGGTAAACCCAACTCCTTTGTATGTAATAGCAGGTAATTTTCTCATTTCAGCAATAAATTCCAAACCTTTCTAATGGAACGACTCCCAAGTTGTTGAAGCACCACCTAAGACGTTACCTGTGCCAGATCCTGCGAGGCAATGAGAAGCCATTTTAGGAAACACAGTAGGCTATAAGTATCAACAACACCTATGTGTACTTCAAGAATCAATACCATTTACATAATGACTGATGCAAAGAATCAGCATATTATAACTAGCTGCCAGGAGAGAGAAAATGTTGAGAAAAAACCTCATTGTAAATGCCAGGAACTGTCGACCGCACACACCCATGTACAAGGACATAAGATAATAATATAAAACTGTGGGTCTTAACTCAAAAGTTTTGTGGAAGTTGTTGACAAGTTCAAACATATGTCAGAGCCTGTTCTGAACAAAAACAACAAGACACCATGCTGCTCATCACCGTATTGAATGTCAGTATATTGCTCTTCCTGAACCAATTAATCACACAAAAACACAAGTAATATTTTACAGCTGAAACCCAATGTCTGCACTCTACGCACTTGAGAAAAAAATAAAATAAACACAACTTTGAGGCTATCTACCTCGTTTTGTCTCTGCCTCTTTCTTAGGCCTATATACTCACACCATTCAATCTCTCTCTCTCTCTCTCTCTCTCTCTCTCTCTCTCTCTCTCTCTCTCTCTCTCTCTTTCTTTTCTCCCCCCTCCCCTCTCTGCCTTCCACCTCCTATTTTAAGAGTTTGAAAGTCTGCTGACATCAAGCCACAGCTGGCTGTATCAAAAGCACCCAGTAAAACAGAATTGGCTGTGGTGTGTTCTATGTGTTTATGACTCATTTCTACCTGCAGTCAGACGGCCCGGCCGGGCGAGCAGGCAGGACTGCTGTAACAAGGGCCAAATTGTTTTGGGGATGTAGTATAGTAGGGGGAGCGCAGTGCGGTTGTCAGGCAAACATGGAACTAGTGCAACGTTTCTCAAACTTTTTCAGAACGAGGACCACTTTGTCCCCCAAAAAATGTTCAGGGACCACCTGTCAACTGAATTGACAGTTGACAGGTGCCAATTTCAATGCAGATCACTTACTTTTTTATTCATATTACAAGCCTGTGTTATTGTGGTGAAAATAAAACTTCAGCTATGTTAAGCTTTGTAATAAAGTTACAAATATATCCTACTGCTAGCTTGTCTTGGAAAAGTAGAAATCCCCTCACGGACCACCTGAGCTCTGTCACGGACCACCAGTGGTCCCCGGACCACACTTTGAGAATGGCTGAACTAGTGGAACCTATTAGGGATGGGCCATTTAGTAGCTGATATTGGCTCTTCCTCGCCGTGTGGCTGACATGGGCATCTTTATGAGACATTTGTGGGAATGGCGAATAAAAACTGAGGCTTCTTTTTGTTAGTGAAAAAGTCAACAGCGTAACCGGCCATCATACAGGCGTATCATGTTTCCAGATTCCTGCTGCGATAATTGAAAGGAAATATGTGATTATTCCTTTAAACTCAGTCAATTTGTATTGTGCAGTTTCGTCTCCCTCATATTTATCATATAGCTTTTGCTGTGGGTATCCAAACAGCTTGTGTTCCAGGGAGAGATCATTGCTATATGAACTCTGCCTGATACTTGTCTGTTGGAGACATTTCCGTGGGCTCTGGAACAGGCCCAATGTTTAAAGATTCAACAAGTTCACTTGGCAAAAGCAGTTTCTCTTAAACCTGCAATCTTTCATTGTATCAGCAACGGTGGAATTGCAGAAGGAGATCTTGAGAAATATTCTGCGCAGCTTCTTTTTTTTTCTCCTTTTGGAGAGTTAAAGTCGACAAGGCGTTGCCTAATAGGGCATGTGCTATTGGTTGTTATTGTTAGCCTTTGATTTGAAATCGAACCCCACTATGTGGGTGAAACGAAATGTGTCACTACACTGCAGGCTTACCTTTAAAGTGATACTGTGCCATTTTTGGAAATAAGCTTATTGTGCACCTCTCTCTGAGATAAATGATTGAGTTTTACCTTTACCTAAGTGGCTCTTCTCTGGTTTGACTGCTAAACATGTGCACAGACAAAACACTGTTCACTGTAATCATATTTGTTGTAGTACTATCGGTAATAACATGAACACAGTCAGAATGAATTAGCAGGGCATAACAAACTTAGTAATCAATACATGTGTATCAAGATGTGTAACAAGATGTATTGTGTGCGTACTGTGTGTGTGTGTGTGTGTGTGTGTGTGTGTGTGTGTGTGTGTGTGTGTGTGTGTGTGTGTGTGTGTGTGTGTGTGTGTGTGTGTGTGTGTGTGTGTGCAAGAGAGAGAGAGAGAGAGAGAGAGAGAGAGAGAGAGAGAGAGAGAGAGAGAGAGAGATAGATTAAGAAGGTCTGTGGAGAATGACGCTCGACTCCAGTTGTGCAGTGATGAGCAAAGGAGAGAGAGCGAGAGAGAGAGAGAGAGAGAGAGAGAGAGAGAGAGAGAGAAGAGCTCTGAGGAGAGTGAAGCTCGACTGCGGTTGCACATTAGCAGAGGAGGGAGATCCATCACCCTGGAGACAGTTCACTGGCTCCCGAAAACTTGTCCCCTATCTCTCAGAGAGGGCAAGAATTATCATCTCTTTTACTTCAAAGACACATCCATTGCATTGTTTTTTTACACCTACAAACACTGCACACTGCACACAACGAAATTGCATTTATGCCTCACCACCGCTGCAAAGGGGCATCCCCAAATGGCGCCTGAAAGGGAGCAGTGCGCCGGAACGGTAGTGCTCAGGGCACCGCAGACACGGAGGAGGATGGGGGAGAGCACTGGTTAATTAGGCCTACTCCCCCCACCAACCTGGCAGGTGGGGAGTCGAATCGGCAACCTTTTTTGCTACAAGTCTGACACCCTAACCGCTTATCCATGAGTGCCCGAATAATAGTATATGGTGCATTAAAATAATCATGTCATGTTTGGTGTCTTTCTGATGGTCACACTTCGAGTGGTAGCCTAACGAGGTCTCAGTCCTGAAATGTTTTTTTTAGCCAATTGTGGCCTAATTCGGTTCGCAGTGCACACATCTAGGAGCCATTCAGAACAATTGATTCGTTCACGAACCTCACAAAACACTACTAGAGAGAGACACATCCACATACTTGGATGACATGATGGTACTGTAGTCCAGCCAGAGGCAGGCTTTTCCTGATGATGCCCATAGTGCCAGCACAGCACTGTTTCACTTCACAGGGCAGCCTGGACTGGAATGGAGCGGATGACTGCTGCCTGTTTCCATCCAGGCGGCCAGCTAGCTCTTCGCCGAAAGTCAAAGTCAGAACAGTCGTAATTAAAGGTGAACTAGGCAACATTTTCGAGGAAGAAGTTAATTAATCTTTGCGAGTCAGCCAGTTGCTGAAATGACTCATTGATAGGCGACTGAAGACCTTCCCGACCACGTCTGCGGTTTTGGTGGACTGGCAGTCCACCAATAATGCGAAATAAGCTTGCCATGAGACAATCTGACTTTACATACTTCAGTAGACATTATCCCGTTGGTCGACTGCTGGCTTCAAAAGAGGGAGTACGAAAATGTTTATACATCTGTTATAAAAATGTTTGTATATCAGTGCAGAATTTAAGGCAGGCATCTCATATCTGCAGGCAACTAGAATGGATATAGCCCCTTAATGCACACCGTAACATCTGAGGCACACTGTAGTAGTCATTGAAAGGTTAATAAACATAGTACTACTCTACTATGACATAGCAGAGGGCCTTTGGTAATGCCCTACGACTCTGTCATTGCCATTCTGGTAACAAAAAAATGTATAACGCCGTGTTTTAACGGGTTAAGCCTTCACTCTACAGCTCCTTGTGTGTGTGTGTGTGTGTGTGTGTGTGTGTGTGTGTGTGTGTGTGTGTGTGTGTGTGTGTGTGTGTGTGTGTGTGCGCATTTGAGAGAGAGAGGGGGGGGGTGTCGAGTATTATGCACTTAATCTCTGCTGCACTTTAAGTGGGATGGGGGGGGGGGCAGGGGGGGTCAAGCACTGGTGTCACTTTTACCTCTTATTGCACTTTACTTGAAAACCTGCTGACAATGACAATAAATTCTTGAATCTTGAATCTTCTTATGCAGTCAAGTGAATGACATACGATCACTGTAACACAGTCACCCTGTCTGATTAGGATAGTGACATATGAACAGCGTGGAGGTACGAGGCCCGTAGCCTAAAGGCAGCTACTAATAAGTGTGACTCGCTCAGATCATTTATAATTGTGAAGTATGATGAATGTGGAGCAGGAGCAAAGATGAGGAAGTACCTCTGTATTGAGTGGTGTTGATGACCGATCCCTCGTAGATTCAATTCATCACCAGCCGTCTTACACTTCACTTCATCCACTTACAAGTATCCCATTCCCTACCGTCATCAAACTGCTTTCTTTCCACTCTATTCTCCATCCTATGACTAAGAGTATGGCCAAAAACAGCAGTTCCACTGCATGTAGCACTGCATGACTTTATATTAGCAAATCATTGTACAACAGGTAACCTGCCTAAGGGGTGAACACTAAAGAGAACTGACAGCTGGCGTTGGGTGATGCCGTAAAGTCTTCCTTCAGGTTGAATGAACAAGCAGGTTATGGAAGTTCATTAAAACACCTCCCTAGAGTTCAAAAAACAATCATTATTCATTCTACTCAATCACCAACTGCTAAAGATAGACCGGTCCGAGCCGGGACATAATCGCAACGTTTTCCTGTCAAGGTTTTCTCAATGGATTCTTGTACTTTGGACCATACCGATCAAAATAAGCTTTTGCGCCGTCAAAAAAGTTGTCCGGAATCCAAGATGGCCGCCAGAAATTAAATATGGCCACCAGAATACCTAAAACCAGTCCTATGTTGGAGGAAATTGTTCAAAGATCATTTTCTTTGGCCTAAGTTGGAGATTTATGGTGACTGAAATAATATTCTGTGGCTTAGAGATCATTATCTCATTGTGCAAATCCAAGATGGCTGCCAAAAGAGGTCCCCTATACTAAAAACTGTCATATCTCCTGATTGAAAAGGGCTACAACCATAATTATGGGGTCTATTCATATGTTTCCATGGTCTGTGAATCCATTTCTGCATGTATTTTGTGAATCTGACCATTTGTTCAATTTTGCAAATCCAAGATGGCCGCCAAATGTGTTCCCCTCAACCACAAACTGTCTTATGTTTGGATCTAGAAGGGCCATAACTATAATTCTGGTGCTTATTCATGTTTCCAATGTCTATAAATGTATTTATGCAGGTGGGCTGCAAATTGAATCATTAAGTCTGTTAGAAAATCCAAAATGGTCGACAATTCCAAATCCTCTGCTGTGGTGAAACAGTCAAAGACTTGACACAGTATGACATTTCATTTGTAGTCTAGAAACATAGATGCATTTTACAAATATTCTGTTGCTATCAAATTATTAACCAGCATACTCTGGTCTACTCATAGGTTTCCATGGTCTATGAATCCATTTATGGCAGCATTTTGGATTGGATTCAGACTTGATAAACAGCAATTATGACATTTTATTTGTAGGCTAGGGATATAAATGAATGAATTCAGAGGCAATTTATGAATATTCTGTGGCTATCAAATCATTTGGCATGACTGTGTATTTTGTGGCATAACAAATCATAACAAATTATGCTGCCTCCGCTGTGGGGAAACTGTCAAGACTTGTTACACAGCAATTTTGGTTTGATTTGATATGTAATCTATAGGGTACAGATGAATGATTACATTTTATATGTCACACTTGTTGTTGTTTTTTCTCTCTTAAGTCTTTGAATGTTTGGAGCCAAAGTCTCTAAATTTCAGTTATGCTCAAAACAGCACTGTCTTTGGAAACTCCAAAATGTTCTGTACAAGAATATATTTTTGATAACTGAACTTTGCTGTGCATCCTAAATTAATATTTTACTGCTCAACCATGGTTTCTGAAAACAGCTTTGCATATATGGTGCATGGAGTCAACCAAAGTCTAACAACAGTCAACAGGTACTGCAGCCCAGGTACTAGATTCCAGAATCCCTCCGCATTTCTTGGTTTTGCCATATGAACAGCTGTGAACAGTTTTCTATGAGATTTAGGTCCGGGAAATGTGCTGCCCCTCAGTTGGATGCTGTTTGTCTGGAACCATGATTTTGGTCGCTTGCTGGTGTATTTAGGGTCATTGTCTTGTTGGGCATCCACTTCAAAGGCCTTTCCTCATTAGTATAAGGAAACATTACTTCTTCCAGTATCCTGTTGTACTCAAACTGATCCATGATCCTGGTACGCAGTACACAGGACCAACATAGAACAAAAACATCCCCATCATGATACTTGCATTATTAGATAAGATTAGATTAGATTGTTCTTTTGAGGTCTAAGGGTCATAGACAGTTTGTCGGACATCCTGCAAACCATAGTACACAGTGAAGACGGTTAAGCATGATTGTGCAAGCATCATGACAGGGGGATTTTTTCACTCTGTGGTGTTGGTCCTATTTACCACATGCCAGGGATCATGGATCAGTTTGAGTACATCTAGACCAGCACCATGTACAAGAGCAAGTGCAAGGACAAGCACACTCTCTGTGTCTGTCTTTTATTCTTTAATTTATTGTTTATTATTTCAGTTGTGCAAAATAGACTGTCATCAGGAGTTTGAGCAAACATGGGCCTCATCAACTGGTGGAACTCTTGAGCCAGGTCCAGTCATAGCTTCTGTGCCTGTGTGGATTTCCTATAGGCCTACCGCTTCAAACAATTTCCATCAACTATGTATTGAAAAAACCTTCCTCCTGCCGAATAAAACCGTCGTTACAACACTAGCTGTTTTTCCGTCATGTGCTGCACAATCTTCTCGATGCGTATCATATTATGCAATCATCTTTTTTAATGGAAAATGCATGTCTCTTTCTCTTGCACAGTCTCTCTCTCTGTCTTACTGTACCTACAGAATGGACATCCAGGGTTCAAATACTAAAGCCCCCATCACATACTCTATTTGCTCCAGTCAATTTAAAGTACCAGCTGATCCTAATTACATTACCCCTTCAGTCAGGTTGATGAGCTATTTAGTGACATAACCTTTGTCAGCAGCACAAGCAGGGTATTCTGGCAGGATCTTCTCACTTTCTCAATCCAGATTGCCTGTCCCTGCTTACTCGGACCAGTATCACTCACTCGCTCACACACACACACACACACACACACACACACACACACACACACACACACACACACACACACACACACACACACACACACACACACAAATCAAATATCATACTTGCTACATAGCGTGCATATGGCCATTCCTCAAAGTTGAGGTGGTGGCGCTGTCTGCCATTTAGAATTTTCTTTCAGGAGTCGGATTCACAAAATACCTACAGAAATTGATTCAGGGACCATGAAAATATATTGAAAACGCACTAGAATTCCAAACACTATTCGTAGAACAGGAGATATCCTACTTCATAGGGCCACGTCTGGCAGTCATCTTGGATTCGGACGATGAAAGTACTGGTTAATGATTTACGAGTCACAGAATATTAATAAAATGCATTATTTTTTTCTGAATTCACTCATCTACAGTATATCACTTGACTACAATGCATATTTCATTCTTGCTGTGTAGCCAATCTTTCACAGTTTCCCTGAAGTGGAGGTGGCTGCATTGTTGGCCATTTTGGATTTTCTGATAGAACAAATGGCGAGATTCACAAAATACATGCAGAAATGGATTCACAGACCATGGAAACATGAATAGGCACCAGAATTATAGTTTTGGCCCTTCTAGATCAGGACATAACTTAATACAGTTTGTGGTTGAGGGGAACACATTTGGCGGCCATCTTGGATTTGCACAATTAAACAAATGGTCAGATTCACAAAATACATGCAGAAATTGATTCACAGACCATGGAAACATATGAATAGACACCAGAATTATAGTTGTAGCCCTTTTCGATCGGGAGATATGACAATTTTTAGTATAGGGGACCACTTTGGCAGCCATCTTGGATTTGCAACATGAGATAATGATCTCTAAGCCACAGAATATTATTTCAGTCACCATAAATCTCCAACTTAGGCCAAAGAAAGTGATCTTTGAACAATTTCCTCCAACATAGGACTGGTTTTAGGCATTCTGGTGGCCATATTTAATTGCTGGCGGCCATCTTGGATTCCGGACAACTTTTTTGACGGCGCAAAAGCTTATTTTGATCGGTATGGTCCAACGTACAAGAATCCATTGAGAAAACCTTGACAGGAAAACGTTGCGATTATGTCCCGGCTCGGACCGGTCTAAGACAGGTATAAGGGGGTAAACAGTTCTTTTTCAGGAAACACTTTCCATTTAGAGGTGGTTTTACAAACTGATGGTACTTATGACATCTTATCTTTATTACTTGCACACCTAAATAACATACATGGCTAAATTAGAGCAATAGACACCATTTCGTTCAATTTCTTCTCTCTATGCTCCAGTCTACTAGCATCAGGACTGGGGTTGAAAAACAGCCCAGGCACTTTGCCATAGACCTGTCCCTCACACAGCCCCTCCTTTTCAATATTATGAAATGCTCGTTCCACTACATTACATCCGACTTCATCAGTTTAATCCAAAGAAGACCTGTCCAGCCCTGACTAGCATAATGTATTTTATCCATGCTTAGTATAAAACACAACCAAGCATAGGTCACAGGCCAAACAAAATGCAGAAAAACTAAACATTAGAAACTTGACAGCCATAATATAATGTTCAGTTCTGCTGCAGTCAGGGACAAGTGACCCCTTTGCGCCCCCTGCCCAGGAACTCCTTAGTAAAAACAAGAGGCACTTTGTCCGATACAAGTGCTTCACAATAATTGGGTTGGAAACCTCTTGTAGATTTGTGGAGGCACTTTTTGGAGGCTAGTCCATATTCATTCATTCTCATTCACTGTTTTTCACTGATCATAGTGTTTGGCCTATTGTGTTGGATGGCTTATGTGACGGAGGTGTTCTCGTGCAGTCCGTCCCCATTGTGGCCACAAACTCGCCACCTCATCAACGCATCAGTTCGGCAATGGGAAGCAGAGTACGAGACCGCTGAGCTAATGGGCCGGTTCAATAGCCCAACGCTCCCGCACTGTATTGACGCTTCAGGAGGGAGGTTTACTAATGTTCCACGCCACACTCTACTAGTTGGCCTCCGTTACACTTTTGCCCTAGATTGACACAATGAGTATCAACCTAAAAAAGACAACCGCACAGTTCAATGGTCCTATCTCTTCATTGGTGTGGTGAAGCATTTTTTGCTGTTCCTCAGAACCGTGGCCAAAGACAAGTTCACTGCAGTCATCCATCCATCCACTGCAGTCATCCAGTCAGCCAATGATACAGTTGTTGTGGATACCACACGCTTGTTCATAATCATTGTGACATGTACTGAAGAAAATGAAATGACATCCCTCCCAGAATCAGCGATGAACACAACAATAACAAAGTGAATGTAAATGTCCGAAACCCAACCACTGACTTAAATAAAAACAGCCTCCATAGCACCGGGTGACCGAAGATCTACTTTCCTTATTAAATGCAAATAAAGAAACAAAACGTCAGAAACTAACGTAAACAAATGAACACAGCACACCAAAAAATTGCTGCTTACAGCAGTTTTGAAATCAAAATTTTGAAGTAGGCCAATCCAACATTGCATACACACTACAGTGCAGTCCAAAACATGCATTACTAAAACTGCCTACAGGCAACCAACTGCCACATGACCTCATATGAGCCCACACTAATAAGCTTCAGATTTTTTTCTTTCGGAAGATCATTTCAAATCTGATCATTTATTTATCTACAGGTTTGGGAAAGTCCCCTCAGCCAGTGGGCTATTATTCACGAATTCACCCATTTAGTGTGGTTTCTATTTATTTTTGCCTTTGTCTCTTCCTTTCTTCGGCAACCAAAAGACCAAGGGCTAATAGCTATTAAGAAACAATATTACTTGTTGTACTATTAGCCTATATTGACTGTTATTATATTGTTAGCTGGCCTTCCTCTCGTGCAGGCATAGGGCATTCTGGCTGGCCATCGGCAAAAGTCTTTTTTGTGGTGTATACCGTAAGAATGCGACATTGTATGGCACACACAGAGAATATGAATTGTTGTGCGAGCTTTTGATAACAATTTGATACCAATAACTTGAACCTTAACTGTAACCCTGTGTCCAGGGTGGACGTGGTTATCTAGCCTAGCCTATAATCACCGGTCCTTCAATCCAGTCTTGTTTCCAGTGTAGTGGGAGTGATAATTGTACTGTACTGTTGCTGTCCTGTAAACTGTCCCAAGCCATTAAGCCCTGTCCGGGGACAGCAGGACACTGTCATAGGACTCCCAGTTGCTCTCCCAGGACACAGGACATTTATTTGCCTATTATTATATGGTTGTGACGTCATCTGTCGAATGCTCCATTCATTTCAACGGGGCTCCCCAACGTTCGGACGTCTGTTATTTTTCGATAACGGACGGGTTGGTCTATAACAGACCGCTGTCAATGGCAACAAGACTTTTCACTGCTAAAGCGACTTTTCAACAAGACTCTAATCAGCTGCTGTGATAGACAGCACCCGTTGTCCTGGCTACCGCTGTCAATGGCAACAAGACGTTCACTGCTAAAGCCACTGGCTTGTATACAAGTCAGTGGCTAAAGCGAATGTTTCATATCACTCCGCAGGGGGTCGGTCTTTTGTCACTCTAATCAGCTGCTGTGATAGACAACACCTGTTGTCCTGGCTAGCCTACCTAGCTGTTGCCTAGCGGTGTTCCACAACGGCACTGTTTTGTTTTGCGCAGCAACAATCTAAAGGTCTAAAGCAATGTCCCCGCATGTGTGAATCATTTAAGTATATCCATATAATAAGCGGGTTAACTTTCGGCGAGTCGGTCGCTTTGTGGAATAGCAGCACTTCAGAGAGAACAAGACCCCTCCGCTCCGCGTCGGGGGCTATAAAGATTCTCTCTGTCGTGCTGCTATTCCACGGTAGCGACCTTCTCGCCGAACGTTAACCCTTACGTCTCGCTGCTGCAGACTTGTAGAACACTATAAGGTCAACAGGGTTATTCCAGGGCTATTCCTAATGAGCTATTTCAGTGAGTAAATATATAGCCTATATTGATTGACCCAAAACTTTCTCCAGGATTGTGACATCCATTTAAGTATTTGGATATCAAGTAGGCCTTTCCTGTTGGATGTAGGCTAGGCCCCCCTTGTAAAATACGACATCGCAGCTTGAGAGTTTTTGTGATTTTTAATATTACCCTTTTCTTCTTGCTTTCACACACATCTAGATGCCATTGACAGTCAGTGCAAAAAAAAATCTGTTAAATTAATCCAATTGGCATGAATTCTATGAACATAAATAGGCCTATTGTTTCAAGTAGGCCTAATAGCTTCAACTTTACAAGATTTTCAGAGGATTGGAAATCTTGCACTGTGCCTTTAACTGCAGCTGCTTCATACTAGCGCTTCGTCACGTCATCAGTCCTTCCTCAAACAGCATCCAACATGGCTGACTACGACCTGACAACGAAAATTGCTCATTTTTTAGACCGTCACCTGGTTTTTCCATTATTGGAATTCCTCTCTGTGAAAGAGGTAAAGTTGAAATTTATTCTGTAAAGAAAATAAAACCGTTTCTGCAACTTCCTTTCTGATTTATCCGCTAAAATCTCGAGACACGTGACAGACACTGGCTGTGTGTCTGCTAGCTGAGTTAGCCAACTGGGAACTACGAAGTACCTACTGAAGTGGTGTGTTATTAATTTACGGCCATCTAGGATCTACAGTAGGTGTGAAAACATATGCCCATTGGTGAAACCGGCATGAAAGCTTGACATTTCGTTCTTACTGCCTAAACTGTGACTCATTGCAGGTCATTTTGTACCTTGCTATCATCGTGCTGCTTCGGTTGTCGCTGTCCAGTGTTGCGCGAACGATAATTCTACAATGTTGCTGAATGACAGGATATCGAGATCTTCGCCAGTCATTGTGTTACATTGTGTAGAGTAAGTTACATTGTGTTTACGATGCCAATTGACATCTGAAGTAAGTAAAGCGCATGTGCATTTCAGATTTACAATGAAAAAGAACTTCTCAACGGGAAACTGGATCTCCTTAGTGAGACCAACATGGTGGATTTCGCCATGGATGTACACAAAAACCTGTATCCTGATAAAGAGATCCCGCAAAGTAAGTCTTCTGCAGATTGCTCTCTTTGTTTTGTTTTCTTCATGAAATTGGGGTTTTCATGTATGGGTATGGGTGTGCGTGCATGCGCGTAGTCTACTAAATGTATGTGTATTACCACTGAAAACTACACATCTGGCAAGAATAGTAGGCCTATGCTAGATTTGATTCAGATTTGCTTCCTGTCTGCTGTGTTATTATAGAAAGTGCTAACTGTATATAGCCTACCTTATCAGTAAACAAGTGGGGAAGACAATTGACCCCCATGTTACTCCAGGGGCGATTGTCCTTCTAGTTACTTGGACCTGCTGTTGTAGTAACTGGCACCTGCTCTGGTCAAGAACATCTGATGATGACTGGGGGAAATCATTGTGTGTGTGTGTGTGTGTGTGTGTGTGTGTGTGTGTGTGTGTGTGTGTGTGCGTGTGTGTGTGTGTGTGCGTGTGTGTGTGTGTGTGTGTGTGTGTGTGTGTGTGTGTGTGTGTGTGTGTGTGTGTGTGTGTTTTGGTGTATAGCCCTGAGGGAGAAAAGGACCACAGTGGTGGCACAGCTGAAGCAATTGCAGTCGGAGACGGAGCCGATTGTCAAAATGTTTGAGGACCCTGAGACGACCAGGCAGATGCAGTCGACAAGGTAAGATAATAAGATAAGATAAACTTTATTGTCTGTTTGCACAGAAATTTGTCTTGCTTGACACTTCTCCACAATCCACATGTAATAGCACATTAAAGACACACAAAACACAATATGGCCTATAGTGTTTAGTCGTCTAGGTCCATAAGTTACAGTCAGAGTTGTATGAAGTAAAAGTTTGTGTTATGTGTATGTCCTTTCTTAAACGAGTGTTGCTCAGGGACGCAAAATGAATTTCAGCGAAAACTGATAATTAAGTCTAATTATATCGTATCGTAAGTACTCTTACAGATGTAATTACAACACCAGTGGAATGATATAACATGATTGCAACTTTGTAATATGCTACCAGTGTTGTAAGTACACCTGTAATAGTACTTCTACATCTACTTTAGACAACTCTGATTAGGGTTGCCAACTGTCTGGGAAAAAAAAAACGGGACACTTCATTCTCACGCGGGGTCTGGGGGTTCCTCCCCGGGGAAATAATCTATTTCTTAGATGCAATTTCTTGCATTTTAACCAAATTGTTTCCAGACTCACCTCAACACAGAACCATCTTTTTATTTTGTAAATACGGGATGTTTCCGTATTTCAAGGAAGGGTTGGCAAGTTATGGCAACCCTAGGTGGGGTATGCTGCTGATGCTGCTGATGATGATGATATTGTATAACTTAATAGAATGTGTTTTGTAAAATATTTACTGCCCTTGAAGTTAAAATAACATTTGCTTTTGATTTATCAGTGAGCACAAAACATTGCCAAAGGGGCGCACCAAAATATATACCGTAGTTGTTGTATGAATTCTCTGCTTAGGATTTGTGTGCATGTATGGATGTCAGGAGACTCCCATACAGTGATATGTTCTACATTGATTTAAGCAGAATATACTGTGAGTTAAGTTACTCTGTTGTATGTCCATCAACAATCAAAAGCTGATGAACTGCATTTTCCCACAACTGCCTAGATCTAATTTCAGGGGTTTGTCAACCGTTTGCTGGTGTATTTCACAAGATATTAAACCAAATATGGTTTTCACTTTAACAAGCAAGCCTTAGTTTTCACCAGGTCTCAAGTGGGACTGAGTCTCAAGTCAGTGACAGTGTTCCATTACACTGTGGAAACCACAATCATTTCTTATAAACTTTTACATACTTATGGCCTTACACACATCACAAAGTTGTTTGTTGCTGTCCAGATTTCCAATTATAACACAGTCACAGATATGCGCCGCATTAGAAGTGGACAAAACATATTTATGGCTACATTTCCAGCTGGATGAGGCTTAAGGGGAATTTAATTGAAGCAGCGATTGACGAATCTCACGGGGAATAAGTAATCACAGCAGTGGTACATGTGCAGAAGAATTAGCCTCATTGAGTGGCTTTACAGTTTGCCTCTGCAAAGTCAGCATGTGAAGGGGGGGGAAGCTATTAGGCCTTTGTGGTAAATGCTATTAAGTCCATATTTTGGTGCTGACTTTGCCATAATTAAAATAGTTTGGTTTTCATCCTCTGCTTGGTCTCTTGGACGAACACTCGTCATTTCATCAAAGACACTTTGTTTCCTTTTTGAAAACGCTTTGAGTCCGTATAGTAAACCAATGGGGAATTTTAACAGGGAGGTTGAATGCCCACTTGCTTTATTTCCGTGCTGTTGTATTTCTATTGTTCTTATTGGCGTGACTTATTTTTGAAATGTGAGTTCAGCAATTGAATCGGAGAGCTGTACCCCGCCAGTTATTGTTGTTCAATTTTCTAGTCAACTTGCTGCCGATGTAAAACTTCAGACATTGTGGCTGCAGCGTGTCTGTGTCTTTTCCCAATTACACAAGGATTCATATTTGATAGCTCTGGCTTCGTAAACACAAAGCAAAACTCGTCACAGGTCACGGTAATCCTCTCGATTTTCAAATCTGAAGTCAAGAGCAATGTCTTGATTTGGCCATCCCGTTGAATTATCTGCTAAAGTTACTTTCTGCATTGTGGCACAGATCTGAGTTGGGCATGCAGGGCAGACTGCTGCAAACCCTAAAATGGCTGGGAGAGGTTCAAAACATCTATTCCTATCCGCCAGGGATAGCTGTGTAATCTTACAGGATAACGGTTTATGTTCTGTGTTGTTTTGTTTTTTTTGCTTTGAGTTGCATAGTAGTGTAACTTGACCTTCTCGCCCAGCCAGGCCTTTGCCAGCAGGCCATCAAATGGGAGTATAGAGCAGTGGTTTTCAAAGTGGGGGCCGCGAGGGGATGCCAGGGTGTCCGTGGAAAAGTATAGAAAAGCAATGATTGAATAACTAATGTACACTGAAATAAAGCAAAAATAAGTGATCGAATATTCCCATTTGTTAGTTTCATGTGTCGCAGTGGGGCAATGACTCACGGGTCTATGGTTGTGAAAGGTGGTGCACATGAAAAATAGTGTGGCACACCCCATGTAAGGGGGGCCTTGGCTGGTTAATCTATTGGTATTGGGGGGCCTTGTCATGGTAAAGTTTGGGAACCCCTGGTATAGAGCTCTGCTTAATATATCATGTTGCATCCTCCTTGCAATGCTTAAGATGGACTTCATTGCGCATTTCTCCTCTTGCTTTGATGTTTTTCTTTATTTTCCCCCATTCAAGTTATGTCAAATGCAGTTAGAGCATCCCCGTAGCCTTTTGGCTTGTTGCGATGCGTGTGTTTTGGGAAACAGATCTCAAGAAGAGTTTAAGTTTATCTTATTGGGATAGCTTTGGCAAAGCACTGCATACTTTGCCTGTGAGGCAATGCTGTGTTTAGCAAGTTACGGTTTTAAAGCAGTAGTGGATGCTGCTGATCGAAGCACAATAAAATGTATAAATACTCCTGCATCGCAATGACATAAAAGTAAATTGATTGGCATTAAAAATTAACGGGACATATTGATGTATAAAGTGTCTGTAATAAAGTCTATACGAAGTCAGTTTTCATGCATGTACCACCTCAACCTATAAATTCCATCTGCTGTCGGTTTATAATTGATGAACCATGAGCGGCTCTATCAGAATTATTATCTCGTTAACTTAGAATAATAATGTGCTTGAATTACATATCTACTTGGAATAATAATGTGCTTGAATTACATATCTACTTAGAATACTAATGTGCTTGAATTACATATCTACTTAGAATAATAATGTGCTTGAATTACATATCTTGGGCTAGTAGTGAGTGTCCATTACATATAGCCAGGTATTTTGATGAATAGATGGGTATTTTCTTCGCTCCATTTTCCAAAATGACTTTGTTTACACACACACGGTCGGTGAGTTCATTTGGCATAAGCGCTAATGAGCAAATGTCAGGGTGGTGCAACCACAGCTAATGCCACTATTGCATGGATTCAATGATTTTCATTTTTACTGGTTTATCTAACAAGCTTATTGATTGCAGTACATTAATTACCAACTACTAATTAATTTATGGGCATTTTGCTGTGGTTGTACCACCTGACATCTGAGCTCAAAAAACATAATTGGTCTCATAAATATGCTGTCAAGAGCTAGCATAAATGGGCCATGCCTGAGAGCAGGCATTGTAGCTTTAGAGGGGAAAGCTATCCAAATGTCTGTTTTTCTCTGTTCTCCACTTTTGCTACAAAAGAAGTGTCAGAGGAAAAGCCTGTTTTGGTGTGTAAATGAAAGGCACAAAGGGAGCCCCCGTGTATGTCTAAATAGTAGGCCTGTAAAGGTACACTGTATTGTTTTTGTAACAAACTGAACAGTGCTGTACCGAAAAGTAGATTGACGGGCAACTCTGTTCATGTTTGTACATTATGCTGCCGCTACATGCAGTGGCTCATAAAGAACGCTGAGAGAGAATGCAAAAAAAACCAGGTGTAGAGCCTTGTTCTTTGTGAGACTTTCAGAAAAGCACTATTTCTTACACTGATGAAATCTCCGATCCAAAGTAGCAATTTGAATTTATTTTCCTTTTGTATATACTGTACCGAAAATGTACAGAACTGTGACCCCAAAAACCGAGGTATGTACCGAACCGTGATATTTGTATACCGTTACACCCCTACTAAATAGGGTCTAAATTATTGATGTAAAATTGTGATTTTCTTGATGGGAATATTAAAAAAAAAAAAACATTTTTAAAACTGTGCTTGTTTAAGCTTACTTCATAAAAAATATGCAGTATGCAGAGAGTATAGTAATGTTTAAACATTTATTATCCAGACTTTGAAGTTGCTTGATGCATTATTGTAGCGGCAATTGTCGCGGCATTGATTTGGTCCATCCGATAAGTTTATATATCTTACCGTTTAGTTCTTTATATGCAAGATGTCTGTGCCAACTGCCAAGTCTACTGGTACAGTGCACAGTACACTAATGACGTCAGGAGGAGCGCCTCAGTCATTTCTGTAAATACTTTACCCCTGTGGGCTCACGGCTTTGTGCTTGAATGAAGGAGGGAGGGAGAAGCGCTCATACAGTATATTACAGACTGGAAACTAGGAGTACTAAACTTGGATTGTGTATACATTGTCCGCCATCACATCACAACACAACACACAAATCTGAATTAATGTGTAGATGTGGTGGTGGAGGAAGGCAATAGGTGGTGATTTAGGGCGCAGCCCCGAGAGCAAAGGTAGGTCTTGTTTATCTCTTTGCCAGGGCCATTAGGGAAGATCAATCCCCCATTCCAAAAAAGCAGCAGGCAGCATCTGTTGGGATGACAGTATAATGGTGCAGGGCAGGCTCACAGCGCTTTGCAGAATGCCTTCATAAACAACAGCCTTTGAGCCCCATGCCGCAGATGAAGTTAAATGGCCAAGCTCCTGTGTGTGTGTGTGTGTGTGTGTGTGTGTGTGTGTGTGTGTGTGTGTGTGTGTGTGTGTGTGTGTGTGTGTGTGTGTGAAGCACAGGGAGACTTTCTCATTAGACCCCGGGACGGGCAGCCACATGCGGCAACGGGGCCGCTGACGGCTGTTTTTTGCTTTTACCGGGTCAGGGGACAAAGTCATCTGAAAGCCCCGACTAGTACAATATAATGAGGACCCAATCCTGGGCCCCCCTGTCCTCCTTTCCCTGGGCCCAGGACGACAGACCCCTTTGCGTCCTCCTTGTCAGCTCCCCTGTGCTGCATGATGGGAGTCTGTGGGAGCGGTAAGCAGCGGTGTGCCTCTCTGCAGCCGCCTCTTACCGCCCTGCGTACCTAGTCATTCACTGGCAGCCTCTGATTGGTCCTGCACTGTACGGTACGGCATTCTCTGGCTCATCACATGGCCGCGTGTGCTCGCTGCAGTGTACGCACCAACCATGGCTCTATTTTCAGTCTGTGTATTGTTGTTATGATCGATGACGCTGACAGCGTTTGATAGCACCACCGCAAAAAAAAAAAACGTCTGGGAGTTTGATATCTTTGCTAAAACGATGGGACTTTTTTATGGCTTGTTCTTGAAATTTTGATGGGAGAAAAAGAAAAGCTTCCTGAAAACACAAGCGAAGCAACTCGAGCCCAAATTAGGGGAAAAAATGCTCAATCAAAAGAATCCACTAGCCCTCCAACCTCAGGCAGACCTAACTAACCACAAACTACTCTCGCTTCTCTTCCAGGGATGGGCGTATGCTGTTTGACTATCTGGCTGAGAAGCACAACGTAAGTTCCCCCCCCCACACCCACCACCACCACCACCACCGCCGCCGCTGTCTTCCAGGGTGTTTTTCTCATGACTTCTGAGTGAACCCAGTGTCATTTCACCATGGGTGGGGCCAGACCTAGCAGGGGTGACGATTTAAATGGCTTCCCAAAAACCTTAACTCTCTTTTAAAAGAGTTTTGAGTACCGTAGGGTGAGGGGGATCTGGGAGAGGAGGGGAAGGGGAGGAGTACAGCAGACGGTTATATATTTGTGTGTGTGTGTGTGTGTGTGTGTGTGTGTGTGTGTGTGTGTGTGTGTGTGTGTGTGTGTGTGTGTGCGCGCATGAGGGGGGTGGGTATTATGGCTCTCACCATATCCCGCGGACGTTCGCTCGGTCTCTTCCTCTGCGGTGAGTTGTCGAGAATAAACGGAGCAGCGCAAGAGCCGTGGGTCCCGCCGCAAGAATGCCGGGGGTTCTATATTTGCCGTCGACGGCGCTCCACTCCCAAACCCCCGGCATCCCATTGACCTGGGGCCTGTCCTCAGCGTACCTCCACTTCCCCTAGTCCCCAGTCTCCGTCCCCGCACTCCCCACTGCCGTCATCCTCCTCGGCCTAGCCTCAGCTCCCCCCCCGAAAAGCCACACTGAATTTGTCGACACAACCACGGGTCCTGGTCTGGTGCTAGCCGTAGTTCATAGTGACAAGAATTGGCACTCGAGCTAGGAGTGGAGGCTGTGTGCGTGTGCGTGTGCGTGTGCGTGTGCGTGTGCGTGTGCTTGTGCGTGTGCGTGTGCGTGTGCTTGTGCGTGTTGGGGTGGCTGACTGGTGGGAAGGGAAGGAAGAGAAGAGGAGGAACTGTGACCACAACTAAGTGCTGTGGGGCCGAGACTCCGCTACAGAGTTTATTGTCTGTGTGGCACTGAAGCTGTCAAAATGAATTGACCCATTTTTTTTCTCACAGTACGCAAATGAATTGGACAGATAAGCTAAGATAAGGAGATGGCCACAGAGTATGTGAATGTATAGGCTTTTGCTGTGTCACCATTGCTATTTTGAGTCTTCCTACTTTAGATGTCTCCATAAATTTCTTCTTGAAGATGCACCCCACACATTGATCTTTTGTTGTGGGAAAGTGTTTTTTTTAAAGCCTAGCTGGCCAAGCCAGTCAAGTAAACACTTTAGAATAACTACCATTAAAAGCTTTATAAACACTTAATTAACTTTTAATAATAATTAACATTTAACAAAGTATTTCCAAGTGTTTGTAAATGAGTAATAACAATGGGTCGACCGATACAGGTTTTTTAATGGCCGATGCGATACCATTTTTTTTTTTTTCCATCACCCTTGGCCGATACCCGATTTCCGATACCCGATATTTGGGGCCGATATGGGTTAAAAAAAAGGTTAAAAAATGACAAATATTCCAGGTCTCAAGTTAAAAATAAACTTTCCTTACACACATTTAACATTTAAACATTTAAACAATCAAGTAATGTCTAACAATCAAGTAATAAAAAAATAAAGTGTCTTGGTGCTTTTAAAAAAACCAGAATGACATAAAATAATAAATATTGCGTATCGGCCAAAACCATACGCGTATCGGCTGATACGATACACTTAAAAAATGCAATATCGACCTGATACCGATATATATATATCGGTCTATCCTTAGTAATAACCAAACTACGACTGCACAGTGGAGTGGGAATCAACTTCTACAGTGTGAGTTTTATGTGGTTTCATGCCTTCTGGTCTTTGGTCTTTGGAGGAGAAACTTCCAGGACCGATGCGGCTGTGCTGTGTCTACTGTGTTAACATAGTATTTTTTGCCCATTTATAAACATTTGTAAACATTTTGTTGATAATTAGTTAATTATTTATCAAGTGCTTATAAAGGTTTTTATAGGTAGTTATTCTAAAGTGTTACCAACATGTGATGTAAAGAATGTCATTTTTATCAAGATGTGCTGTAGTACATAAGTTTCAGCACTTATCCTCCTCGACCTCAGTGCAGCTTTTGACACGATAGACCATAACATAGTAATTGACCGCCTTGAATCTCGGGTAGGACTGTCCGGCTAGGTCTTAGAGTGGTTCAAAACATATATTACAGGAAGGCAGTTTTTTGTCATCATTGGAGAATACGTCTCCAACAAGTATGATGTGCCTTTTGGAGTTGCTCAGGGTAGTTGCTTGGGCCCTCTCCTCTTCTCTCTCTATATGTTGCCCCTGGGCTCCATCATCAGACAGCACAATGTTGATTTTCATAGCTATGCCAATGACACACAATTATATATCTCTGTTGAGCCTAGCCAAACCACTACCATTCATGCCTTGACTAAATGCATGCCTGCATGAGAGATGGAACGCCCTCCCCATCGAGATCCGATCAGCCAGCTCCGTCGACTCCTTCAAGAAGCAGCTGAAGACCCACCTTTTCATCCTTGCCCACTCCTAGCTGCCAAGGCGTCACATTGTCCCAGCTGCCGCAGCGTCTTTACTGTCCACAACCAGCCCTGGCAGAGGGCTCCCCTAGGTGGCCGCTGGTCTCTGCCTGAGGTTTCTTCCTGGCTATAGGGTTTTTTTTCTCAGACCTCATTGAGCTTTTCCCCCCTACAAACTATGAATCAAACGAAAGCGAGTTTTTCCTCACCCCTGATGCCACCAGGGGCCGCATCTGAGCGCCCAAATTCAGTGTGACTATCTATGACTTATGCTAGACACAGCCACTATGGACCTTTCGCCTCTAAGAATCCTGGTCCTAATCTACGTTGACCTTATGACTCTACAATCTCTATCTATCTCTTCTTCCTCTGCCTTCCTGCTATTTCTGCCTCTCCTCTCTATCTCTCCTTTTAAATCCATCTCTAACAATGATGTTTTTTCCCCATTTGTTAAGCACTTTGAGTTGCATGCCTTGTATGATACAGTGCTATACAAAAACAATTATTATTATATTATTATAGTAGTCATGATCAATGCTGACACTGAATCACCACTGATGTGACTAGAAAACAACCCCTAATGGTCAAATACATCCTGTTGTGCAAAAGTGCCTGTTTCACCAATGTCTCTTGTGCATTTTGAGAGATGGTGATTGTGTTTCTCATTTGATTCTCCTTTGTGCCCCTTCAGTTTCGACAGGAGTACTTGGACACCTTGTACAGATACGCCAAGTTCCAGTACGAGTGTGGGAACTACTCTGGAGCGGCCGAGTACCTTTACTTCTTCCGTGTTCTGGTAAGGATTTCCCTGGCCCGGGGGCTCAATGACCTAAGATGCCGTACTAGGGATGCAAATTATCGATTAATTAATTAAAGGCCAACTTCCGATAAAACACAGTTTTACTCACTCCTTTTGAAAATCGGACGGTCCCCCCTAGTTAAGCTCACATGCAAGGCTCTCGTAGCGGTCCGTCACCTCGTCTGACTGTGTTTCCCGGTGTTTCCCAATTGACATAAACTATGCAGAGAAACGAGCAAATGACGAAAGCCCTTCTGTGTTGTGTCACATTGAAAGAACGCGTTGCCCACAAAGGTTTATGTCGACCCATTTTTCTAAAAACATGTCAAGTAATTTTTTTCTGCTTGTTTGCAAAACAACCAACGCCTGGTGCCCCGAAACCTAGCTTAGCTTAGCTATCAGCTGGTTGCAACTCTCAGATACACACAGAGCACAAAGCCTCATACATACAACATGCCCACTCTGGTTGCTCCATGCCTACAGTTTGCCTAGGGGTCGCTGTCAAAAGAGCAAAGCCGTGAATGGAACCTCCACGCCTCCGTTGGCGCCCCTATAGTGCAGCCCCTATAGTGCAGTACCTCCCAGGGAAGTGGCGAGTCTTTTTCCCATTACAATCTCTTTGAGAGTGAGCCAATCAGAGACGGATTTCCACAAGAAACCCAGAAGACCCCCACAAGAAACCCAGAAGTCCCCACAAGTCACCTTGCTAGCTTGCCAAAACGGCTTGAAACAAAGCAACCAGAACGTTTTTTAAAACAGGACCATTGCGTAACACATTCAATAACAATGGGGATCACAACAATATTAATGAAAGGACGTTGAGAGAACATCTTTAATTGTTAGTTGATTGATCTCATCAATCGACTTACGATTAATTGATAAGCAGCGTTTTCCCCCCAAAATCTTTCCCGCCCGAAATCTCTATTGAATCTTAAAAAAATTATTAAGAAATTGAGATAAAATAATACTAATTCTATTCTATTAATTCTATAAATTCTATTTAAATTCTTTAATCCAAAAGTGATTTAAATATTCCCACTTTTCACACACTTCACATGCCCATTTCACCTGAGTCTCTTGTCAGTCGAATTAAAGTCGATTAATTGTTTGCATCCTTATGCCGTACCATTACTTGGGGTGTAGATCACAGCCTCTATGAGGATGTGATTGAATATCGATTTCTTAAGGCAGCGACTCGATTATTTTCGATACTTAAGAATGCCCCACGATACGATTTGGTTCAGTTACTTTTCTACCTCTATTATGTTATGGAGCAAGGGCATTGGGTAGGTGCCAGCGATTCGATTATTTGCGATACATAAGAATGCCCCAGGATACAATACCATTCGACCGTTGGCTGTAGAATCGATGTATCGATACATATTGGCTATTATTTACACCCCTACCCATTACACTGGCGACTTAGGTTCGATTCTGGCCTGAGATCTTTTGCCGATCCTTCCCCTCTCTCTCTCCTCCACTCACTTCCTGTCACACTCTGTTCTGTCCTGAATAAAGGCATGACCCCCCCCCCCTCCAAAAAAAAAACCAGCTTTTAAACAAAAAGAGAGAGAGGATTCCCGTGGCCCTTCATTCACCAGACCATCCCCAGAACCTGCACATTACATGACTAAGAGTTTAAAATGTACTAATAAGTTTTGTGTCAGAAAAAAATATCTGCCCTTTTCTATTAATCTATTCTGACATGGCCATTAGTGTGTGTGTGCTAAGGTCATTTTGAAAGCAGAACCCAATGCCAAAGAAAGCCATGTTGAGAATGATTCTACGATTCGACTGCGCTTTTGGCAAAAGCAAAATGTCAGTTATCAGTATTTTTTTTCAACTAAATGACCTAGATGTTTACATAGTGTATATATTTAAGTTTCCAAACAAACAAATTGCCAAGCTTAATCTTAAATCATGTGATATATACTCTAATGAAAGCGAACATTTGCCTGATTATTTTGTCAACAGTGTTATGGACAAATACTATGTAATTTCAAACATATATAAAAATCCTACAGAGTTGAAACAACATACGTTTGAAAGTGCTTATGTCCCTTAACAATAATGTTGTCATTAATCTGTGCAACTGATATAGAAAATGTGATTGTTGAGCTTCATAAGTAGGATTTTATGATTCACTGTGATACAGACTGACACATTTTTCATTTTAAGTCCCTGTAACGTCTGATTTGAATTTAGTCACCCTCCTTACACAAGACCTCCTTCTTCAGAGATAATCCCTAGTGTCTGTTCATAGGATTTTTTCAACACATAAGGGATCAATAGCACAAAAATACTTTCAAAACAGTCAACAGTGTTACTCAACTGTGTTACGGTCAGCAGTGCAGGGGAACAAGTCGGTACTTTTTTAGGAGAAAAAACTGAGCAGACAAACCCATCTCCCTAGAACACAGATTATTTTGTTTGTTTGTCTGTCAATATGGAGATAAATTGGCAAAAACATAAGCTTACTCCTCCTCAACTGTCATAGCTGATGTGTAAAACCATTGACGGTAACACGGCTTGACATTTCAGCCATTTTTATGGTGTTGTGCTAACTGAGGACCTCAGAAGTTCCACCACAACACCTTAATCAATTCATGTATTTGTATGCTTTATCTGTGTTTTTCTACATGTGATTTCTAATTCAGATTCTTATGAATATGTTGATAACACAGTTGACAGGCAATTTTCCCGCTATGAGAACATGAAAAAGAATGGATTAAATTATGGAGTTCAAAGGATGGAGCTCAAAACTTATCAAAAAGTCTTCCCATATCCTGCCAAAGAGGTTATGACATCACGTGATGTTATTCGTATGGCCTAAGACCAAACCATTACTGATTCATGGACGGGGTTACAGACCGTTACACGGTTAAAACAGTTTTCGTGGACACACACAAAATGGCAAATTTCTAGGGGTGGTACGGTTCACAAATGTCACGGTTCGGTCCATATCACGGTTTCAAGGTCACGGTTTTCGGTTTTGTACGGTTCTGTTTTTTTTTAGTTTTTTTTAAATAAAATGTATTATATAAAAATTAGAATGAAAATGTAAGCTTATCATGGGTATGTTGAATTTGACTTAATTTAACCCAACTGAAAGAGGAAAGATATCAATGATTTTAACATGCTTCCATTTATTTCACAAAAAGGGAGAACTAAGTCCTAACTTTTAAGTTGACAAATATTCAAATATTACATGCTATAACACATTTGACGTGTAAAAATAAAACAGCTACACTCCTGTAGGCAATGGGACCATTAGGTCAGTGCAGTATGACTATTTTGGCTAATGACACACTGAGAACGAATTGTACTTTTATTTTGATACCGCTTTCTGCGAGTTTTGCGCTTATGAATCAGTTGCTTCCTATCATGAAACTGCCGGCCGTGAGAAGCATAGAAGTAAAATCAGAAGTCAAATTCAATTTTAAGTGAACAAGTGATAGGGTTATGTTATGTTAAAATGTGAAAGTTAAGGTAACAAATAATTTTAAAAGATCGTTTTTTTTAGAAGTGTATGCACAAGAATGTTTCACAAAACTCCTGTGAAGCTGAGCCTTTTAAAACAGTCAAATTTATTTTTGTTATAGTGTTAAACATCAATGTTAACTAGGCAACAGCACAAAGTCCCCTTCCGTCCATCAGAGTTTAACTGGCTACATATAATTAGGCCTACAGTTGATTGCAGTTAAGGACAGCGCAGTGAATCTGATGGATGTTCAATTATCTCGCATTTTGCCGTCCGGAATCCCCATTCAATGCCACGTGGATATAGCCTACACTAGGCTACTGTAACGTAAGTCATAGTCTACTTTGTTCTGCTAATCTGTCATTGTTTGTAAATTCATGTTCATTTAATTTAAAATGGTCAGCATAAAGGCTGGGAACAGTCACTTGCGCTAACGTGGAGAGAGAGGGGGGAGAGGGTGACGCTGCTGACCGACCTGCACTTGCTTGTAGGCTACTGTAGCCTATCCAGCTGGCGCATGCTGTTACATTATGCCTTTCAGTTGGCTGATAGAAATCAGTCTTTCCACACTCAATATCCTACGTAGTCTTTGTGTTTTATGCTTGTAAAAGTAGTAGGATTTTAATAGCGTCGTCCGCCGGTGGTCACTCTATTTTTTTTTTTTTTTTGAAACCGTGGGCACCGTGCGGTTGCCCACTACCCCGTTCCGTGACATGCAAACCGGCGGTCTCGGTTTGCAACGCAAACCGTACCATGCCTACAAATTTCATGTATAATGGAAAGTGGTCTTTCTTGACAGTTTTGTCATATTGTGATGATTACCTTGAATCAACATTTGCAATCGTCTTGGGCAAAACAAGTTTCTTTACATGCTAATATGAAGACTGAATCTGACATTTGGAAAACAGGACGGCATGAAAACGCCCAAATCCAGTATTAAATATTCATTCTTGCTGAGGGAAATAATGCCATGTCTACACTTTCTGTATTATATGAAAGATAAATGTGTACTAATGTCCAAAACATCATTGGATGCAGTTAATAGCTAGTGGAATTGGCAATTAAAATCCATGGACTTGAAAGCGCAGTCGAATCGTAGAATCACTCACGAACAATGCTGTCTGTGGAGTTTCTTCCACTTCTCATCCTCTTGCTCTTTTTAAATGTGCAGCAGGTTTAGAGCAAGTCATATGCGTTAATCAAAAAAAGTAAACAAAGCTATGCATTACCCAACTGGCATCCTGAGAGGGTTATTAGTCTGTTTTGTGACATTTTCACTGCACTTTTCTGAAAAGGAAAAGAATGAGCTACAAAAAAAGGAGAGGAAATTATGGATAGTTTGGTAGAACCTTGATGGTACCCCACCTTACACTCCACTCAAAATACTAATCCTGATATGGGTAGAGCGTCAGATGGGGTAACAAGTCAGATGGGGTAATGCTACTCTATTACTACTTAACTAGTCTACAACACATTCTGATCTCTGAAATGAGTGATATTCATGACATTACAGGCTAAGTTTGGACATATTAAATTTTTAACATTTTAATGTCACATTATTCATACTCTGATAGCTGTTGGGTTCCATGCTGATATGGGCAGAGTGTCAGGTGGGGTAACACATCTCAGGTGGGGTAATGCTACTCTATTACTACTTAACTACAACACATTCTGATCTCTGAAATGAGTGATATTCATGACATTACAGGCTAAGTTTGGAGATATTCAATTTTTAATATATCACATTCATACTCTGATAACTGTTGGGTTCCATGTTGTTTGTGTAATTTGTAGAGCCATAAAAGAGCTTTCAAACAACACAGAAACCATCTCTTTGGGACTTAAATTGACTGACACGGATGGATATGTAGTGTCTTAATTAAAGTTTTCTTAGTCTGTTTCTCCCATACTGTACAGTTTTACCCTATGTTCCACTAATTTCTACTGGACTCTGCGGTATGAGGTTCAGATTGATTGCTATTATTGTGGTTGTCAGTTATATTAAAAAAATAAATTAGTCACCCAGCAGATGCTTGCCCCAACGGTGCCAGGTTGTTTCCAACTGTCAGCTTTTACTCAATGAAAAGGCTGAAAAGCTACTGACAGGCGGCTTGTGCGAGCCGAGGCCTGACGTCACCCATCGGCCTATTAAATCAGCCTCCGTGTCTTTGGAATCAGGTGAGAGCTGTGAAAGTCTTGCGCGAGAGAACTTTACTGGCCCTTTTCTTTTTCCTGCTGGCAGCCGCAGAGACAGACACTCCATAATCTGCCTCTTAGTCAACACCCCCCCCCCCCCACACGCACACACACACACACACACACACACACACACTCCTGGCATGGCGCTCTGTCTGTGGATTAGTGCTCAGAGAAGCAGCAGCGGAGTGGAGTGGAGCATTCCGTCTACTCACTGCTGAAGGAGTCCATGCATCCTGCTGCAGCACTGAGAGCATTGAATTGTAACCAACAGGAAGGGACAAAGGGGTCAGTTGTCCTGGGCCCAAGAAGCGGGAGGGGGTGGATGGTGGCAGAATTGGGTCCCCATTAAATTGCATCTGTTGAGTGGGGGGGAGCTTTGCCGCCGAGGCCCAACCAAAGCTGTTAGCGGGCGGCCCTGGCCCTGGGGAAATGGGTTACGCAATTTTCCTCTCCGCTCCACTCTGCTCTGCGCGGCGGCACCAGTGCTCCTTGCTGCATGCGACTGCTGCTGGTTTTTCGGCTGCAGGCTGGTGGACGGTGAGGTTAGCTTATTGAAATCATGAGCACTCTCCAAAACCTCACGTCTGTGTTTGTGCGGCGGTGATGTAATACTGAACATGCCAATGGAGAAGTGTCCTCTGTCGTCATTCTTTTGTCAGTGGGAGCAACTTATTGCCCCCCAGCACTGATGATGGCTTAAGAGCCGAAACGCGCCCGCTTGTGGACATGGTGGTAATTTATAAATAAATAATAAGACTCAGCTTGTGAGTGTGAATTTTTCCTCTTATTACTTACCCTTTTTCGCGCACCCAATGTTATTCATTTTTCTCCAGAAATTGAGCGTGGCCTCTGATAAACTTTGATACAACTTAATTCCCCCGCCCCTGTTTTAAATGCTTGAAACCAAAATGTTCTGCCTTTTTTTTTAAATGTATTTTTGTTTGTGTTAGCTATTTTTGCCTTTTTTTGCTTCTTCTGAAGGAAAGTGCAGGATTAAATAATTTTCACCAGCTGAATACGTTTTGGAAATCAGATAATACCAAAGTAGGTTTTGTGGGGGAGGATAATTGCAGTTCACCGAGAGTACTGGCAGGATCCACGTTACACATGCGCACTTCTTATTTCCTCTATAAACAAAGGGCTCATTGCTGGGCCCAGGGTGTCTGTGGCTTTTCTCCCACCGACGGCAGAAATGAGTGAAAGATGAACTAGAGCGAGAGAACGAGAGAGTGGGAGAACGAGAGCGAGAGAGAGAGTCGGCCCAGGCGAAGGAGGAGAGGGGAGGGGAGGAGAGGAGAGGAGTGGAGAGGGAGTCGGCCCAAGCGAAGCAGGAACTGAGGAGAGGAGAGGGGAGAGTCTGTGGGGTTGACTTGTAGAATCCCGCACTCCATTCAGGGCGGAAGCCAGATTGTGTGTGTCTGTGTGTTAGAGGTTGGGAATGCAGCCGTATCACAGGTGAGCTGGTGAGCGTGGCGTGTGTGTATATGTGCTTGAGGTGCGTGTGTGTGCGTGCGTGTGCGTGCACGCATGTTTGTGTTTGGGGCCGCAGTGGTAGCATATAACTCAAGATAGAAACCCTGGGAATGGACATCTCCTAACCCTCCACACCGCTCCTTCCCCCCTCTAAACACCACTCTCCCCCCCACCACCCCACCCCATCATTTGGTTCTCAAGGCCAGGCTCTGTGGAGGGTAGCCTACCACCCTGGCTGAAGAGAGGTGCCTTTTGTCAGGGGTGCTCGAGCCTGGGAGTCCTGCCTGGGGGCTTCACGCTTGGATGCTCTATCGTGCTACTTTGCTACCTGGAGAGTTTTTCCCCCCCCACCTTGCTCGCTCCTTCTCTTGCTCGCTTGCTGGCTCACTCTGTTGCTTTCCTCAATCTCTCTCTCTTTCTCTCTCTACCTCTGTTTCTCACTCTCGCTCTCTTTCTTTTTGGGACTCTGGCTCTCTCTCCCACGCACACATACACAGAGGCAAACACTTGCTTTCGCTCTTTCCCTCTCCACCTCTCCTCTCGATTTCAAGTCACTTAGTTCACATTGCCTTATTGTCTAATAATGTGGGGTAAGAGGTTTTTTTTTTTTTAAATGGCACTTTTTCAAATGTGTGGAAATTGTGCGAATGTGGCCTTGAAGGGCGGTTGGCTCTTTTATTGTTATTATGTCTACTTGGGACAAACCACCGCACTCCGCATGAGTTTATAGCAGGAATGTTGTGTAAGAGCCAAGGCTAAAACACATATTGAACTCTTCGTATTTGTATCTGTGTATTTGTACTAGGGCAACACAATATATCGAAAATGTATCGAAATGACGATATCAAGATTGGCGATATGCGTATCGCGACAATGACTTAATTATGGATGACCAGTAAAAAAAAAAAATCTGAGCTGTCCAATCACTAGCTGCGCTAGAAGCTCTCCACGACCAAAGTCGTGCCCCCAACATAGACCGACAAATTAGTGAAAAGAAAAACACTTGGCTATATTTCTAAATATCGTTTAGTATAATATAGTTATTGAGGTATTGCATGCTGTTATCGAGTATCGAATTATTTTCTGGTATCGTGCAGACCTCATTTTTACAGTCGGAACTCTGGTGTCCATGTGCTGCACCACAATTCAGACAGCCAAAGTGTACAATTGAGTGACATTCTGTAAATACTTTAGCGATGCTTATCTGAAAGCTAACGCGAGCCATTGTAACGGCTAATGTTTAAACACCAGGATCCTTCTTTTGTATTACTCTCGAGTGTGGTATTTCTGAATGTTTAGTTAATCTTTCTCCTGAATGAAATAACTTCATAGTTGCCAACCAAGCGGTTGACTGGAAAGGTCTATGTTGTTTTAGATCTGTCACACTTGATCGGGCAAGTTTGAACTAAAAGTAAATGTTTAAAGCAAACAAAATCACATTGAGATGTATTCTTCTCTGTGATGAAGAGTACATTGTGAAGTAATCTTGGCTATTTCAATGTGCCTTCTTTTTTGAAAGGTTTTTCTTTTCAAATTTGCATTAAAGTAAGACTTTTTGCAAGTGTTGTTGCTATAGTGAATCCATGTAGTGCATTTACCCATAGACTAATGTAGGGAAATAGGTTTGTTTTGTTTACATTGTTGCATTGGGGAAAGGGAGGTCTGCTCTATTCTCAAGACAGGCACTCTGATGCATGTTTTAAACTTAGACATAGACCTTTAATGTTAGAATAAACTTGTCATGCATAGAATGCAGCTGATGTGCATTATGGATCTATTTAACACGGTATGCGAATATTGTATTTCAGAAGTTAATTCCAAACGGCTTTGTTTCATGAAATTGTTGTAGAAATGATTGCTGCAAAGCGGTCAGAACTTCTTGTCGTGTTATATTAGTTCAAAGAACTGTTTTTGTTTTTCCCGCACCATATTGGACAAACCTGAATGTAGCTAATTACATGCCATTCTTGTTGCAACCACAAGAAATCTGCCCTTTTTTGTTCACTAACAAAAATCATGATATATTAGCCATACCAGCATATGTATTTGTTTGTTTGTTTTTGTTTTTTTTGTCTGTGGGTTTTGTGGTGCCGTAGAAAGCAAGACGCATCATAGGTCAGCCTTGCCTTACAATCAAAATCAGTTTCCCATACTTTGCATAATTCATTAGAGAGAAAGACCATGGCTATGTAGTGACTGGAAAAAAATCCTCTCCATTGGTTTAGAATGGAAACTAGATATTCTCCCCTTGCCTGAGTGTCTGCGTGGTGTGGCACTCTGCTCTCTTCCCCTTGCCCATCTGTAATGGTGGATTGTCTCAAAGCGGGTTGGCACAGACAAGGCATCACTGCTCTCCTGTCTGTATTGTAAACAGCCTCTTAACCCAAAGCAGTTGGAGCTCTTCCACTCTCATTATTTATTTATTTTTTTGAGTGATTTACAAAGCGGCACGGCACTGCACTGCTTTTGCAAACGAGTCCAGAGCTCCCAAGCAGGACTGGGCTGGGGGAGAAATAGTGCCCAGGCACTTTTGGCCTCAAGGCCCCCCCCTCATAATTAGCAGTGCAGAACTGACTCACTGGTGGGCCCAGCTCACTGGCGGGCCCCTGTTTTCAGAAATGTAAAAAACGGGAAATGCCCGCTATGCCAGATGGCCAGTCCAGCCCGGCTCCCAAGCACAGGAGATGATGGAAGCCTCTCACAAAGAATTCAGAGAAATGGCAGGATTTTCGAGAGCCGACACATCAAAAGTGTTCAACAAAATTGGAGGCCCCCAATCACCCTCCTCTACAAGTATACACCATCACCTCCTTCAGGCCAGACCTGCGAGGAGACTTGTTTATGGCATTGCAGCTTAGTCTAAATAAACTTAAATTGCTAAACCGTAGCTATGTCTTTTAAGTCCTGCCTTTATTTCTCTTTCTTCATCAAATCATTGGCCCCTCATCTCAGAATCCCTCTCGTAACAAAGTGCGCACAGGCACTTGGTAACAGAATACCCCACCCCCTGCCTCTTTTGACATTTTGAAGTTCTGAGAAAAATGGATTTAATCAGTAAGACCCTTTATATTATAAATACCTGCCTCATCTTTTCCCCCTTGCCCTTTCTCCTTCAGTTGCCTTTCTTTTTGTGTCAGTCTTCCTACCTCCCTTCTCTTCTCTCGCTACTTTTCTTTCCTTTTTTCTGTGGTGTTCGTTGGACCTCCCATCTCTGTAGCTGGCCATGGAGGTTAGGCTCCAGAAGTCATTTAACGTGGGAAACACGGTCATTTAACGGAGGAAGCCAGGCTTGCAAAATCCAGGTCTGAGGTCTTGTTACAGTGGGAGCTCGGTGCGAAAAGAGCAACTTATTCATATCATCTGTTAATGCAGGTATTGGATGTTGAGAATAAAGATTGAGTGTCCCGTCGGATCTTCTGCACAGTAAATTTATTGTTGCTGGTCAGTCAGTGAAAATGTGTGCCCGTTTCAGCAACCCAGTGGAAAGTTAAGGTAACTGCTGGGGAAAAAAAAACAGGTATTGAAACTATTCTTGCATGGCCACTACTGAAAGCCCAGCAGTGTGGAGTGGAGAAAGCTGCCATAATGACATGCAGCCCTGCCAAACGTAGCAGGCAACGACTTCCAGGGGAAAAAAGAGAACAGCGAGAGAGAAAAAACAAACAAAAAAATACATTTAGAAATGAAATGTTTGACCTTTTATACTGGCAACATACACGCAAATGCCTACCACTGAAATACTCAAGTCAATGCTGATCTCACTTCTGAGGTTTCCACTTTGAAAAGTCACCTAGCACTGTCCAACCGGTGTTACTCCCGATCAAAAGGTTCCAGTGTTGTGAGTGGATAGGTCAGTGCTCACCTAACTCGACGCAGGGCTCTATATTTTTTTTTTTTTAAGAGGAACTGTATCCCTTCCCTGTGACACACGAACACCTCCTTATACCTCCCAATGAAAAATATAAAACGTAGGTAAAAAAAAAAAAAAATGGACAAAAGAAAAAAAAAACAAGTTGATGAAATGGTAGGACTGTTAAAACTTTTGGAATCTTGTAAGTCATTAATATACATACCTCATCTGAAAAAAAGAGAATTCCTGTATCCCGCCCTTTGACATGAAATCTCTGTACAATAGAGAAGTGGTAGGCCTGTCCCTTGCCCTCTCACTATCAGTGGGCAGTGGTAATAGGGGAAGTCTGGACCTTCTCTGGTCTGGTCTGGTCTGGGCTGGGCTGGGCTGTGGTGTGGATCTTGTGGCTGGACAGAAGAGGACACCCACCTTAACTTCCTGGTGAGCCTGTCACCGTGTCTGGTCTAGTCTAGTCCCGTCCTGTTATCACGGGCTGCCATGAACTCAGGCCCCATCTTCAGACTTTCCCATGAGCCTGCCCTAGAGGGTGTAGCTCGACGTCCACTTTGTGGACTGATTATCATCCCAAGATATAGAGAGGTCCCAACCTGCAGCTGATTATTTGCCTTGCTTTTTGTTTGTTTTTGTCTTCCTTTTTGCCATAATTAGAAACATCGGCACCAAGCCTTTTGAAGTTGATTGTCTCTGGTAGAGATCTGTCTCGTTAGCTCAAGCTCCTATTTCCACATGGGTGGAGTGTGCGAATTTCTTCGAGGAGTTGTACAGCGAAATTTCACAGGATGTTTTCGTTTTTTAGCTAAATGCTCGAAGATTGTTGCAATTACTGTTTTAACCTCCGTGTTTTGAATTGCGGCCTATAAGCTATTTTGACGTCTGTCAAAGGCTAGTAATTGTGTTAAAGCGCCAGATCAAGCTTATTACTGGAAAGAAGCCAAACCTTACACCAGACTGTTTTCATACAAGACTGAAATCCTAGGCAGCGGAGTTGGGATTTCCTTTATTTGAATCGTGTGTTGAAAAGCTCTTGCTTATAAAGACAAAATGTGTCCCTAAAATCCCTGTTTCACCCAATTTGCTGTATATTGGAGCTATAATCTGTTATTGTTTCTCTTTTTTTTTTTTCTTTAATTTTCTTTTTTTAACAAATATTGTGAGTCTGGCCTCCTGGCTCAGGAAGCTAGACATTCCCTTTCATCGTCTGGAGTCCTTGGCTCCTCCAGGAGCAGGTTTTGTGTGTGGGACTCCTCGCTTGTCGACTTCTCGTTAGCCCCTGTGTCTCTCCTCTCACGGCTCCTCTCAGGGTGTTGATCAAATCCCTCTGACGTGTGTCCAAACCACCAGCTGCTGAAGAGAGCCAGACACGGCTGGGCTGCACAGCCAAGCAGAGTAGGCCTGCTTAGTTGTGCCCCTCTCCCAGCCAGAAAAGGGCACGGTTTTTGGGGATAGGGGATGGGTAATGGAGCCCCCCCCCCCCCCCCCCACCATCCTGGAAAGGATATGGTGGTGTTTTTTGGGATGGGGGTGGATGTTCTGGTCAGCCCCTCCCCCCAACCCAGGAAGAGACATTGAAGGACTTGAAGTCAGACCGTAAGGGAAGCAGGGATCAAGCAAGAGTCAAGGCAGGAAAGGGGTTATTGGCAGGCTATCAGCAGAGGTTATCTCAAATAAAAGACTCCCGAATGCTGCTGATACGTGATCCTTTAATACGAACTGATGGGGAGGAATCTTGGGGGCGGCTGGAGTCCTGCTTCCATTTTAAGAGGTACCTCAGAGAAGGATAAATGAGGGTCCCTGAGCCTGGCTGGCTTTCGCTGCCGTACTGCCAGACGAAAGGCCCCCAAAAGGTCATTCCCAGGCCACTCCCTGATGACCCCGGACTTAAGCAGTGCTCTGATTAGCCACAGGCTGTGTCTAAATGAAACGGACAAATTGGGATGAAGGGGTGTATTTAAGTGGCCACGATGTTTTGATCTATTGAAAGATGGCATTTAGAGGAAATTTCCAGTCCTGCATTTATTAAAAATACCCCCTCCAGGTATCATGTCCAGTAATCATGTTCAAGTCAAGTTATTTCAAGTTACCTTGAAATGGTTTGGTTGTAGTTCAGATGTTTGGTTGTGCGTGTGGAGTGTGGTGTTACCATCTGTGTTTTAATACCATTCATCAAAAAACACTCCCGAGTTCCTGAATGAACTGGCTATTGCGGACGTTGCATTCTTTAGTTGTGCTTTGCTGGAATCTCGCATAACAAGGCTGTCCTTCCGGATTCATCAAGAAAGTTTGGGCTTTTCAGAGTACGACCGATGATGATGACGATGATGATATGTCTGTGAGTGTATGTCCTGATTTGAATTTGTCCCTCATGTGATCCTCTCAGGTATTTAATTATGTCTTGAGTTTGTTTTCCTGATCCCCCCGGTTTAGCCAACCCAAGCATTTCCTCTTCAGAGGGCAATTGACCCCCAAGTGCCGAGTGAAGATTACTTGTTTAACGCTTGTAATTTAGGCTTTGCAGCATCACTGGCAATCTGGCCTCCATCCTCCCCTTAACCCTTGCCTGGCCAGCCCAAGTCTTAATCTCCCCCCCATCCCTTCCCATGTCTAACCTCAAGAAGGGTGTGGTATGACTGTTGTTGGAACAACTTTGCCTTTGTAAGCCAGAGAAGCCAACTGAGTTAAAACTCTTCTGTGTGTGTGTGTGTGTGTGTGTGTGTGTGTGTGTGTGTGTGTGTGTGTGTGTGTGTGTGTGTGTGTGTGTGTGTGTGTGTGTGTGTGTGTGTGTGTGTGTGTGTGTGTGTGTGTGTGTGTGTGTGTGTGTGTGTTCCTTTTGAAGTTGGCTTCTTCTGAAAAGGAAAGACAAGCAAATACCCAGTGTATTGTTGAGATGTGTTATTGCTAGATTAGACTACATGACTTAGGCCTCGCTTACTGCTTTTAGGGATTTGGGGGTGGGAGATACACATTTGGGACTAACTTGTGGAAATGTGAAAGAGGATTTTGGCAGCAAGCAAGGGTTTTATTCTCTAAAACTGAACAGAGCATGGCAATAGTGCAATTAATGTAATACTTTTCGACTAGAGTTTTCTCTTTGAATTATTTTGTATATTCAGCCAGACCACTGTTTTGTCATAACAAAAGTTTCTATTTTCCTTGGTTTAATTGCTTCATTTTTCTTGTATCGTTTACTCTGATTAATCTGAGCTCGGAATAGCAAGATTTTGGCCAATACAGGATTTTAGCAGAGTAGAAAAGACGTGGTATTCTTCCCTGCAGAATAATGTTTTATCAAATGGTAAACAGGCTCTTTGATTAACTAACCAGATTAAGGACTTTCTCGTCAATACACTTGAGTATGGGGCTTTCACTTTGAAGTGCATACCATTGTTGGGAGAGGTACTTTGGCCATTAAGATGTTATTTGAATGTCTTGTCTCAGGGCATCACAACAACTAATAGACCACAAATGGAGATTGCCTGTCATGAAGTGTTCACGTTCCACAGTTTGCGATATGTATCTTTTTTGACTGACTGTGCCAAATTTCAAGAATGACCCGTGTGTCCAATCGCAATGTTTCAGCATAACCATATTTCTGTAGCCTACAAATATGCCTTGTCAATCCATACGGGGGAAAAATGGTGAAGTACTTGTATAAAATATATATGCCATGAATGATTTACTCCTGAAAGTGGCCCCTTTTGGTGTTTTCTCATACAGAATTATTGTGAATGAAAAAAAAAACATTATATGGAGCATACAGAACAAGTAATTGTACAATGTACAATTTGTACTTTGTTCATTCTAGTTTCAAAAACTTGCTAAATGCAACACTTGAATCACACTGCATTATTTTGATACTGGCTACATTACAAAATATCTTAATAGTCCTGATAAAATTAAATTCTAATGCCTCATACCAGTTGTGGTAAGCCGTCGTTACAGTTAAACATGCAATCAAAACAAATTGAAAATAACTCTCATGTCAATATTGTACTGGAAATGAATATCCAGAGGTATTCTGCCATTACAAAGTATTTTTGCTGTCTTTAATACATTTGACTGACTGAGGTAGTGAGCAATAGTCAATATTTTTGTATTACGTGACTGGCTACTGTCATGTCAGTAATTCAGGGCCTGTTGAAGGTGCGTGCGTGCGTGTGTCGGTCAATGATGTGTGTGTGTGTGCGTGCGTGGCGTGCGTGCCTGTGCGTGTGTCTGGCATGGTGTGTGTGTGAAGTGCCTCTACAGTATTTTACAAGTTAATTTAATCCACACATTTGCACCTCTTGTGTTGTCTTTCTGGTTTGTCTCCCCAGGTGCCGTCGACAGACAGGAACGCCTTGAGCTCGCTGTGGGGGAAGCTGGCCTCCGAGATCCTGATGCAGAACTGGGAGGCTGCCATGGAGGACCTGTCCCGCTTGAGGGAGACTATCGATAACAATGTAATCGCCCCGCCTGCGCCCCGCATACCCGCCGAAAATCGGACACCACCACTCTCGTATTCGTTTACATAGGCCTTCGTGATATTGACCTCTGGGTTTCTGTAAAGAGCCACAGCACTGATGCCATGCTACTGATGCTACTTGCTATTGCTGTACTCAGGACCGTATTAAGTCAATGTGGTGTCCCTGGGAACTATACCTCACTGGTACCCCCTTTGTAAACAATATTTGTTAAGTTTGGGTCTTGTGGTGCCCCCTCAGTCAAAAATGGTTGGTGCCCCTGGGCACTGTGCCGATGGCCCTTATGGTTAATCTGGCCCTGTCTGTACTGTTGCGTCTCGTCTCGTCTCTTCTCTTCTCTTCTGCTGTAGCTTCTGTAGCTCGTGTGTCATTTCTCCAGTGTCATCTCTTTGTTTATGCTCCGTCTCATACTCGTGTCTTTTCTTGATCCTTGTATCTTCTCTGACCCTTGTGGCTTTTATCAGCTGCTTGCAGATCCAGCCCCATGTTCTCCTTAGAAAACTACTTTGATTACTTGACTGTTTCTTCCCCCCGCCATCCTTTTTGCGGACCCTAGAAAAACCCTAAATTGCAGTTATGTTGCTCACGTCCCAATTTTTAATTGGTGGGAAAGAGTTAGAGAAACGGGTGCAGGATTTGGCTTGTGGAAGCGTAGAAGCAGTAAATGTTCTCTGACCTCAGAGAATCTATTTTGAATTTGGTATTGGCGAAATAGTAGCCCTGCAGCTTAAGGTCAAGTTGATGTATTGTTTTAATGAGAGCTGACTCTTGAGCTTTTACTGAGAAAGAAGGCTAAATGACCCTGTTCACCCTCAGACTTTTCTCCCTCCATTTATTTCCCCTACATCACCTCCTCTCCTGTTTCTCTCTCGTGCGCGTTCTCCTCTCGACTTCCAAACTAACACTGTTGTCCTTTTTGTTCTCCCCCCTGCCTCCCCTTGCAGTCGGTCAGCTCCCCTCTGCAATCCCTTCAGCAGAGGACTTGGCTCATCCACTGGTCCTTGTTCGTCTTCTTCAACCACCCCAAAGGTCGAGACAACATTATTGAGCTGTTCCTCTACCAGCCACAGTAAGCACCTTTTTAAGCAGTTTTTAACAGTCGTTTATGTCTGGTGTGCTGCGGGGGATTTTTGTTTTGGTTTTGGGGTTGGCCTCTGCCTCGGCCTTCAATAAAAAGAGCATGAGGTCCTCACTACTCACTCACTCGATGGCTCGCTTCAGGTCGGTTCTGTCGGTCGGGCCGGTCGTTCAGTCGAACAGCCCACCGCAGTCCACAAGCAAAGAAGAACTAGGAGGAGGAGGAATAGGAGCTGGAGGGAGTTTGGGGGGGAAAAATGCTGATGTTGCACCTTCAGAGTAGGGGTCGACCGATACAGATTTTTAGATGCGTCCAGCATCTCTATAACAGGGTCTGTCTGTCCGTCCGTCCGTCTGAAACGCTTTCATTCAATTGTTGTCCGTCTGAAACGCTTTCTTTAAATTGTTCCTTCCTGTGGCCACAAGGCGGCAGACTACGGAGCGAATGCGTGCAAGCATAGCCTTTCTATACTAAACCGGATGCTAACGTTGGCGAAAAGTAGCCTAGCCACATGCTAACTGACAAACGTGAGGCCAACAACTCAGCCGATCGTGATGTACGCCACAAATAGACCAATCGACCTCATATTTAGACACTACAAGGTTGATTTCTGCCTTCGATTTTCATCAGTTAAGAAATCTAGCGTCGGATTAACACATTATTAAGGTAGTAAATATTTCTGGTAAAGCGAGTTGCCGCCATGTTTGTTTTCCAGAATCGGGTAGAGAGCTCACGTGCAGCATTCTGGGTAATTGAGTTTCACGTTATTAATGCACAAAATGCGTGTTTTTAAAAATAATGCTGCAGTGAGTTTAAAAAATCAAACCAACTGCCATTTGGAAGGGCAATGGTGCTTTTCGTTGCGCTCAGAGAGAGTACAGGAGAGAACGCGTCTTTCGTAATTGCTTTGCAGTCGTGTGCATTTGATAAACTCTGGCACGGAAGTTCACTGCTTTGTGCCTTGAAGCTGGTATTGAAAAAAAGTCCATAATTCACCTAAAGGGTCAACCCATAAGCGCATGATTCACCCAAACGGTTTTATTTATTTATTATTTGTCGATGTTTAGATTCTTTCCCACATGCACATAATGCTGAAATGGCGTGATACTAAAGGTTGTTAGGCCTAATAAATGTCTGGTAATTTGTAATGTAGCCTACTTCATCTAGGCTATACATATACAATACACATGTGAAATTTCAAATCATAGCCTATGGTTCTTTTCCAAATCCAAGAATGATGATAAGCTTATTATACCCTAAACTGCAAAAAAATAAAGCCATGTCTCGCCATTTTGCTGCCTTGCTGCCTGCCACAATATTTGGAGTGTCCATGATGATCCTCGGGGGGCGTTGACAGGCTAGGAGGAGGCCAGGGGGGCGTTTGGGGGGAAAAATGGCATAGTTGGAACTGGCATAGAGGGACGCATCTGTTGTCCGCCTGTCGGCCTTGTTAAATGGCCGATGCGATACAGATTTAAATATGGGTTTAAAAAAAAGGTTGAAACATGACAAATATTCCAGGTCTCAAGTTAAAAATAAACATTCCTTAAACATTATCAAATTGAGGTAGAACTTGTAACATTTAAACACCCACTCTAACAATCAAGTAATGTCTAACAATCAAGTAATAAAGTGTCTTGGAGCTTTAAAAAAAAAAGAATGACATAAAATAATAAGTATTTCGTATCGGCCAAAACCACACACGTATCGGCCGATACCGATACACTTAAAAAAGGCAAATATCAGCCCGATATCGAACCGATATATATATATTGGTCTATCCTTACTTCAGAGGCCAGTGTCCAAAACCACCTCTGCAGGTTGGCTTCTCGGCCGGCCAGGCTGACTTCCGCTCCGCTCAGTGGCGGAGCAATTGCACCCGGGGCCCTAGGGCAAGACATAGATAGGCCCCCCCATACGACCTGCCAAGGTGACAATTGGGCCCCCACCACCAATACAAGAGGGCCCTGGGTCCCCGGGGCAAATGCCCTGCTTGCCCCCCCCATAGCTCCGCCCCTGACTCCGCTCCGCTCCACTCCACTCCTCTCCACACCACTCTGACCACTCCACTCCAGATGGTGGGCAGGAGAGAGATGAGATGAGAATGAGATGAGACGAGAGGCTCCAAGCGGGGGCAGAAGAAGTGGCAACTATGGTCTATATCTAAAAAGTTAAGAGGTTTTTCGTTTGCAATGCTTAACACTCTTAGTTTGAAGAGGGTGATCAAGAGAAGCTCTAAGCCTCCCTCTAAGTGTTTCACAAATGTTCAGAAGAGTTTATTTGTTGGCTCTTGAGGCGTCTTTCATAATGTTTACTTGAAACCTGTCGTGATAGCAGCAGCCTGAAAGTGGGTTCTTCAGGGATTCTTCAGGTCTGTCTGCAGTGTTGTCACATTTATTTTTTATAGCGCATTTTATACACAGGTGCAAATGAAAGTGCTTCACATAAAAATAAAGGTTAAAGAAAAAGAAATAAAAAAGTATTAGAGATCATTTTTTATGTATGTGCAATGGTAAGTTTGTGTGTGTGTGTGACCAATTGGGCCTGTATCGTATGGTCTGTTTTATCATGTGGCTGCGATTTAGAGAGACTAAGTGTACTCAAAGAAATCTGATGGCTGACTTAAAATCTGCTCACCACCTTTCGATTGACCTTTGTCATGATGATTGTATGTATGTGGATGTGGTGGTTTTTTTGTATAATTGACCAAATACATAGGCGAATCTAAACCCTAATTGCTACAGTAAACCAGATAAGTCAGTCTTTATTAAACAACCCTCCCCTTAGTTTTGCAAGTCAATGCAGAGAAGGACGTCAGCCCTGCAATTAGAGCAGAGTAGTAGAGAAACTTATTCATGGCAACCTTACCATTTTGTAGTTTCACACTTTTAAACGTCATTTCTTTTGTACGGATGTGGTCATGGAAATTCTTTTTTTCTTGGGGTCTAGAAAGTCATGGAAACTCATGGAATTGTATATCTGAATTAGAGTGGGAACCCTGTTATTCATGACAACCTTACCATTCTGTAGTTACACAGGCATCAAGCTCAAGCTTTAGTGCAGTGCTGCCGTTTCTCTCCAAACAAGCACCATTTCACGTTTCTTTTTTCCTCCAGTGAGGCTTGCCCAGCTCTCCCTGTCTTGACCACTAGTTTCCTTTGGACCCGGGCCAAGACCAGTGACCTGTGGTGCAAACCTCAGCTGGACGTTTGACCCAACGCCTGTGGCAAAAAAAAAAAAAAAAATGTAAAAAAAAAAAAAAAAACTGAGAAAGAGAACATGTTTAGACGAGACCTTATCTGGATGTTTTTTTTTAACTTGTAGCCATTCAGAAAGCCTTACTTTGTAAGAAAGCTTGCCCTAACCCATGACTTACAAAACTCCCTCTCGGAAAAAGAAATGTCACGGTCTAATTTAAGTTACTGCACCTTTAATGTTTTGGTTCTGATTTATACATGGGTTCTAAAATTTGTTTATAACCTGACTGTGCGAAACTAACTATGCAGAACTCAACCTCTGATTGTTGGAAACCGCTGTCGGTCAAAAAATTTGCTTGCGTGGTTGGCTGGCAGTGTCTTGCTCCTCCTCATAACATCGTGTTGATAAACACTCAGAACCCATATATACAGGCTGTTATGTCATCCAATGCATGGTACCAGAACTGAATGTCATCTGGAATTTGTTGGGTTTTTTTTTTAGTGATGTGTTTACTTTTTGTTGTAAAACACCAACACCCACGTCCTCTACACGAGAGGGCATGTGTTCTTTAGTTAACCCGGAGTCTCCGAAAAGTTAGCTTGAATCTGCCCCTGATCCTCTGTGGTGTTTACTTTAGGCAGGATGGTGCAGATTTGAAGGGCCTTGAACAGTAAATGTTCTGGCCACTAACAGCGCCAGCAGGGTTTTCCAAATAGAGGAGAAATTGTATTGCTTCCCCCTTTAAAAAAAAATAAAAATGGTCAAACATTATTGGATGTCGATAATTGCTTCAAATTATTCATATAATTTGTCACCTCGTGACCGGCGGTTTGGTGGATATTATCGGCGGTTTTGAAAGCTGACGTTAATAGTTTGGAGGAAACATAAAAAAAACAATACCAGACATTATCCAGAGTAGTGGCAGATTGTTTTCGAGTCACGATGTCTATTATGGATGTCAAGGGAGCTCAGATTGGGCTGATTGTCGTGCCTATGATCACTCAATTAAGCTCCTCAGTTCTGTCCAAACACATGAAATCGAGATCTGACGCTTCTTTTTCTTTTTTCTTTTTTTTATATTAGGAGGTTATGTCAAGGGTGCTGTTGAACTGTGAAGCAGCCAGGACAGATAAACAAAAACAGAAACCCAAGTTTTTCTTTTTTTGCGACAGATGAAGATGATCCCGAACATCGGTTATCGAATTCTTGCATTTAAAAAAAAAGCATGTCCAAGGGCGGGCGGCTGGCGAAGAGCAGGAGTAATGTCATAAGATGACCCATGATGTAGGTGCAAACAGGAAAGATAATACCAGGGTAATACTACCCCGCAGCTTGCAGAGTGAACTCTAGGTTTTGCATGATTTGCCTCCCCCAAGCCCCCACACCCACCTCCTCCCTGGATGCAGAGACGGATTAAGATGGCCCGTGGCCCCTAGGGTAGTGGTTACTGTGGGGCCCCCGCCCGGAAGCCACATTTTGCACCAATATTACAAAGGCATAATTACAGGCTAGTTATTAAGAGTATGTCTGCCAACTCTGGAGAGGAGTAATAATAAGAGTAAAAACTATATTTGACTCGACAGATATGTCACATCTAGTCAAATGTTTTGACTTTTGCCAATCCGGGGGCCCCCTGGCAGGTGGGGACCCCTAGGCTTCAGCCATATCCAGCCTGTGCATTAGTCCAGCCCTGCCTGGACGCAGCGTGAAACTGGAACTGCGCAAACTGTTCTTCCTCGGCGGAGGCCTGCTCTGCTTACTCTCCATCCCTCCATCTCTCCATCCCTCCATCTCTCCGTTTCTCACTCCCTCCTTCCCTCCCTCCCCTCTCTCCTTCTGTCTTTTCCTTTGCTCTCCATTTTCCCTCTCTCCTTTCATTTTCCCCGTCCTGATTTCCCCTCCTGCCTCCCTCTTTTCCATCTCCAGTTACCAGCAGGTACAAAGTGTTATCCATTGGGAAAATGGAGAGAAGCGATGGGGAGGAAAGGAAAGAAAAAGGAAAGGTAAAGGAGGACTCCTGGTTCTGGACAGCCTGTGCCAAGCTGTGTTTCACCACTCGAAACCCGTTTTCGGGTCAGCCCTAAAGTTTTGTGAACTTGTAGACTGGTAATCTGGCATGCGGGGTATTTCCCGGTGGGCCGACAGTCCTCACGGGCCAATGCTGTTGGTTTTTGTATTTGCCCAGAGACTGGTTCACAATTTAGTGTTGGCTACCCAAAAATGCCCCAGGCTTCCTTTGGAGCAAAATCCCTCTCCTGGCATGGGGTGATGCGTCCTCTGGTGGGAAAAGGGAAGGGCAGGGGGCTGGGGGTAGTGGTGGTGGTGGTGGGTATGAGTGTGGGTCGGGGAGCAGGGCCTCAGTGAACCAGGTTTTTTGAGGGGGGGGGGGCAAGCCCAATTCCTTCCCTGGCATGAGGCAATGATGATGCATCCTGTGGTTGGAGAAGGGTAGGGGGGTGGTGGTGGGTATGGGTGTGGGGGCAGGCTCTCAGTGACCCAGGGCTCCCCCGCTGGCTCATGGGTACTAGAGGCCTCGGTGCTCAGGAGGTAATCAACAGCACAGCATGCAGCGTTGTGGTTTTGCCATGGCCTCAAGACGAGAACAAAGGGCCATGAGAAATGGTGTGAACCCTGAACAACTCATCACATCATACAGTCGCTCCCCACCAACAGCCCAAACCCCCCACCCCAGCCACCCACTTATGCAAGCACTCACACACAGACACCGACACACATACACACACAAATACAATATATCCATACCCCAGCATATGCTCACATACTCTTATAACATGCACACACGGCCCTTACCACTCATCCCACAACTGTTAAAGGATAGTTCCGGCGTAAAATGAAAGTTTCACCATCGCTTTCCCATGCCACATAATGTATCTAATGATGAGCCATTCCGGGCAATGCCGCGCCGTTATGGAGTTAGCTTATTTTAAGCTTTTTGGTGAAAAACGCAGCCAACGCATCACGGCGGGGCCAATTATAAACCTATTCTTTTCTGATGTTTCCCCGCTATAAACAACTTCAAAAACGCTACACACTTCATCACAAAGGTCTCGTCAATCAAACCGAGGCACAGAGAATGTCATCGGACCACACAATCTTTCACTGGCCAGTGTTTTCAGAGGTGTCTCACTGTTGCAACTCTCTGACCCGGATGCAGGCTACTCAATCAGGTGGCTAGGTAGGCTAAACATGGTCCGCGGTTCGCACCGGCTACGACCGTAAAATGAAAAGCTGGAACCCCGACCGTTTTCACCGACTGCCACTGTCTAAACCAGCCATATTACGGGAATGGCTAATAACGTTAGAAGTGGACGAAACTGGCGTAAAAACCCGGAGGGATCGCTACTACCGTGTGTGCAGGCAGCAGATTTGAAGAGTTGCATGGAGAGTACAGGTAGGCAGACTACTCTTACAAAGTAATTGCAACACGGTATATTATAACATGGATTCAGCTTTGTAATAACACACCACTGGTGGTGTACTTACATCTGTAAGAGTACTTCTAGTACGACTTTATAAATTCCTCCAGCCCTCCTCCGTTGCGTAATGGTCCTTCTGACCTCGCGCGCCCTGGCATCCGGGTCAGAGAGTTGCAACAGTGAGACACCTCTGAAAACACTGGCCAGTGAAAGATTGTGTGGTCCGATGACATTCTCTGTGCCTCGGTTTGATTGACGAGACCTTTGTGATGAAGTGTGTAGCGTTTTTGAAGTTGTTTATAGCGGGGAAACATCAGAAAAGAATAGGTTTATAATTGGCCCCGCCGTGATGCGTTGGCTGCGTTTTTCACCAAAAAGCTTAAAATAAGCTAACTCCATAACGGCGCGGCATTGCCCGGAATGGCTCATCATTAGATACATTATGTGGCATGGGAAAGCGATGGTGAAACTTTCATTTTACGCCGGAACTATCCTTTAACCCCTCTCAACATCTCAAAGGCCACCCCCTGATGCCCCTTGTTTCAGCTAATTAAACTGCGTTTTACCTGTCTTTTCCTTCACTCCCTCCATCCCTACATCTCTCCCTCTCTCTTTCTGAAGGACATAACATGTATTGCCTTATTCTAAACCCTGAAAGAGCCTCCTCTTTGAAATTGAATTTGGTGGTCCAAGGAATGTTGTGAACCCAGAACAAGTCATCACCCAATCGCTCCCCACCGAGGAGGAGGGAAGACTTGCGTGGGGGAAAGACGGGATGTTAGAGTTGGGGTAGGGGGTGAGGAGTTGTTTAAGATGACCATGCAGATAGTGGGGGTAATACAGGGAATACCATCTTATCAGGGCTGGGAGAGGCGTTTTATGGGTGGGCTGCCACATGTAGAGAGATTCAGATGATCTTTGTCATCAGTTATGCTCCCTCTCAACAGACCAGCTGAATCAGTGCCTTATCCTTTTGTCATTTTTCTTTTTTTTCCGGTCCATTTTTAGTTTTTCTGGTGATTGTCTAGAGCAAGCCTTGTCTCAGGGGTTGTAATGGTCCCGAAAAACACAGCTAGACACAGCTTCTGCCTCCCGGTCCCACACTCAGCCTACAGCCAGTTGACCTGTGGCTGAAAAACAAGCCCCTGGTGGATTGGGTTTCAGCTACTGGGCAGGACTGTGGTCAGTGATCCGTATCCAGAGAGGGGGTTTTCTCCACCCCTCCCCTCCCTCCCTCCTACCACCCCCAAACCCTTACCCTTACCCCCCCTGCCCCCCCTCCATCATGCCTGCCCCACGTTCCCAATCTCAACACACACACACACGCACTCTCTCTCACACACACACGCACGCGCACACACATACACACACATACACACACATACACACACATACACACACATACACACATACACACACACACACACACACACATACACACACAGACAAGCGCACTCTCACACAACCACCTCCATTGTGCCTGCCCTCCCACAACACACACCACCCTCAAAGCCTCTGCTCCAGCCCTTCTCATGGTTGTATACAGAAGCCGCTACAAAAAAAGAGGACTTTTTCAACATTGTACACAGGAGCCGCTTTTTCAACATTCGCTGACATGTTTGGGTCAGGTCATTTTTGTTTTTCATTCGGCAGTTGGAGGTAGGGGGAAAATATCAAAGAAAAGGAAAAAAAACAACAGAACAAGCCCTTGGGCTTGGCTGTTGTGCATGTTTCCATGACTTGTGTTTTTTTTTTTTTTAAATGACTCTCTCTCTCTCTCTCTCTCTCTCTCTCTCTCTCTCTCTCTCTCTCTCACACTCTTTCTCTCTCGCTCCCAGGTACCTGAACGCGATTCAGACCATGTGTCCACACGTGCTTCGCTACCTGACCACGGCTGTCATCACCAACAAGGATGTCCGCAAGCGTCGGCAGGTCTTGAAGGACTTGGTGAAGGTCATTCAGCAGGTATTCTAGAACATTGAACACTCATTCTAGTTCTAGAACAGTGGTTTTCAAAGTGGGGGCCGGGTAGACCTCTCGGAGGCATCTAGGGGGTGTGCGGGGGGCCACAGCAGGTTGGCATGAAAATTATAGTAAAAGAAGATAAATAATTGAATATGCTGAATAAATAATGTACTCCAAAATTAACCAAAAATAAGCTTAACACTGCCTCACAGACCTAGATTATGGTTTTGAAAGGGGGTACGCAGAAAAAAAATGGGATGGCATAACCCATGTAAGGGGGCCCTTGGCTGGAATATGTTGGTATGTCCAGGGTTGGAAATAAGCACCCGTCCACCCGCCAAGGACGGGTACATTTCAGGGCTGACTGGTACATTTTTCAACCCACCAGTCACTTTTAGTGGTAAAAATGGCTAGTGACTTGTAGATTTTAAAATCTACCTGCCACCGTGACTGGTGGGAAAAAAAAATGAAGTTGCACCCCTTGAAATGGTGAAGTTTGGTAACCGCTGGTCCCACTGGCAGTTTCGCCCGCAACCTGCCAACCCCCTCAACTACTCTACGTGCGAGACGGTTACACATGCACGACGCGCGTGGAGTTTTTCACAAACACACAACCGTTGATTTCGTACGTAGTTTAACAAAAAAAATCAAGGAGCATAATTTATATACGTACGAAACGGATTGGAAAAGCAATTGGAGAAACAATTGAAATAGAAAAGGGAAAAAAAAGAAAACGATTAGAAAATAACCTGGCATGCATCAAAGGCAGTAGGAGGCTATAAACAGAAATGCACACATTATCGCTGTGGTTATTGGTTAGGTAGTTCAACTGTAGATCGCAGGGTTGCAGGTTCAATCCTTACCCTTACCAATCCCTACCTTCCTTCATGGCTGAAGTGCCCTTGAACAAGACATCTAACCCCACACTGCTCCAGGGACTGTAGCCAATACACTGTAATGGGGCAGACATGGCTCAATGGATAGAGTGCTGGTCTTTAGATCAGAGGGTTGTAAGTTCCAATCGTACCCTTACCAGAACCTTCATCCATGGCTGAAGTGCACCTGAGCAAGGCACCTAACCCCATACTCCACGCACTATAACTAATACCCCGTGCCTAAATCGTTGTAAGTCGCTTTGGATAAAAAGCGTCAGCTAAGTGTAATGTAATGTAATGTAATATCTGTAGCTCTGTATAAAAAGTGTCCATGTAATGTCGTGTCAGCACCATCCATCTTCACCTCCCTCCCACCCTCATCAAGACGTAGGTGTGGTTGGAGGGCACATTCTGGCTCATCTGTGAGCGGTTCCTTTTGTATCCCCCTAGCAAAGTAGAGCAAGGGGTGGGGAACCTATGTCTCGAGGCCCTTTTACGTATACCAATATAATACCGATATAATTTTAATATTATGCAGCTTCACATGAAATATGAAATATTTTGTAAAGGAATCTTAGAAATTACCTTTTCAATACAATTAAGTTATATCCAGGGGACCCAGAGAAGGTGGGTCTGTTTTAAAAGTGGTTGCCTTCAATATAGGCCTAGAGTGCAGGGGGAAATCCTGGTTTGTGTTCATCATACGGAACTCGGAGGACATTTACGGCCCTTGGAGGAATTCGAAGAGGCCCCTGGAATGAAAAAGGTTCCCCGCCTCTGAAGTAGAGGGCCCATGGAGTACTGATTAAAAAAAAAGTTATTTGCACCATTTGCAAACAACTGAGTGCCCTAAGTATGCTAGCCCCATGGAATAGTCTTTGGCCCCATTATGTGTGCATGACCTCATGGTGCTGGTGTTTTTCACAGATTGCCAAAACTGTTGCTCGCACAGTAGCTGGTGTTGTTTTGCGTTGCTAATGCTCACACACACAAGCCTCCACATCTGATTACAGAGCATAGGCTAGCATGCCCGAACATTTTACCGTGGGACTCTGTGCGTGTGTGTCTGTGTCAGTGTGAGTCTGTGTCTGTGTCAGTGTGTGTGTGTGTGTGTGTCAGTGTGCGTGTGTGTCCACGTACATGTTTACAACGAGCGTTTGGGCAGCATGTGTGTGAGTTTGTGGGAGCGCGCGCCGGCTGACCTGAAAATAGAAACCCACTCTCTTTGTTAACCACTAGTGTGGCCTGGAAGAAGGTTTATCACTGGGCTTTTCCACTTGCCAGAGGGAGGTGGGGAGGTGGGGGGGTTGGGGCGTGAGGAGGTGGACGGGATGCTAGGAGAAGCGTCAGGGGTGGGGGGTGGGTTGTCTTGAACCCATTAAGGTTGATGTATGGTGCTGGACGCTCTGATTGTAGTGTTGCGCTGTCCTCCTCGCGCAATAACAGTAGCTTCTTCCTAGATCAATGACTTCAAAGTCTAAATAAGCATGCCCCCCACCCCCACCCCCCACCCCCCACCACCACCTCCACCTCCAGTGCCTCACCCCACCCCTGTAATCACTAAAACATGTGCTCACCGTGCTACACCCCCCACCCCCACCTTGCCTGGCCCTGTCCTCTGCCGTGGTTTTCGCAAACATGACAAGCATTCAGGAACCAGGGAAGACCCGAAGACCGATAGTTTTTAAAAAAAACAACATCTTGTGCCTTGTCGTGGTCAAGACGCGCGCACTCGCACTCGCACTTGCACTCACACTTACACACACACGCGCGCACACACACACACACACACACACACACACACACACACACACAGACTGTACTATCGTGATAGTATCGTGGACAGATTTATGATGTATTGATTGGTTAATCACAAAGCTTCTCAGGCCCCGAGGCGTGGCACACTGGCATCATTGTGCTTTCACACATAAACACATTTATACACACCAACACACACACACACACACACACACACACACACACACACACACACACACACACACACACACACACACACACACACACACACACACACACACACACACACACACACACACACACACACACACACACACACACATATGCTGTCATATAAAAACAGATGCACTGGGGTATAAATACACTCACAATACATCATTTCCTTTCAAGGAAACACTGCCTTTATTTAGCCTTGCTGGTTTGCGTGCTACTTCTCCCGTAGAATGAATTTATTTACTTACTTACTTACTTACGTACATACTTACTTACTAACGTACTTACTTACTTACTTACTTACTTACTTACTAACGTACTTATTTACTTACTTACTTACTTGTTTGTTTGTTTATGTATTTATTTATTCTCCAGGGACCTATACTACAATGCTGGTTAAAGGGACAGTTTGGTCAATTTCAACATGCAGTTGTATTGCTCACGCTACCCTTGACTTGTCAGTACCTGGTGATGCCACATTTTTCGGCTCAGCCCTTTCCGAGATATGAGCAATTCTAATGGGGGCAGCGTTTGTTTACATTTTTAAAAAATAAAACATAGGCCAACTCCAAATATTTTCCCAAAAGGTACTGCTGTTTGCTAGTTGTCTGCTGATGTTTTATAACCTTTTGGATGTTTTGGGAATAAATAAAAATGTTTTTTTGAAATGTAAACAAAGAGCTGCCCCCATTACAATGACCAGGATCTCGGAAACGTCAGTGCCTGAGATTTTTTTTCTTCTTCTTCAGCCAAGTCCAGGGTAGTGTGAGCATTACAACTGCATGTTGAAATTGACCAAACTGTCCCTTTAATGAAGACTCCTGGCTCTTCTATTATGATTTATTTACCTCTTAACTTAACCTGGTTTACTCCCGAACCGGCTTTGTAGAATAGGCCCCAGTTCTTAAATCATTACCGTGTTTATGAGGCCACATTTGAGACGCTAACAGGTCATTTTGTGTTTGATTTAAGGAGTCCTACACCTATAAAGACCCCATCACCGAGTTTGTGGAGTGCCTCTACGTCAACTTTGACTTTGACAGCGCCCAGCGGAAACTGCGAGAGTGTGAGTCGGTAAGTCCCAGCTGTGCACCCCCCACCCCGCTCCTCCCACCCTGGTCGACAAACACACACACACACACACACACACACACACACACACACACACACACACACACACACACACACACACACACACACACACACACACACACACACACACACACACACACACACACACACACACACACCTTAGCCAGCCGCCCACTGCTTGCCACACACACACACACACACACACACACACACACACACACACACACACACACACACACACACACACACACACACACACACACACACACACACATACACACACACACGTGTACACGCACAGTCTGCTGGCCCCCTTGTGTGTGTGTTTTTTCTCTCTGACTCACTCCCTTAGTGGTGATGGCACACAAAAACAAATGTCAGAAAGAGAAAAAAAACACCAATGGACACGGGTCACTACTGCCTGTAAACTTTTATGGATGCTGCCCACCATGCCTTTAGTCCTCAACACACACGCGCGCAGACACCACACACACACACACACACACACACACACACACACACACACACACACACACACACACACACACACACACACACACACACACACACACACACACACACACACACACACCTGTATTCTCTTTGTCCTGTTCAAAAGAAGCTCTGGTTTTTCAAGCATGCTTCAGTTCAAAGCAGTGTTCCAACCTGTCCTTTTTCCTGTGCTTTTATGATGTATATCTTCGTTCCCTTCTATCTCCATTTGGTAAAAGGAGTAATGAATACATACTCACACGCACTCAGACTCACACTGTCTCACAAACTCACTCTCAAGCTCACTCACTCTCTCTACCTCTCTTTCTCTCTCTCGCGCACACACACACACACACACACACACACACACGCACACGCGCGCGCACGCACACGCACACGCAGACATAGACAAACACAAAAGCACAGAGTGATAAAGCCAGTCATTGTTGGTCCAACTGCCGGCTGGTGAGTGAGTATTTGCCAGTGAGTTAAATGTTGCGTTGTGGTCGTGTGGTCCCCGCTGGGCTTTCCTGAACTCTGCTTCTCTCATTAGTTGTCCGTCTGGGTCTGACCAGACCAGACTAGAAGACCAGGCCAGACCAGAGCCACTTGCTCATGCGGACAGTCTAGAGTAGAGTGGAGTGGAGTGGAGTGGAGTTGACCCCTTTGGTCATCAGCAAGGGTCATCGACTGTTAGCTGTGTCATGGAGAGAGCAGTAGTGGTGGAGAATGAGAACATTTAGTGAGGCGGAGAGCAAGGGTAAATAAAAGAAAAAAACAAGTGCAAGAGTAAGACGTTCACAGAGTGGGTGAGTGAGGGAGTTAGACCCCTTTGGTCATCAGCAAGGGTCATCGACCGTTAGCTGTGTCATGGAGAGAGCAGTAGTGGTGGAGAATGAGAACATTTAAAGATGTGCGTGAGGCAAAGAGCAAGGGTAAAAAAAGAAGAAAAGAAGAAAAGACAATTAAAGACGAGACGAAAGCAGTACGTTTAAGACGTTCACAGAGTGGGTGAGTGAGGGAGCTGGAGATGGAGACTGAGAGGTCATCGACTGTTAGCTGTGTTATGGAAGGCGGTAGTGGTGGAGAATGTAAACATTGAAAAGACGCGAGTGAGGTAGATTGCAGGGGTAAAAAGAAAACGGAACAAAAGAAAGCGGAGTAAGACGTTCATGGAGTGAGTATGGGATGGAGATGGAGACTGAGGGGTCATCAATAGTTAGTTGTGTTGTGGAAGGAGTAGTGGTGGAGAATGAACATTTAAAAGATGTGAGTGAGGCAGAGAGTAAGGGTAAAAAAAGAAGAATAGGAAAAAAGTACAAGACGAAAACCGTAAGAGTGAGACGTTCACAGAGTCGGTGAGTGAGTGAGATGGAGATGGAGACTGAGGGGTCATCGACTGTTAGCTGTGTTTTTAAAGGGGTATGCCACTATTTTGGGGCTTAATACAGTTCAAATCGTTGGCCAGGGTTTATAAAGGTGGTAAAGTGTCTTATTTTTCATGTTAAGCGTTGTCTTGCTTTAAGACAAGTTAAGAGGGAGCATGTCGCTGAGCTAGTGAAAGTCAATTGATCCGTGTAGCATTGTAGCATGCTACATGGATCCATTGACTTTCACTAGCTTAGCGACATGCTCCCTCTTTTAACTTGTCTTAAAGCAAGACAACGGCTTACATGAAAAATAAGACACTTTACCACCTTTATAAACCCTGGCCAACGATTTTAACTGTAGTAAGCCCCAAAATAGTGGCATACCCCTTTAAGGCAGTAGTGCAGAAGAATGTGAACATTTAAAAGATGTGAGTGAGGCAGAGAGCAAGGGTAAAACAAATCCAGAACTAAAACAGTAAGATGTTCATGGAGTAGGTGAGTGAGTGAGTAAGGGAGAGGGAGACGGAGACTTGAGAGGTCATCAATAGTTTGCTGTGTCTTGGAAGGCAGTAAAGACGTGAGTGAGGCAAAGAGGTACAAAAGAGGCAAGGGTACAAAAAGAAAAGATAAAAAAGTACATGATGAAAACAGTAAGAGTAAGACGTTCACAGTGTGGGTGGGTGGGTGAGTGAGATGGAGATGGAGACTGAGAGGTCATCTCAGTGGTGAGTGAGGCAGAGAGCAAGGGTAAAAAAAACCAGAACAAAAACAGAGTAAGACGTTCACGGAGTGGGTGAGTGAGTAAGGGAGTTGGAGATGGAGATTGAGAGGTCATCAATAGTTAGCCGTTTCACGAAGCACAGTGGTGGTGGAGAATGTGAGCACTAAACAAAGTGAGTGAGTGGAGAGCAGTGAGTGGGAACATTATAAGACAGTGAATGAGTGAGGGAGCAAGAAAGGAAACGGTGTAAGACGTTCAATGAGGGGGTGGGTGAGTGAGAGAGAGATGGAGAGAGAGAGAGAGAGAGAGAGATGGAGAGAGAGAGAGATGGGGAGAGAGAGAGATGGATAGAGAGAGATGGATAGAGAGAGATGGGGAGAGAGAGAGATGGAGATGGAGAGGTGAAGAGAGAGAGAGGTGGAGAGAAAGATGGAGACATAGATGGAGATGTAGAGTGAGAGGTCATCTGGGAAAGCCTGTGACTCATGGGCCTGGTCTTTTTTTATGAAGGTCTGTAATTGGTCCATCTGTTTGGTGGTGGGTGATGGAGGAACACGGCAGAAAGGTTCTGGGAAGCCTCTAGCCTAGATTGGCCAATGTGCTCTGTCACTTCCTGTTTCACTTTAACAAAAAAAAAAAAAAATATATATATATATATATATATATATACTACTAATAATAGCCTAATAAAATAATACCTATTTATCAATACATTTAGAGGTGATCCAATTAAAGACATGCAAGTCTAGTATTCCTTTGATGTTTACCCTTTTAATATGTGCACATAGCCATCTTCCTTGCATCTGTACCATTCATTGACTACAGAACCTCCAGAAACAGAACTCTGCTTATTGTCCCTTTGTGGAACTGTGTAAATCAGACATAACTTGCTGTGTACAAAGTTCCAACTTCTTCCAGCCTAAATGTGAGACCGGAGTAATTTAGTCTGGCCCCGATGAACGATACCTCCGAAGATTGTTGATGAGAACAACCTGTTGTTTTTTCAAACCGTGCCGGCGTTCTGACCAATCAGCGATCTTTGCCATTGATGTGCTTTCCCAAGGGTGTTGCGAGCTTCGTCGTCATTCCCTCACCGTGTTCTTTTCTTTGAAGGCCTTATTTTTTCCTGCTAACTCAAATGAATAGAGGAAAAATGAATGAGGCCTTCAAAGAAAAGAACACAGTCCCTGAAGTCAAATATGGCAGAGTTTCCCTGATGTTTTGAGGTTGCTTTGCTGCCTCTGGCACTGGACTGCTTGACCGTGTGCATGGAATTATGAAGTCTGAAGACGATCAACAAATTTTGCGGCATAATGTAGGAGTCCACCCCTGAATTCCATAGAAAACCTATGGAGAGATCTCAAAACGGCAGTGTGGAGAACGCACCCTTCAAATCACCTCAAGGATGGTCTAAAATTCCAGCAGAGCATTGTAGGAAACTCATTGATGGTTATCAGAAGTGGTTGTTCAGTTATTTTGTCTAAATGTTGGGTAACACTTCCAAATAAGGGGCCATAATTAACAGTAAAGTAGCTACAACCTAATACTCAAGTAAGGGTTAATAATCATTACTTAATGCCACATTAGACACATATTAATTGTTATTAATGCATATGTTGAGCATTAGTAAGCAGTTACTTAACTATTAGATAACTATTACCTTGTGTTACAAGTTAATAGCATATTATTATTTAACTAATAGATAAGTAAGGGCACAGTTAATAGTTAAGTAGCTATCAGGTTATACTTAACTAAGGACCAAAATTAACACTTAGTTTATACAAAAGTAAGGCATAACTAATGGTTAATTAATACATAAATATTGGGTTTTGGGACCCTTATATTAGAGTTGGCTGAGGATAACTAATGGTTAATTAATAGATAGATATTGGTGTTTGGGACCCTTAATAATAATAATAATAATAATAATAATAATTGTATTTGTATAGCACTGTGTCATACAAGGCATGTAACTCAAAGTGCTTAACAAATGGGAAAAAACATTGTTAGAGATAGATTTAAAAGGAGAGGTATAGAGGAGAGGCAGAAAAAGCAGGAAGGCAGAGGAAGAAGAGATAGACAGAGAATGTAGAGTCATAAGGTCAACGTAGGTTAGGACCAGGATTCTTAGATGTGTAAGGTCCATAGTGGCTGGGCCTATCATAAGTCATAGATAGTCACACAGAGATTGGGCGCTCAGGTGCGGCCCCTGGTGGCATCAGGGGTGAGGAAAAACTCCCTTTCGCTTGATTCATAGTTTGTGAGGGGGAAAAAAAGCTCAGTGAGGTCTGAGAAAAAAGACCCCCAGTAGTCAGGAAGAAACCTCAGGCAGAGACCAGCGGCCACCTAGGGGAGCCCCCTGCCAGGGCTGGATTGCGAGTAGTAAGGGCGCTGCGGCGGCTGGGACACTATGACGCCTTGGCAGCTAGGAGTTGGCAAGGATGAAGAGGTGGGTCTTCAGCTGCTTCTTAAAGGGGTCGACGGAGGTGGCTGATCGGATCTCGATGGGGAGGGCGTTCCATCTCTTGGGCGCATAGCAGGCAAACGCGGCGTCGCCGATCTTCTTCTGCGGGGGGGTGGGGGTCCTTAGCAGCTTGGCATCAGTGGACCTGAGAGCTCGAGCAGGGGCATAAAAAGAGAGCATGTCTGAGATATAGCTAGGGGCAAGTCCATTTAATGCTTTAAATACTGTGAGCAGAATCTTAAAGTCGATTCTGTATGAGACAGGTAACCAGTGCAGGTCTGCCAAGACAGGAGAGATGTGCTCTCTCATTCTGGTTCTTGTTAGGATTCTTGCCGCAGAATTTTGAATGAGTTGCAATTTGTCAATTAATTTTTTTGGGAGACCGGAGAAAAGAGCATTGCAGTAGTCTATCCTACTGGTGACAAAGGCATGAATAAGTTTCTCAGCGTCTTGTCGGGGGGCCAAGCCGCGCACTTTGTTGACATTTCTAAGATGGATAAAAAGCAGATTTTGTTATCTTGTAAATGTGAGGCTCAAAGCTCAAATCCGAGTCTATGACCACACCTAGGCTAGTAACCTTATCTTTAATGTGTATGCTTAGGTCACCTAGGCTTGAGTGGAGTTTTGCACGTTTTTTCTTAGGCCCAATGAGCAACACTTCAGTTTTATCTTCATTTAATTTTAGGAAGTTACTGTTCATCCAATCTGTAATGGCAGACATGCATTTAGTCAAGGCATGAATGGCAGTGGTTTGGCTAGGCTCGACAGAGATATATAGTTGAGTGTCATCGGCATAGCTATGAAAATCAACATTGTGCTCTCTGATGATGGAGCCCAGGGGCAACATATAGAGAGAGAAGAGGAGAGGGCCCAAGCAGCTACCCTGAGCAACTCCAAAAGGCACAATCATACTTGTTGGAGACGTATTCTCCGATGGTGACAAAAAACTGTCTTCCTGTAATATATGTTTTGAACCACTCTAAGACGTGACCGGACAAGCCTACCCAAGATTCAAGGCGGTCAATTAGTATGTTGTGGTCTATCGTGTCAAAGGCGGCACTGAGGTCGAGGAGGATAAGTGCTGAAACTTTGTTTGCGGCAGTGTTGAGCCTAAGATCACTTATTATTTTGGTTAGTGCTGTTTCGGTGCTATGGTTGGCTCTAAAGCCTGATTGGAATTTTTCCAAGATATCATTCCCAGCCAGATGTTGATTAAGCTGTTTAAATACAACTTTTTCTAGTACCTTGCTTATAAAGGGGAGGTTTGATATAGGTCTGTAGTTGTTTAAAGAATTCTGATCTAAATTTGTCTTTTTTAGGAGTGGCTTTACCATGGCTGTTTTGAATGAGCTTGGAAAAATGCTGTAAGCATAGAGGTGTTAACAATTTGCAGTAAAGGTTAGGTAAGATATGTGGGGATCGCGTCAAGGCTGCAGGTAGACTGCTTACTTTCCCTGACTATTTTACAGAGGTCGTCCTCTGTAATTGGACAAAACTTTTGGAAGCTCTCAGGTCTTCCTCGGGGGTTTAACCCTCCCCTCGGTGTATCGCCTGAGTGGGCGACAGAGGTTGCTGCGTTTCCACCTTGGATGCCTTCTCTAATGTCGGCAATCTTTTTATTAAAAAATCTAGCAAATTCCTCGCACTTGGCATGTGATGCTGCATTTAGGTTGTTATTGCTATGTGTTGGATTAAGCAGGTGGTCAATAGTGGAAAAAAGAACTTTCGCATTATGCTGGTTGTCTGGTTATGATTTTGGAAAAATATGCTTTTCTCTCTGAGCGTACCGCATTATTGTAGGAGGAGATCTCATCCCTAAGGGATTGTCTGTGGACTTCTAATTTTAGTTTTCCTCCAAAGACGCTCGGTTTACTCTGCATTTTCTTTTTAAGGCTCTAAGTGAGTCATTCATCCAAGGTGAATACCTAGCTCTGGTTCTTGTCGTCGTTCTAATTGGAGCTATGTTATCTAGAATTCCTCTTAAGTTGTTGTTGAAGCTATCAACCATTTCATCAGGTGTGCAATGACCATTTAGTAGGTCACCTGATTTGATGAGGTCTGAAATCTTAAGCTCAGCAGAGGCATTAATGCGTCGTCTGTGAATGACATTGTTGGGTGTGCTAATTTGTGTTGAAATGTCAAAATCAAAAAACACACAGTGGTGGTCGGAGAGGCCGACGTCCGTGACCGATATATTGTTGATATCAAGTGCATGTGAAATAACAAGGTCAAGTGTGTTGCCTTTTCGATGGGTAGGCTGTTCTGTAACATTCTGGACGAGACCGAATCCATTTTAATGTGTCTAAGAAAGACTTGGCTATTGCGTCATCTGATTTATTTACGTGGATATTAAAGTCGCCAGCAATTATTGCTTTGTCATAGTTAGTAAGTACGTCCGACATGAAGGCGGAGAAATCAGATAGAAATGACGAAGAGAATTTCGGTGGACGGTACAGAACAATAATGATCAGTTTGAGGTTTGCTTGGACCCTCATTGCCAAGTATTCAAATGAAGAGAAAGAGCCCAGATTCATCTTAGTACAATTAAATTTGTTGGAGAAAAGTATGGCTACGCCTCCGCCTCGTTTCTTTGGTCTCGGGGCGTGAAGGAATTTGTAATCGGAAGGGCAAGCCTCAATAAAAGTAGCAGCCCCGTCGTCTTTAAGCCATGTTTCGGTAAGGAACATAAAGCTTATGTTTTTGTCCGAGACCAGCTGGTTTACTACGAAGCTTTTGTTGGTCAAGGACTGCACGTTAAGTAATGCAGCATTAACATTCAAAGTAGTAGAGCTATTGTTTATGCGTTCAGGTGCAATCGTAATTAGGTTGTTGTGTACACAACCAGAGGGTCTATATCTGCGAGCTTTCCTACGGGTAGTGACAGCGTGGATAGCTAGTGGGGAACTCTCTATTGGGCACGCAGTGTCTAAATTGGTGTAGTGCTTTGGATTTGAAACACCTGTTAGTCAATCCAAGGACCGATGGGCTTCGAGGGTCAGCTCTAGGTTGGTCGCGAGGAGACGAGCGCCAGATCTGTTTAAGTGCCTTCCATCTCGTGCGAAGAGGTTTCGGCGGTTCCAGAAAGCGGAGAAGTTATCAACGTAGGGAATGGCTTCTTGGCGGCAGTGTCTCATCAGCCAGACGTGCAGTTGGCGGATTCGGGAGAACTGGAAGGCAGAGAAACAAACAGAGGGGATGGGGCCTGAGATAGCGTATTTTTTTCCAGTGCTGCTAAGGGTATTAATAAGGGAGAGGAAATCGGACTCAAGTTTTTTAGACTGCTGCAGCCGGATGTCATTGGAGCCTGCGTGGACGATGAGAGTTGTGGCAGTAGGATACTGTGACAGCGCGTCCGGCACATTCGACTGGACATCGGCTACGAGAGCTCCAGGTAGGCACCACGTCTGGGCGTTTCGTAGGGTTACGTGGCGAACCATCGAAGATCCTATGAGGACTGTTGATGGTCGCCGGGGTTCTGAATGGGCAGGCTGCTCTCGGGTGATTTGCCTGGGGGTAGCGAGGGTCCGGCGGCTTCTGGGTCGCACTCTTTGTGGTAGAGGCTTGGGCACCTGGTGGGAGGGGGGGACAGGGTCAGTTTCTGCATCGATGACTGAGTCAAGTACAGAAAAACGATTGCTAGTCACTAGAGGTGGTGAACATTTCTGCAGTACTCCCCTGCCGCCGTTAACCACCTCCGTCCAGCTACGACGCGCGGGAGTGGAGCACGGTGGATTCGGGGGGGACTTCGGCTGGTGTTTGCTGTGGCTGGGGAAAAAAGATAGTGTAGTTAGGTTGGCGCTAGTATTACTGGTTTGGTGTTTCAACGTGGTGTTATGGGATTTTATGACTACCTCGCATTGTAGCCGGCGAATGTCACGTCTAAGTGTTTCAATCGTCATGTTGGCTTTGGCTAGTCTTTCATTAGCATTAGCTAGATCACTGCAGGCGCAGGTAGAGTTGGCCATAATTAGGTCTGCGGATGCAGCAGAAAAGGTTATTTTTGCGAGATAGTTGGTGTAGTGTTGCAAAATTGACTATGAGGTGAGGTGAAACTAAAGCCGAGTAGGGCTCGGCGCGAAAAAAAAGTTATGTAGGCTAGCCTGGTGGAAAGCAAAAATCTATTTGGATGGTGGGGAGGTTAGCCTATGTGCTTATGTTGTTGTAAGAGTGATAACAAGGTAGCGCTAAAGTAATACTACATCGAATCAGTTGTTTGTAGTTGTAAGTTTCAGACAAAGCTTTTAGGAGAAAAACGAGAAGAAACTTAATTTCGTCCGAGTAGCTCCTCGACGGGAATAGCTTATATTAGAGTTGGCTGCAGATAACTAATGGTTAATTAATCGATAGATATTGGTGTTTGGGACCCTTATAATAGAGTTGGCTGAGCATACCTAATAGTTAAGTAATTAATCTACTGTGACATCTAGTTTTCACTCGTTCAAATCACTGTAATAGTGGCAACAGGAGCCATTATATAGCAAGGATTGGATGTACACTTCTCAATGATGGTGGGGTGATGAGATGTCATTTTTTCATGCACCACTTATTAGTTTTAATGGTAAAAAACCCTACAATAAATGCAGAATATTATGAAGAGTAATAGTTTTGAAGCGAAACTAAACCATTCCTTTGTGATAATAGGTTAATGTTTGAGAATATTAGCTCCAAGAAGAGCAGTGCATGATGGGTACGCAATCTAGAGACAACAATATTTCGATATTATTTAATCATTAGATATGCCTTGCTTTTGTCTTAAGTAAGTGTTAACTAATAGTTAAGTTAAGGGTACAGTTAATAGTTAAGTAGCTATTAGGTAATACTTAACTAAGGACCTTAATTAACAATTACTTAATACAAAAGCAAGGCATATCTAATGATTAAATAATACCGAAATATTGTTGTCTGTAGATTGCGTACCCATCATGCACTGCACTTCTTTGAGCTAATATTCTCAAACATTAACTTCATTATCACAAAGGAATGGTTTAGTTTCGCTTCAAAACTATTACTCTTCATAATATTCTGCATTTATTGTAGGGTTTTTACCATTAAAATTAATAAGTGGTACATGAAAAAATTACATCTCATCACCCCACCATCATTGAGAAATGTACGTCCAATCCTTGCTATATAATGGCTCCTGTTGCCACAATTACAGTGATTTGAATGAGTGAAAACTAGATGTCACAGTAGATTAATTACTTAACTATTAGGTATGCTCAGCCAACTCTATTATAAGGGTCCCAAACACCAATATCTATCGATTAATTAACCATTAGTTATCTGCAGCCAACTCTAATATAAGGGTCCTAAACACCAATATCTATCTATTAATTAACCATTAGTTATCCTCAGCCAACTCTAATATAAGGGTCCCAAAACCCAATATTTATGTATTAATTAACCATTAGTTATGCCTTACTTTTGTATTAAGTAAGTGTTAATTTTGGTCCTTAGTTAAGTACAACATGATAGCTACTTAACTATTAACTGTGCCATTACTTATCTATTAGTTAAATAATAATATGCAATTAACTTGTAACACAACGTAATGGTTATCTAATAGTTAAGTAACTGCTTACTAATGCATTAATAACAATTAATATGTGTCTAATGTGGCATTAAGTAATGATTATTAACCCTTACTTAAGTATTATTTTGTAGCTACTTTACTGTTAATTATGGCCCCTTATTTGGAAGTGTTACCAAATGTTTTGCTACCAAGTATTAGGCTGAGGGTGTCAATACTTCTGTCCGGACCATTTTTGGAGTTTTGTGTAAAATGTTCATTAATTTGACTTTTTTTCATTCTCTTTTGTGTTTTTTTCATTGAAAGACAAACAAATGAAGATATGAATAACAAAGCATTTGTGATTGCAATTTCTGGAAGAAATTGAGTATTATCTGACAGCATTGAAGGGGTGCCAATACTTTTTGCCAGCACTGTACAAGAAGTAGCTTGTTTGTTGCTTCCTGGTTGTGGTATGCTAACAAATGTTAACTGTAGCTTACCCGGCCAGCTAAAAATATCAAGTGATCAAATGACAACGCAGGGACACCTATTTGTGTCAAAGAAGTTCGTAGTGCATTTTTACACCAATCCGTGGTAGTCATGGTATTTTTAAGCATTTATGCTCTTTAAATTAAGCAAAAACTTAGATGCTGGAAATCACAGCAATCGCCGTCATGTTTCTCTGAAAATGTTGTCCAAGCTTAGCCAGGCCGCGCCCTCCTAGTGACGCAACACCTTCGGCGTTGCAATTAGTCAGGTCAAGAGCAATGCAAGCACTTTCTGAGTTCCCGAAAATACGGGAACTCCTTTCACTTTATCGGGAAACAAATAACCATAAGCAAACCAAGGGAGGCAAGTCAACCGTGTCATTTGGGAAATTTGAATTGTTATGCTCTTGGTCAGACCAAGTCTCGAAGAGATTTGAACGTCGATGATAATCACGCTAGTCCAAGCTGAACCAGAGAGGGTATGTTAACTGGCTGTGGCTCTGTGTCGCCTTGTGGACACAATAGGGAATCACAATTCAGAAACTCGTCCCGGACGGATGGAGCAACGGATGGACACCATCTCTTATAGAGATGCGTGGGACGCATCTAAAAAAAAGTTTTAGTGAGCATTGGATGCAACTGGATAAACAGTCAGTCTAACCCTGAAAATGCCAATAGTGTACACAATTATCATATCTGAATTCACCCACATGGCAGTTTTCCCTTTCTAACATCTTCCTGTGATCTTATTTTCAACAACTTTGTCATTTAAATAAACAATTTTTGCCATTAGGAACTAAACGGAGCTAACCGCGGCTAACGTTGTAACATCAGGATACTACAAACAAACTTGGAAACTTGTGTACAAATTCAGAGCACTAAACAATCGTTTGGAGACAGGTCTTCAAAAACGTTATGTTTATCAAAATGTTTAATGACTTGTGAATTTAATGGGAAGTGTTTTAGTGGAGCCCGAACTCAGCAAATGACCAAAACAATGACTGTGTGACTAGGTGACATCCTCCATATCAATCAATATGTGTCACCTAGCAAGCCATCTAGTGGACTGGAGATTAGGGATGCAAATTATCGATTAATTAATTAATCATTAGTTGATAGTGTTATCGATCGACTTTCGATTAATTGATAAGCGGCGTTTTTTTCACCTGAATTTCATAGGGCCTTTTAAAATATCAGCTAAATAGTTAAAACACTGAGTTCAAAAAGTATAGGCCTATATTGTTATATTAAATTATATTATGAGAATTACATTATGATAATTTAGCCCATATTGTATTATGTTATATTATATATTCCTCAAGTAATTATGCATTAGGAAAAGAAAGCAGACATGTTTTCTATGGCATCTCCACACCACCTTTGGGGGGGGGCATTGCTTGGTTTCACCCAGGAGTGAACTAGTAGCCCCATGCCCCCTCTATGTCGCCTTGCTGATGCCTGAGATATGACAGACAACGTTGAGTGAAACGTGATCAGACTCAGAACTTGTCTGCATATAGGTGTGCCAGCCAGCATGAACAACCACAAGCATTTTAATTGTATACGCTTCAAAATAAAGAAATGCTATATTTTGGGTGGTGTGTTGTTGTCCATAATGCATAGTAATGTCAACAAAGTTCGTTTCTGAACAAAAAAAAAAGCTATTTCCTGTGTCTGTAAGGAGAGCTAATAAGCTAACAGGCTCCATTGAGAATGAATGGAGCTATGACAACAACACTTACAGCTAACATGGATTCACCTGGAATTGAACAGATGGTGCTCCTCTTCATGCATGGTCATATATTACCATGCCCAGTTCAGCTAATACTAGTCTTGATATCTGACAGGGTGTTAGTGATTAAAATTACAGCTCACAATTTGAAATGACTACGTTTGTGATTTCGCTAGTTAGCACGCTAAGCTAACATAGCAAGCTTAACCATACAGTGAAATGCTGCTTGCAGTGACATTTGCCTGTCTTGAAAGATCGTTTTTCTCATAATTCAAACAGTAACAACTTACACCATTGGGCTTGGCATAATCACAGATTCAAGTACACATCTCCAAAAGACCCACAAGAACTCCAGAAGTTGCAATGACGATTTAATAGATAAAATCTGCGCACCATGGATTTGAATAGGCCTAGAACTAGAACTACTCAACAGTCTCTAGCGCCCTCTGGCGATTAATCGCGATTAATACATTTTGATCGAGCAACCTCTTGCTCGACAACTAATCTAAAGTCGATTAATCATTTGCATCCCTACTGGAGATGTATTTATTGTGGTGGATTCGCATGGACCTTTTCAAACAACCTGTATACTTAATTATTATTATTATTTAAGAATCGTTTTTTGGCGTCATGAATCGATGCAGTCTATTGTGAAAACAAGAATCGCGATGCATTGTCATAACAATGCATTTGCACACCCCTACTTGCAACACCAAACAGTGGTCCCAGTAGAAGCACAGTGTTGGCCTAGTGTTACGTGAGTAAGCGGCTTAGTCAAACAAACAATGTCAAAATATTACCACCCCGGTCACTCATGCCCTCTCATTTATTCTTTCCTTCCCTTCTATCGTTACAGTATTTAAAAAATACAAAAATGTGTTTTGAATGTTCCTCTGGGAAGGAGAAGGGGGGGCATGTTGGATGAGGTTGAGAGTTTGCAGGCGCTCTCTTGACACTGATTATAATTAGTAGTACTGTTAGTGCATCTGATCAAATGGTTGTCATCCCTCTTGACAGGTTGACTGCATGACTCTGGGCTTGGAAGTACGATTGGCTCAACTAAACACATGCACGTGCACACACACGCACACACATGCACACATACACAAACATACACACACATGTATATCAGAACCATCTATATTCTGGAAATTATTATGGCCTGACATAAATTTGTTCTGTGTTCAAGGGTGACTGCCACTGCTGTGCAAACATAGCTGCAGCCTACTTATTTATTTCTCTGTTCTTATTTACTAATCACTTAAGATATGGAATCAGTTAAAATGTTTTGACGTTTGGATGTTTTGACATTAGCCTCTTTTTTTTGGAAACATGCTTGCAGGCCTTATGAAGTCATGGCATTTTTGGCAGTAGCGCCAAACTTGCATACCTCAACTGGTTGACTAACTGACACTGGCAGCTACGTCAGCGCCAGCTGTGGGCTAGGACTGCTGGCCTTTGGTGCGTTTCGGCTTGAGCAGTGATTCTCAACCTTTTCTTTTTCAAAAAACGCCCCCTTGATCTCATCATAAGCCTCCCAACGCCTCCTGGACCTCATCATAAGCCTGCCATAAGCCTGTACTGGTATCGGTATCGGCTCCCGACACTGCTCATTATACTCGTACTCGTACTCGTCAAGCACTTGCCGATAACAGCTATGAGTACTACTATTACTCAAAACAATGCAAAATCTTGTGATGTTCTGTGGACTTGAAATCAGCATGGAAAAAGTGCCACCTCATACATTTACTAACATTTAAATCTACATGGAAATGGACAATAAAAATATCACCGGTGGAAAAAAACAAGTCCATGCATTTATTTTCATTGTATTTTGGTGGTAAAAGGTATTGGTATCGGTACTCGGTATCGGCAAGTACACACATTAATGTACTCGTACTTGTATCGGTTTTCAAAAAAGTGGTATCGGTGCATCCCTAGTTCCCGCGTCTTTAAAGTGGTGGTTCGCTATTTTAGACATTAATCCCTTTTTTTGTGACTTCTGGGGTGAATTAGAGATGTTCTCATCACAATTTTGACATTTGGTGCTGAATGGAGCATTTGGGTATCCAAGACTGCAGCCCCCCCACCTTTACATTGACTCCAAGTGGAGCACTCAAGCAATCGATCATAAAATGGCATTAAACTTTCGTTCGAAAAGACATGGAACTCTCCACGTGGTCAGTGGTAAACGGCGATAAATTGATCTGAAAATGGCAGCGAAATATGCCTTCAAACCGTTGTTTAGCATTTGATGGACCTATCTTTTTCCTGACGGAGAATAGCAGTAGACATCCAGCCAGTAGGTGGCGAGAGTGTGTTGTTTGTGTTGACACCAAGGAGCGAAGTAGAACGGTTGCCCAGCACTCAGAAACTGGTACTGGGTAAAAAAATACAACTTGCATACAAACCATAGAGAGTAACATAAACAAGCAGACCCCCGTTTCTGGTCGCGCGGAGTAATACTCGTCAAACCAATTCAATCAATGAAGACGGATAATAATGATTATATATATTTTCGAGCCAAAGTATCGCCGTCCACCTCTGGCCACTCGGAGAGTTTCATGTCTCTGCAAACGAAAGTTTATTGCTGTTTTAGGATTGTGCTTGAGTGCTCCATTGGAGTCAATGTAAAGGTGGGGGGGCTGCAGTCTTGGATACCCAAATGCTCCGTTCAGCACCAAATGTCAAAATTGTGATGAGAACATCTCTAATTCATCCCAGAAGTCACACAAACAGGGCATAATGTCTAAAATAGCGAACCACCACTTTAACTGCCAATGCATGAGCGAGAAGTTCTGTCAGTTAACTGAACTCTGCATTACAATTGGTTACTCACTTTCTCGCCTCGCTCGAGGTTAAAATATTTTTAAAGGGACACTGTGCAGGAAATGGTCAAAAAAGATACTGCAACTATGCTGCTCATTGAAATTGGGTTGTCTGTTGTCAAATTTGATATTTTCCTGAAAGTTTATTAAGTAATAAACATATTTTTTCTAGTATGGCCCAAGTACAGTCATTTTTGCAGCTAAAAATGCCCATTTTTGGAAATTCAAAATGGCGGTCCATGGAGAAGATCCTCCTTTTCATGTATGAAAATTGCAATTTCCCCAGTCATAATGAATACTTAGAATTTGATGGTGGTGGTAAGTATTCATGAAAAAGGTAACATTAGTGAATGGGTAGCATGAATTCTGGAAATAGACAACTAAAAATCTCACAGTGTCCCTTTAACTCAGAATCCGCCTACATCGCATCGCTCATACTCTCCTCGCCTACTCCCCTACTTGCCTCGCTGGAACACACAGACATTCTATTGACTTCACTCGCTTAGCGAGTAACTAGCAGTGTGAACGAGGCTTAACAGCTCCTGGGGGCAGTGTTGCCAGATGTGTGTCTGACCAAATCCCGCCCAAAAGCTTCTCAAAAACCGCCAACATGCGCTAAATTCCGCCCAAATTCAACAAATTACATTGACTTCTATGGGCCGATTTTTATCCGCAGACGCTCATCCTAAGTAGCCCAAGTAGCGGGCACCCTCCCAATCTGGCAACACTGCCTGGGGGAGGACTATAGAGCCCCCCTTGAGAAATGCTACGCTAGAGGCGAATTGACAGACTGGTGAGGAAAGCTGGTTCTGTTGTGGGAGAAGAACTGGAGAACCTCACTTCAGTGTCAGATAAAAGATCTCCAAACAAACTGCTCACTATATTGGACAATGAGGAACACCCACTCTACAACACCATTATCCAACAGAAGAGTCTGTTCAGTTGGAGACTGAGGGCACTTACATGCAGAACCAACAGACTGGGGAAATCATTTGTCCCAAGAGCCATACAGCTATTCAATCTGTCAATGAAGGACAAGGAGGAAAACAAAGACATTTCTGCATAGCAATCACCCTTCTTTATTTTATTTATCCATTTTAATTTTTTATTTATCTTTATCTTTTTTTATCTACAGAGCAACATGAGACATGAATTTCCCCTCGGGGATCAATAAAGTTCAAGTCTAAGTCTAAGTCTAGAGCCATCGGAAAGGCTTGGGGCCAGTCAGAACACTCCGGCTATCGCTTCCCTTGCCACCCAGCCGTTTCATGGCCGTCCTTCAACTCCCGAAGCCCCACTGCCAAGGCATGGGATGCATTTATTTGATAATGAAGTCATGCTATTTAAACACGCTCTACACTCATAGACTTACATGGTCTTTTTCTTTTCTTTTCTTGTTCCTTTTTGTTTTGATTGTGGCAAAATGTTAAGGAATGCAGAGGAGTGCAGAAGTTTTTTTTTTTTTTACCTTCTCCTCCTCCTTTATCTAAAGCCCACCACCAACCCCTCATCCCTATGCCTTTCTTTTTTATTTTATAATGTAAGTACGGCAAACCATCTCTGGTTAGTCGCATGACACGACACACAGCATAACACAAGCCGCAACCATGAGCACTTAATGATGCAGAGCCCAGAGTTCAGGGGCCAGGGCTGCCGGCGCTGTCGGGGCCGTCGGGGCCTCTCTGTCCTCAACAGGTGTGTGAACAAGCATGCCGTGCTTACGCCACACAGCGCCACACCCTCGCAGCGGATCCACCCCGTTCGCCTTCCCGCCCGCCTGCATGTCCCCCTGCCAACCCGCCCGCCCGACTGCCTGCCTGGAGCGCCTTCCAGATTATCCCCTAATGATTTGCCCATTTGAACCTGTTTGTGGACATGAAAGACTCCACAACTTCACATTGAGGCTCTGGTTCCTACTTCTGTGTGTGTGTGTGTGTGTGTACATGTGTTTTTTTTCTGACCCTTTTTTTTGGTCATCCATGTTCCTCAACAATAAACGCTTTAAATGAAAGCCAGCTGCCCTGATCAAATGCTGCTCCCTCTTTCTGAAGTAAATGTTTATAAATCATGTCAGCGGTTTTAGAGGGTCCCAGTTTACTCAAGTCTTTATATACTTGTAGGGCAGTCTTGGTAGTCGTTCCCAAACTACCTCTAACAAACAAGGAAAAGAATAAATGAATATTTTACTCACACACCACTGTCAGTTGTTTTGTTTTTTTTCACACTTTTGCCTGTTGTTGGCCAAGACATGTATTGCATTTGTAATTCACACAATCCCCAATTCACGTAAAACGTCATTCCCATGAACACCCTCGTCCACCCAGCCCTCCCATTCTTTTCCTCCTTTCATCTCGTGAACACCCAAACACCTTGGCATGAGCTGGTTCCCATCATTCCCACTGCACACATCTGGCGTCTGAGTAGCCATGTAGTCGTGGTGTGTGACGTTGGCTGAGCAGGTGCTTTGCTTTCCCCCTCCCCGACTAGGTTAGTAGTCAGGCTCTCTGGCCTCTGTGGGCCTAGCATGTCGTAATCACCTCATCACGAGGACCCGGGAGCAGATGGTTCAACCCCGATAAAAAAGGCCACTGTAGGCGTTATTACCCCTAAAGTTTAATTCATTTCCCTTCATTTTACGAATGTCCACCATTTTGTAAAATACAGACACCATTTTGTTCCCCACTGTACCTGATCAGATTACATATCAGCCCCGCCCCGTATGTATAAAACCCCAGGTAAAGGTAATGAAGCTCTTACTCTTCCCCGCCCGACTTCCTCCATCAAGATGTGAGACGTGTCGAAACACGTCTCCTTGGAGAGACGTCTATTTTAGAAATTATTGAAACTGTAAGTTATCTTGGCCAGGTTAACACTACGGTCGATATATATTTCTTCCTTCAACCGGTTTTCGTTTGTATTGCATTTGACTTTTGCGGACACTGCTAGGAGAGCAGTGAGTCAGGACCCACGAGGAACCCACGCGTGCAGGATAACTTTTGTACGGACAATTGTTAATCTTTTTTTTTTCTGGTGCCGAAATCAAGAACCTCGCCTAGAGTCCACGGAGACTCGGCTGAGCCTGATTGTCTGTTCCCCAAGAGAGTGGACAGCCGGTACAGTTACTACGCGTGGAGCGGACCTGCGTGCACCCCTTTCCCACTGAACCTTCGCAGGACGGCACCGCAAAGACAATCGGACTACACAACGAAATACCCTTTTCCTTTTCCCGTTCAACGAAGCAAGACTTTGTGGATATATTGCAGCCTCGCGTCGGAACCGCGTGGTATCGCTTGGAGAACAAAAGGAACTCGTGCGCACCAAGACGCACACACCCACCTCGCCGGAGAGATCAAAGGATCTCTCTCTCTCCCTACCAAGGATAACGAGTAAGCACTGAGTTTGGGCAAAGATATTCAGTTAGAACTGTTACATAGCTTTGAGGAGTTGTGTTTAAATATCCACACTTGTAGAGTGTGATATATTTTATTTTGGGTTATTTTGTTCTATCTGTTCTTTCTTTCCTTTCTCTCTTTCTCCCCTCTCATCACCACAGATAGCCACACGCTATTCTTAGTTTACATTAGTTGCAATATTGCCATAGGCCATACTTGCACCCACATGTAAATTACCCACTCACAGAGATACACGTACCAGTGTTTTAACCCATAGAGTTATCGAGTTGAGGACGTAAGCTATTGTCGGAAAAGCGCGCCAAGCGCTCCTTTTCCCTCCCCCCACACATACTGTAAAGCCTTTAGACAAAGGACAGTATTCTCTGATTAGCTTGAATTCTATCTTGAAGATAAGTTCCCGCTTTATCAGCCGAAAGCTTAACGCCCCTCCTCGTATCTCATATTTCGGTCCTGCGCGTAAGCGCTGCGCAGAATCATTTGAGCCATAAGTTCATAGAACATACATCTCTCTCTCTCTCTCTCTCTCTCTCCTCCCACCGCTCCGCACTGCGTCGCTTTTTTTTTTTTGCTCCCCCCCCCCCCCCCCCCCCCGAAAAAAAAATGGCTTCAAACGTGAATGCTTGGCTCGGATATCTTGTATATCTCTTGTAAGCTTCTGTGGAGTTAGGGAAAGTTTTGCTATGCCCGCTCGATAAGCATTCCGCTTGTTGGGTCACTGCTAAAGAATGCACAATCATTGCAGCAAATGACCAACTATTAAGGCACTGCTAGCATGTCTTTCCTCAGCCATCTGGCTTTGTTCTGTATATTTTTTGTTTATCATTTTTTGATGGGTGTTTCCTTGTTGAATTTTGAGTTTGTGGAATCTATTTAATGTTTTTAAATGGTGAAACAGCCCTGTTTAGGAAAATGTTTTTAAATGTTAACATTGTTGGTGCTATACTGGATTCGTTCCGATGTCTAATCTTGTTCTCCACCAAATTATAACTTCTGTAACAGGTGGTCAGGATTTGGAGGTAAAAAATATCAAAAACCATAGTCATCCAAGCTTTAGATAGACCATTTCTTTCCAGAGGGGTACAGGGTAGGGCCTTCTTTGGTAACTTTGACTTTTCTCTTTCTCTCTTTTTTTGGTATACCCTCCCCAGATGACATCCATTATTGCACTTAACTGCTAGGCTTTATCTCTGGCCTCCTGAGATAAGTGTAGTCAGGGTTGAAATACGGGCAGGCCGATAGTGCCATGTCGTTTGGGGTGTTCTCAAGCAGAACGGGGGGAGATAGCGTCCCTCATAGGCCAGCTGAGCTGATGGGAAGTGGAGCATGTTATTTCCCCACTGGCCAGCGAGGGAAATGCCTACCTGTGAGAATATGAGAGAGACGGAGACCAAACACAGTGACTCCTGCTGTATTTTGCCTCTTTTCCACTGCCGATTTTCAGGTAGGCCTACAGCTAGACAAATCGCGACTCGGCCGCCTCTTTTTACTTTACGAATAGGCACGACACAGCTCAATCGTTAAGCAAAAAGTGGCGGCCGAGTTGCGCTGCGTTGAGCTGTGGGCCTACCAGAAAACCGGCAGTGGAACCGAGGCATTTATTAGTCAAGGTGGGCTTGGAGTTCATGGCCGCTGACAGCCTTGGCTGGGCCCGGGAAAACGCCATCCCAAAGGCCCGTCCACTCAATGTAATAAGGAACCAATTCTGCCACCCCACCCCCTCTGCCTGAGCCTTGGACAACTAATCCCCAGGTCCCGCCTATTGGCTTCCCTGAGGGAGTTTAGCTGGCTTTAGAGACTTGTGACAATCATATGGAAAGGTCATGTTTTGCAGCTTCATGAAAATTTTTTTTTTTTTTACATGCTGTGGGGGTGCGGATCATTTTGGGGCTGGGGATATGGATGGATGGATGGATGGATAGATAGCACACTGAATGATTTTAATGTATGATGTGATACAAAGCTAGTATTGATATTATTTCACTAGCTAATTTTCAATCAGTGCTACTGTATCCCCCCTCTATACACTTACCTGCTGTCTAGAACATGTGAACACGTCTTAGTCATGGAATATTTTTTTGGAATATTTTTCGTTTAGTCTCTTCTGATGAAATGAACAATGGTCGCAATGCCTGAGCTTGACAGTGCTTGACTACATCAAGGTTTTGTTTTTGTTTTTTTCTCAAAGAGACATTGGCAAGGAGCTGATATGGTGATGGATAAATATGAAAATGATAAACATTATTGATACCCCTATAAACGTGTAGATTATACAATCTCGTATTTGGGCTGCTTTAACTATAAAGTAAAGAGGGAAACTCAGAAACACATTAAGCACAGCGAAAGGGGAGCTTAACTTCACAACTCATCTATAGTCTGTACCGGTATGCTGCCCACAGCAACTTGTCCGTATGCCATGTTCCCACACTGCACACCCCTGCGGACATGTTAATGTTTTGTTTATCTCAGTTTGTGCAACTGTCTTATGTGGCTGTTTGTTTCAATGTTGTTGGTTTAGTCCCCGTGGCCCTATGGAATAAAAAGCTGTTGCTTGAACCTTGACTGAGTAGCGAGTTTTCCCCAATGGAGTCATAAGGAGCAGTGTGAAAAACACGCACACACACACACACACACACACACACACACACACACACACACACACACACACACACACACACACACACACACACACACACACACACACACACACACACACACACACACACACACACACACACACACACACACACACACACACACACACACACACACACACACACACACACCTCCTGCCCTTATTGTGTTGTTCTTGTTCACTGGTCTTGGATGGTGGATGGTGGATTGGTGTTCGCTGTGTTGAGCGGTAGGGCTGCCTGTGGCGGTGGGCTAGTGGAGGATTGCCGATAAGTCACACAGCCTCTGTGGTCACTCCAGTGGCTGTCGGCATTCCAGCCTGTGTTTCATGTGAAACTCCAAGATTTGTGGTTGATTTTTCGACGGGGGGAGCGACGTCAGAAATTGCCTCATATCTGTTCAAACTGCTGCTCTTTCCCTCACTGTATTGTTCTGTTTTTCACTCCATCTCCCTCTCTCCTTCTCTCTCTCCCTCTCTCTCCCCTCTTTCTCTGATTCTCCCTCTCCCTCTGCCTCTTTCTCTCCGTCTGCCTCTACCTCCTCCTCTTTTTCTTTCTCTTTCTCTCTCTCTGTCTCTGTCTCTGTCTCTCTCTGTCTCTTTCTCTCTCTCTCTCTCTCTCTCTCTCTCTCTCTCTCTCTCTCTCTCTCTCTCTCTCTCTCTCTCTCTCATTCTCTCTCTGTCTCTGTCTGCTGTTCTTCCACTCGCTTGCTTTGTCTAGATAGTGGGGTTTTCTCGTTGTGAGCTTCAGCCAAAGTAAACCACATCGGAACCCTGAATGTGGCAAAAAATTGTCAATTTTTTCCTTTTTCCTTTTATCTATCATTCATAATTGATGATTATTATTTCTGCGTGTGCTCTGTTTTTTTCTCTGTTGAGGCATTGCACTGTTGCAGTTCCCACAGCTAAATGACTTTAAATGGTCACAGTGGCAATACCTTTTATTGTTGTCATCGGTTTTTATCCCAGAGACCGACCGCTCAGTCATGATGCAGATTTGTGATTGTAATGACATTTCAGGAAGTTTCAACTTTTCAACTCTCCTCTCCTGTCCTGGTTTAACTCCCAACTCCAGGCAACCTTCATCTCCACAAGTCCTTTTTCAATGTAACTGCTGCTTTCTCACTCTCTAAAAGGTGTCTGATGTGAACTCCCCAATATTATAGTAGAGCAGAGTAGAGTAGAGTATCATTTATTAATCATGAGGGAAATTAACCCATTTTATCCTAGAGACACATACGCTGCATTCAGGTTTTTGATATTTTAACTGTTTTATTAAACATGTTGCTATGTCAGAGCTGAATGAACACATTCTAATGCAAAATGAGGGTCCTAGCTTTTAAATGCAACTTATTTCATGTTTTTATATGCTTCGTAGGCTGAGCTATTTAGGTTTTAATAGGCAGAGGGTACCTTTTCCCAAAAAGGGCTCAGGCTAAAATGGGTTAAGGTGTCCAGTAGCATACATACATAAATACAGAAGAACACACAGACATTACACACAATATTGCACATATATTCACGATACGTATTCACAAAGTCGAATCTCTCTCTCCCACTCACATGCACTCACACACACCCACACACTTATTACAGTGTTATCGGTCGTTCATCTAAGGCTTCTTGCATCTTATTTCTTCTATTTTTTTTCCTTCTAGGTCTTGGTCAATGACTTCTTTCTGGTGGCCTGCCTGGAGGACTTCATTGAGAATGCCCGTCTGTTCATCTTCGAGACCTTCTGCCGAATCCATCAGTGTATTAGCATCAGGTAAGAAATACAAGAAATACAAGCCAAGCGCAGAGAAGAGTGAATGCTGGCCCTGTCCCTGTAATTTTGTGAAGAAATGGCAAATGTCAAGAGTGACAACTGAGAAACGGCCCCATGAAAGGACCGGACTGTTCGGCTTGACATGAAGTTTTCCAGGGAGCGCACTGCTAAAGGCCACAGCCTTCAGTGTTGATGCCTTGAAGGCTTATAGACGTGACTGAATAAAAACAGTGAAAAGGTACACGTGTCTACCTGTCAAGTAGAGTGCAAGTAGATCTGGCAATAATTCACATTTAAAAAATCCAATGCAAGCAATATATCTTTGATGTGTTCAATTGCCTTATGTGGATTAGTAGTGTTTAATCCATGTAATTCTCATATGTATCAGAAGTCAGTTGATATTAATTAACTTTAGATGTCAACTGTTACCTTGACTGCTGTTCTCAAATTTTCCTAAATATCAGGGTATAGAGCAGTGCTTATTTTTAGGCTGACATGATCTGCCATCAAAACACGGTTCACCTATAACGAATTTGTATCAATAGGCTCAAATGTCTAGCACAATCAGAAATGTTCAAATCCACTGGATGGTTTAATGTGGTTCCAAAGGTTATTGGCAATCAAGATTTTGTCTTGGTGCATTTATGGACACCCTTAACCCTTAATAGGGCATGCAAATTTCAGCTCCCGAGTGAAAAAAGTTTGACAGGCTCCAGGCCACTGCTGATCGATCAAATGTCTGAAAGCCTGATTTCTCCTGTTCAATTTGATATAACCCACTTGGCTGTACACCCTTGTAGAGAGGTGTGGCAGCCTGGGCATTTGTGATAGGTGTGCAAGTAATCGGAAGTGATCAAATATAGTCACTTGCCTTATAAAGAGTTAAGATTAACTCCTGATGCTAAGCTCTCCCCACCCCTGGACACACACATAGACTCTAACCACTCTTCTAAGGCACATTTAGCCATCTCTTTCTTGGGACATCTGAGACATTACATTTTAGGAGTCTATCAAGTTGTTGACTCAGTATTTGCCACTCAGGAGTTTTTTTAAGACCACCTGAAAAAGGTTTTTTGTGCCCTCATGTGTGCTTTACCCTTTCATGAGCTAATGTGCTTTTGCCAGTAAAACTAATTGAAACGGTCGTTCTGGCCTTCTCCATCCTTCCCAAAAGCACTCATTTGCTCGTATTTGTTCTATCCTGTCGCATCTTTACTGGGGGAAAATTACCTTGGAGTCCCCCCAAAACCAAGAGATTTTTTTTTTGCCAATGCTAATTACTTCCAATCCCATGGGAGATAAAATATTGTCGTAATTGAGTGCAATTAAAGGAGATTAGAGGTATTGGCTAGAGCCCTTGGATTTGCTACAATAGCGTCAGGACTTAAGAACTTCTTTCATAATGTTCGCTTGGTTTCCTGGTCACAGATTGTTACGACATCTGTCTCATTGTCTCTCTCTCTGCCTTCGTTGCCGCCGCAGGATCTGGAGTGTGGCAGGTGTTTAACTGCTACTTTTCTCCAGTTAGCCTCTTATTTTATTGCTTGCTTTTTATGGCAGCCATCAGGCCCTTTTGCAGGTTCCTTAGAGAAGACACGCGATCGTTCGTTCCAGTCCCCAGGTTTTTCCATTGGTGGAGTGGGAGATTGCGGGTTTGGGTATGGTGTAGCGGGGGCTGGTGCTGGGGCTGAGGTGCGGGGAGGAGGAGGAGGAGGAGGAGGAGGAGGAGGAGGAGGAGGAGGAGGAGGGAGGTGTAAGTCTAGGCGAAGGGGTTGTGTGGGCCATTGGTTTTTCCTCTGCCTGGTTCCCATTACCTCCTCTCATCCAGCCCCTCCACCCTCCCATCCTCCCTCCACCACCTCCCCCTTTCCCGTTGACGGCATGCACAGCACAGCACAGCCCCACAGCAGCGATGCACTACAGCCTGCCCACTTTTAATGAGCTTTCATAACTACTAGTTTTCTAAGCATCTGTCCCAGATCCCCCCCACCCCTCCACCCACCCCATTCCCTTTGTTCTGGTCTTCCCGGTCCTCTGTTGGGCCAGTGGAATGGCATGCGGCATGCCCACCACACACGCGCACACGCGCGCGCACACACACACACACACGCAGAGCAGAGCACTTGACTTGACAAGAGTCTGCACAGTGCAGGGCTCACAGGTTCCATCCACCACCTCAGCCGGAGCTTTATGACATCCTGTTAAAACTCCTCAGGGACTCGGTTGAGCCGGGTAGGCTGCCAGGCGACACTTGACACAAAGACATAGACAGAAAGCCACCACACACGTGTGCACGCCGCATACACATACAGACAGTTGTGAAGTCTACTTTTTTGTAGTGGGTAAGTATAATGTATATTTGAGCAGTTTTTGAAGTGGGTATACTGTATATATTTGTGCTATTCTACATAAAGATCAATCAATTTTAGGTGGGTAAACTGAAATCCCTGAAATTTTGAAGTGGGTATACTGCGTATACCTGTGTTCTACGTAGTCTACACCACTGCATACAGAGTCAAAAACAATTTCAGACACGGCCACACTTTCCAAAGTAGAGAACAACGAAAAGATGGAAGTGGAAAAATGCAATATGTATGCGCCTGTAGAGATCATTGCATACCAGGTTAAATACATCATTTTGAATGATGGGATGGGGGATGATTTGGCGGATAGGTAAGACTCTAAGACCAATTGCCCGGCATTAGAGCTCACTCACATGGCAGTCATTGCTTCCAGCCTTTAATTGAGATGGGCCAAATGACTTTGTCATTTTTCTTGCCGAAGAAGTGAGTAATTGCTCCCAGTGTGTGTTTCTGCTTGAGTTTTTGCAAAGGAAAGGAGAGAGGAAGAAGGTCTGTAGTCAAGGTTGAGCCATGGAATATGATCAGGCACCGTTGAAATCTCCCGTTGCAGATAGTCTGGGATTGATTAAGAGGCCTGGTTCTTTTTGGCAGCCCGGCTGCAATTGGATCCATTTACTTGTTAAAGACCACAAAGGTTAGTGGTAACACTGAACTAGGAAGTTGAATTGTGATTGTTGCCTTTTTTTTCTCTTACTTACTTTTTTTTCCTTACATACTTACAACTTTTTCAGGTTTATGTTTTTTAATGAAGCACCCTGATAGCTGGAGGTTTCAGGTTCTGATAAGTGGGTATTGAGTCATTAGGCTGTTGTATCGTACAGGACGTCTCCACTTCCAAGCGTGGACACAACTGAACCTGATGCTGGCACTTTAATGAGGAGATTTTTACAGCTGCTGGCCACAAAGGGCTTTGCAGATATTTAGCTTGTTTTTGCCCAAGGCACAGGCCAGAAGTAGACTAGAAACAGGAATAATTGAGATTTTTTTATGCATAAAGGCCTTTGTAAAAAAAATGCTCCAGTGGAAATGTGAGCTGATGATTTGAGCTTATGGATGGTAATTGCGTCCACATATCCTTTTGTCTAGACTCATGAAATCCCCAATGGTACTTTTTTTTCTTTTTTTTAAGAAAAATAAATTCTTAGATGGTGGCGGCCAGCAATGCCTCCGTTTCTTTCTCTTTCTCTCTCTTTTTGGACATTATCCCTTGTGTTAATGATGGTTAGCTTCCAGAAGTCCTGCTGCACTGCAAAGCTTCTCTGTGATGTTGACTCTGTGGGAAGAGGTGTATCTTGGAGTATGGTGCTGGCCTTTGCACGCATGGGAAACATTCAGTTGAACTTGAGGAGACGGGGCCATCTTCCTTCCTACTCCACAATCATGTCAAGTTAACTGATCTGTCAAAGAAAAAGAAGACGGAAGAAGAAAAGAAAATTTTGCATCTAATGCAAGAAAAGAAAAAAAAAAAGAAACGAGGAGGTCTTTCCAAATCACAATTGAGTCATTAAGGCAACCGCATGGGCATTTCTGTTTTCTCGACACAAGAAAAAAAAAAAAGAAATCAGTTTCACCCCAAGCCGAAAAGCAGGGGTCTCTCCAAATGGCCTGTAATTTCTTAATGCCTTCATATGGAAGTGTTTAACGATGCATTCGTCTTTTTCTTTCTCTTTTTTTTCTTCTTCTTTTTTTTTCTCGGGCACTCCCCACCTCCCCTCCTCCCCCACTTTTTCACTCAGTGTGAAGTTTAAGAACATGGTCTCCAATTCTGTCCCGCCGGCCTGGGAAGTCAGCACTGGATAAAAATCGGTGGCATTGGAGCCCTGTGTGATTGAAAGGGAAGGGGGTCAATGCTAAAGTGATCCCTGACACTCCCGCTCTGCTCCCACGAGGCCCAGCAGAGTCTGAAGCCTCGTGAAACAGGACCGCTCCAGAAGCCTTTGGGCTGGAGACTGACCCACGTTTGTTCACAGCTGAGGTTTTGGGCTCGCGTCCCTCTCAAACCACCTCCCTGATCTCATTTTTTTCTTGCGCTCTCTCTCTCTCTCTCTCTCTCTCTCTCTCTCTCTCTCTCTCTCTCTCTCTCTCTCTCTCTCTCTCTCTCTATCTCTATCTCTCTCTCTCTCTCTCTCTCTCTCTCTCTCTCTCTCTCGCTTTCTTTCTTTCTTTCTTTCTTTCTCTCTCTCTCTCTCTCTCTCTCTCTCTCTCTCTCTCTCTCTCTCTCTCTCTCTCTCTCTCTCTCTGTCTTTCTCTCTCTCTGTCTCTCCTCTTTCGAGTTTCTTTTTTTTACCCATCAGTCAAGGCCTTGGTCAGAAAACAAGACTTTGTTTGGTTCGATGTAATTTACATGTCTTGGATGATGTTCTGTGCACTCCGGGTGGGCTGTCCTCTATTTGCCGGTTGCTCTATTCGACTCCGCTCTGCTGCGCTCTGTGTGTGTGTGTGTGTGTGTGTGTGTGTGTGTGTGTGTTGTGTGTGTGTTGTGATGCAGCACATCACTCATGCAAGCTACCCCACAAGAGGCTCGGTATCTTTCTCTCTTTATCTGACCATCTCAGATAAAGCGCTCTGGGCATGTTGTCCGTCATTCCCTGTGTAGGTCTACAGGATGTGGCCAGCAGTAGCTATGCAGCAGTCACTACACCCCCATCTCACTACCTTCCCACCACCTCCCCCCACACATACACTTCATCTCAGTGCCTTCCCTCCTCCTCCTCTTCCTCCTCTTCCCTTTCTCCTCATCCCTTCCTCCTCTTCATTCTTCTCCATCTTTTCTCCCAGCCAGCCCCCCCCAACACAATCTCAGTGCCTTCTTTCCTCCTCCTCCTCCTCCTCCTCCTCCTCCTCCTCTTCCTCCTCCACCTTTTCTCCCAGCCAGCTCTCAGGCCATGCATACACTTAATCTCAGTGCCTTCCCTCCTCCTCTCCTCTTCCTCCTCCTTCTCCTCTTCCCTTCCCCCTCCTCCTCCTCCTCTTCCCTTCCCCCTCCTCCCCATCCTCCTCCTCTTCCTCCTCCTCCTCCTCTTCCCTTACTCCTCTTCCCTCCTCCTCCTCCTCCTCCTCCTCTCCTCCTCCTCCTCCTCCCCCTCCTCTTCCTCTTCCTCCTCCTCCTCCTCTTCCTCCTCCTCTTCCTCCTCCTCCTCCTCTTCCCTTCCTCCTCTTCCCTTCCCCCTCCTCCTCTTCCTCCTCCTCCTCCTCTTCCCTTCCCCCTCCTCCCCATCATCCTCCTCCTCCTCCTCCTCTTCCCTCCTCCTCCACCTTTTCTCCCAGCCAGCTCTCAGCTCTGAGGCCATGCATAATGCAGAGAGCAGATTCGGTTGTTAGATGCCATGCTGGCACCTGTTAAGGATCTGTGTTGTAGCCTGATCCCCCACACCACTCGTCCCCCTGCCTGCTGACACACCGTCTCTCTCCATCCTGGGACCCCAGACCTAATGCAGGAAGATAAACCCACCCGATACGCGTTACCCATCACCACTCAGCCCAACACTGCTGCAACAATAACCCATGCTTGTTCACGATCAAAAGCCAAGACAAACTTGTGAAAAATGAACTGACGTTCAGGAGCATCTTGCTCAGAAGAATGAAAGGAAATTAATATATGTGAAAGTGAAGTGAAAGCCCAATAGGGAAACTCCAAACTCCCATTGTCAGCACTTTACAACACACAAGTGAACACTGCACACTGCACAATGCACACAACTAAATTACATTTATGCCTTACCCGTGGAAAGGTGCAGCCCTCAGTGGCGCCCAAAAGGGAGCAGTGTAGCGGGACGGTACCATGCTCAGGGTACCTCAGTCATGGAGGAGGATGGGGGAGAGCACTGGTTAATTACTCTCCGCCACCAACCTGGTGGGTCGTGACTCGTGAGGCAAACCGGCAACCTTTGGGCTACAAGTCTGACAACTAACTGCTTACCCATGACTGCCCCCATGTCTTGAGTGTTGTAAACTCTAACCTCTTAAAACGTACCACATTTTTTTGGAGCTGACATTCAGGAGCATCTTGCTCAGAGGAATTACAGAATTACAGTGTTGTAAACTCTAATCTCTTAAAATGTACCACATTTGTTTGGAGTAATAGTTCATTGGCAAGTGTTAATTAGCCAGGTCAGGGTTTTCAATTTGCTTATTCAGCCTTGGACTGCCGCCTTCTTTTTTCCCAGGTTATGCAAAGTGTAGTTGTCCGCCGCGGGGCATGATCTCGTCATGGTTACAGATCCCATTCCAGTGTTGTGTGTAATCAGCTGTCAGACAAGACTTGGCGCGGTTTGGGTAGGCGTGGCAGTAGTAGTAGTGGTGGTGGTGGTGGTGGTGGTGGTGGTTGGAGAGACAGCCAGAGTGTGGCGGGAGGAGAATCTGTATTGCTCATCTTACCTCACGTTCCTGGAGTGTGCCAGCCCCCACCACACACTCCCCCATCCCCACCCCCTTGCTCACCCCTGCTTTTTATCTTGCTCATGCCCGCCCGCGGCAGCCTCGGGAGGAGTGTCAATTCAGAGGGGCTTTATTCTGAGTTAATGCCACTTATTTGTGCTGTCGTGTAGTCGGTTTGGAAGAGTTGCTTTTCCATGCCTCTCCGTCTGCTACCAGACGCTGATGTCATTTGACCCCTCTCAACTCTGTGTGTGTGTGTGTGTGTGTGCGTGCGTGCCTGCCTGCCTGCCTGCCTGCCTGCCTGCCTGCCTGCCTGCCTGCCTGCCTGCCTGCCTGCCTGCCTGCCTGCCTGCCTGCGAGTGGGCGCGTGCAGGCATGTATGCACGGTGCCGTGCGGTGTACATTTAGTTGTTGGCCCCTGAAAGTACTGTAAGAAAGTGTATTTGTCTGTGAGGGCCTGAGGTAAGGCAAACATTATCTCAAATGAGGCCATTTTGCAAACAGGCTAATGGGGGGAATGGCATTAAGGGCACTTGTATGGCAGCGGAGAAACTGCATGGGATCCGCTCGAGATACGCGATGGTAGAATGGGCCCTGGCACCTCCCCATCCTCCCTCATCCATCCTCCTCTCTCTCTCTCTCTCTCTCTCTCTCTCTCTCTCTCTCTCTCTCTCTCTCTCTCTCTCTCTCTTTTTTTTCTCTCTCTCTCTCTCTCTCTCTCTCTCTCTCTCTGTCTCTCTTTCTCGTCTCTCTCTCTCTCTCTCTCTCTCTCTCTCTTTCTCGTCTCTCTCTCTCTCTCTCTCTCTCTCTTTTTCTCTCTCTCTCTCTCTCAAGCTAAAGGGGCACAGCCAAGCCCACAGTAACCTCAGCGTTCACCTTCAGGCAACTACCTATGCGTCACATCCATTTCTGCAGCCTCTAACTCCCCTTCTACTGGGTGGGAGGCTGTGTGTGAAATGGGAGCAAGGTTAGAGGATGGAACAAGGTTGTTCATTTCTTTTCCCTTTTTTTTTAAATACCAATTGATTCCGACCGCTGCCGAAAACGACGGGATCGCTGCTTCATTTCCAGGGCGTCAAGAGCAAATGTTGATTTGATTTGCAGATTTGCGAGTGGAGAGAAGTGAGGGGCATTAAAATATAGAGGGCCCCTGGGGTAAACGAGGTAGTAAAGGTGTCACCCCTCTCTTTGCCGCAGCTAAGAATATACACAGATTTTAAGCAGCCTTAGGAATCCAAGTGGACAGGAGGATGGTTGCTGTAGGGAGCAGGGCCGCGGACTGTTAAGCTTGGGCGGGCCCAGGACAAAGTCGACCCAGAATGCATACAGTTGTATAATGATGACCAAATTCTGGGTCCCCTCTCTTCCTGGACCTGGGACGACTGGCCCTTTTGCCCCCCACCTCCCAATCAGCTGCCCTGCTCGGGAGAAGGAGATGGATATGAATATGGAGAGGGAAGATGGGAAGCGAGGGATCCAGGAGGAGGAGGGAGGGAGGGAGGGAGGGAGGGATGGGAGGGAGAGAGAGAGGTAGCGATGTGGAGGTCTCTCTCATCCCACCAGGGTGACAGGAAATGCACAGGAGGCACGGGGAGCGGAGGGGGGAGGGTGGAGGGTGGAGGTTGGAAATTGGGATTAGTAGTAGTGGGGAGTGAGTGGGACATGATGCTGGCCAAAGGGGGGCTTCTGGGGGGGAAAAGCCACAAGACTCACAAGGCACTCACTACTGCTACTTGTCTGAAGATCAAAGAAGCCACCCGCTCCATCCCACTCCCACACCCTCACCCTAGACCCCATCCCACTCCCACACCCCCACCCTAGACCCCCTGCTGTCCCTGTGACACATCCCTGTCAAGGGTGGGGTTATTGCAAGAGCCTACTGGGCCCAGGCTCAGGGGCCCTAGTGTCAAGGGGCCCCTGAAGCCCAAGCCCATTGTATGTCCTTTTTCATATTGCGTTAAATTCTAAAAACTGTGTTTTCAAATGTTCTGGGGGGTGGGAGGAAACGGAGGTGCATACCCTGAACCTCCAACAATATCGGGTCTCTAACATCTGCCGTGAAACCCTGAATCTTTCTGTGAACTAGCAACAGCCACGGACAGGGGGGGGGGCTTTCTTGTTGTCTGGCCCTGTGGCCCATGGAGTCATAGTCCGTCCCTGATCCCTGTCCTGCACCAGCATCAAAGTGGCTGGCCAGCAAAGCTGCGTCTCATTTGGGAGATGGTAGCAGAGGCCTCGGGGGATATGACCAGGCCGGACGGGGCGGCAGGAGAGGGGGACGGGGGGGACAAGCAGAGCAGGACCTGTTGCACCAAATGAAGGGAAACAAACTATAATTATTTCTCTCTCTCTCTCTCTCTCTCTCTCTCTCTCTCTCTCTCTCTCTCTCTCTCTCTCTCTCTCTCTCTCTCTCTCTCTCTCTCTCTCTCTCTCTCTCATGCTCCATCTCTCTCTCTCTCTCTCTCTCTCTCTCTCATGCTCCATCTCTCTCTCTCTCTCTCTCTCTCTCTCTCTCTCTCTCTCTCTCTCTCTCTCTCTCACACACACACACACACACTCCATCTCTCTCTCATGCGCCATCTATCTCCATCTCTGTCTCTGTCTGTCTCTCTCTCTGGTCTCTCTCTCTCTCTCTCTCTCTCTCTCTCTCTCTCTCTCTCTCTCTCTCTCTGGTCTCTCTCTCTCTCTCTCTCTCTCTCTCTCTCTCTCTCTCTCTCTGGTCTCTCTCTCTCTCTCTCTCTGTCTCTCTCTGGTCTCTATCCCCCCCCCCGTTTGACTCTTTCTTTGCAGTCACTTGTCCTCACACCTGTCAGAACATTCTAGTCTGTCAGTGCAGTGTTTTCCTGACTGCTGCTCCTCCCGCCCTCCGCCACCCTCTGCGATTTCTCCCCGCTGATGTCATCCCTAAATGGGCCTGTTTGGGACGCTTAGCATTCATCAGCTGCCTCATTTTCATAGCCGCCACATCATGACACCCCTCTCTTGAAACGAAAGGCATTAAAAATGCCAAACGTGTGGTTTGGAGCTGTGTCTTTGCCACTTTCCCTGTCATTTGTTCCTGCTAAGTCTAGAGTTCCCTTCTGCATGTCTGCTTTTTTTTTTCTTGTCCTCTTCTCGAATGCACTCTCCACAAACAAATTCATTTTTTGTTTGTTATGGGCAAGCGCTAAGAAGCCGCTTGTCTCTCCTCAAGTATCTTCTAGAGAAATATGTAAAGAAAGAAAGAAAAAACGTATTGACCTGTTGCACTACCCAAAGAGGGCAGGGACCGACCGACTGAACAAAGATCCCCAGTCTCACATCATCATATTACACATACAAGGAAAAGGGGCGGGGAAGGAAGAAGAAAAAACTAGCAAAATGGAACAAAGGAACAGATAGCTTCTTGAAGATGCACATGGTTGGTTCCCTTCAAACACCCCTACCTGGTATTATGTGAGCCTCCAGTTCGCTTTCCCATAGCTGAGGGCCAACTATACCTTTCTCTCTCAGGGGATCTAATGAGTCTGTGTGTGTGTGTCTGTCTGTGTGTGTGTCTGTGTGTGCGTGCTTGTGTGCATGTGCGTGTGTGTCTGTGTGCGCGCATCTGTGTGTGTGCGCGCTTGTGTCTGTGCCCGTGTGTGTGTCTGTGTGTGTGTGGTTTTTTTTCAGCATGCTGGCAGACAAGCTGAACATGACCCCTGAAGAGGCCGAGAGATGGATCGTCAACCTTATCCGCAACGCTAGACTGGACGCCAAAATCGACTCCAAACTGGTACGTGGACCCCCTTTACCCCACCCCATCCCGCCTCTCTCTCTCTCCCTCTCTTCGTAGTTCTCTTAGCCTTCGCTCGTTTTCTCACTCTCCCACAGTCCTTTTCCATTTCTTTCATTCTTTCTACTTCCTCTTCATCCTCTTCCCCTCTCTGTTGCACATACTCTCTCTCTCTCTCTCTCTCTCTCTCTCTCTCTCTCTCTCTCTCTCATTTCCCTCATGGCTTTCCTACTCAGTTTTCCTTTTCATGTTATTTTCCACCCCCCCCCCCTTTCATCTCCTCCATTCTATCCCTCGTTCCACCTCTTGTTGCTCTCTGCTGCTCAAACGTTTCTTTTTCCTCTCTTTCGCTCTCTGCCCCTTTTCGTTCTCTTTCCTTCACACACATTCCCTCCCTCTTGAGCCTTTATTGACGTTGCTGGCGTGTAATAGTTTAATAGTTCATTACAAACCAATTTTGTGAGGGTGATTTGTACCACAGGGGGGTTAGTGTAGTAGAGAAATGTCTTCCCTCTAAAAATGTGTTCGCGATAAGCCTTGGGCCTTGATACCCCCCGCCATCAGGCCTGCTGACAGCTGTAGCCGGGCCCTGGACAAAATCATCTGAAAGGCCCCCCACCCCCACTCAATACAATGTAATGAGAACCCACTTCTATCCCCCCAACCCTCTTCAGTCCGTCTTGGGGCCTCTGTGATCTGCAAATCACACACACACACACACACACACACACACACACACACACACACACACACACACACACACACACACACACACACACACACACACACACACACACACACACACACACACACCCACACACACACACACACACACACACACACACACACACACACACACACTCACACATTCATCCAACCCGGAAGAGCGCCTCCCCCCTCCAGGAGACTGCGGCTGTCTACGGTCGTTAGGTTACTGTCTGCGTTGATCTACGCCTCCACACAGGATTCCACCTTCTCAGCTATGGACTGGACAATTACCCTACTCTATTTGTTTGTTTGTTAGTCTTTCTGCACTATGGAGTTAACCAGAACTGTCATTTCACTGCAAGCTAGCCCACAAGGTTAGGGTTGTATGTGACAAATAAATTACTCTTACTCTTACTCTTACTCTTACTCTTACTCTTACTCTTACTCTTAAACACACACTCACACACACACACTCACACTCACACACTCACACTCACACACTCACACTCACACACACACACACTCACACACACACACACACACACACACACACACACACACACACACACACACACTCACACACACACACACTCACTCACTCACTCACTCACTCACTCACTCACTCACTCACTCACTCACTCACTCACTCACTCACTCACTCACTCACTCACTCACTCACTCACTCACTCACTCACTCACTCACTCACTCACTCACTCACTCACTCACTCACACACACACTCACACACACACACAAATACACACACACACACCATTGCTGCTCCCGCTCAATGACATGCGTAGAATTACCTGCTGCGCTGCACGTTTGAAGTTACATATTCTTTGTTTGCATGTGAAGAAATTGTATGTGGGAAAAAGGCAAGGCTTTTGGATCATTCTTCTACACATGCTGATGGCCCAGGTGTTGTATGCTCTGCATGCGCTGTGAGATCATAATCCGCAGACGTCACTTAAAATGTAGAACAAGGTGAAGGACAATTGTGAGGGGAATTAATGAAAACTCCTGAGAAGACGGTGAGATAGCTGAGTGAATTTGGCTGCACTTGCACACAGGGCCGCTGACAGCTTTGGCCGGGCCCAGGACAAAGTGATCAGAAGGGATCCCCTACTGAATACATATACAATATAATGTGAACCAGTGCTTGAAGTGGGCTGGAACGCATCGGAACGGCGTTCCGGAACTTTTCGTCCATTGGATTTTTTTCATCCATTGGGTTCCATCACTTTTTTCAGTTGAGGTAAAAGTGAAAGTGATCTGATGCAGCCTAGAATCCAATCCAACTCAAAATCAATCACGTGGGGACAGAAACTAAGTCAAACCACTGCAGACATGATTATTTCTGTTGTGCTCACTGACCACAACCTCATGATGATAACTTGGCTTGTCACCCTTAGTCTCATTGCAGGCTGTCATCATGCTTTAGCGTATGTATCGCACGCTAGTGCATTCAGCGTGTCGGTGCGACGCCTTTCGAAGTTAAAGCGTGCTCCTCAGCGCAACGGTAAAGCGCTTTCCTGCACTTTTGACACGTGACGAGGTTTGCACAGTTTTCCCGCCGTGTCTGCGATTTTGTTTTGCTACAGCGCATTTCTGTTACTAAACGCAAATATGATTTGCTGTGCCCTAACCAAAACCATCCCTAAACCTAACCTGTCAGTAAAGCAATGTTTCTGCTGCTTTACTTTGCCCAGAACAGCAACATTAGGCGAATTTCATTAAGCGAATTTTCATTTCATCCCTAAACCTAACCTGTCACAGGGCGCTGTGGAGCATGACTTAACTTAAAAAGGCGTATTGGATACACGCGATAGTGGGTTCAAATCAGCGTGTCTTGTATACGCTCTGTCATGATGACATGCTGCTCATTGACTTTACATAGAAAACACATCATTGAGTGAAATTATCCCTAATAGCCTAGGTCCAGATTGAGATGATCACACACTTCAACAACTTCAAAATAATGTTGTGACTAATTTATTGGTTAAATTTTGTAATTTCAATGTGTTTTCCATGTTATTTTCTCCTTCATGTTTAATTATGGTGGCTCAAAAAGGACAATGCTGATAGCGTTTTAGGAAGCATCTGAGGCACTCCCAACCAGAATTTTGTTAGCCAGGCCAAGGTTGTCACCATGTCACACTGTCTACTGTCACATAACAGAAGAACCCCCCCTTCAAGTTCTTACGGAGACCCAATTGATACCATGTTATTATTGCAGTACTGTAGTAATGGCACGTAAATAAATAACATGTTATCAGTGATAATTGACTATTTTCGTGATGTCTGCAGGGTTTGGCGAGGGCTGCCTCGGCCAGAATTACATAGTCGACCCACCCCCACTGACCACTTTTGCCCATTTCTGTGCATAATTACTGATAACATTTGCTATTGTGTTGTAGGGTCACGTGGTGATGGGGAACAACGCTGTGTCACCATATCAGCAGGTGATTGAGAAGACCAAGTCTCTCTCCTTCCGCAGCCAGATGCTCGCCATGAACATCGAGAAGAAGCTCGCACACGCTCACCGGAATGAGGTGGGTACCGCACCGCACCGCACCACAACGCACCGCACCGCACTCCCCCCCTCCCCTCACCTTATCTCTCCCATCCCTTGCCTCCATCCCTCTCCACTCCTCCCCTCTCATCAGTCATGCTCACCGGAATGAGGTGGATACCACACCACACCACAACACACTGAACGGCTCTCACCTCATCTCTCCCCATCCCTCCCCTCCATTCCTCTCCATCCCGCCCCTCTCCTCAGTCACGCTCACCGGAATGGGGCAAGTACATTTCCGCAAACCCCACCCCACCACACGCCACTGCACCGCACTCCTCCCCTCACCTTCATCCCACCCCACCCCGTCCCCTCACCTCATCTCTCCCCTTCCCTCTCCTCCATCCCCTACCCTCTCCTCTCCTCCTCTCTGTCCTTCTTCTCCGTCCCCTCCATAGCTCTCCACCCCTCTCTCTCCTGCACCCCTCTCTCTCCTCCCCCTCTCTCCTCCCCACCCCTCTCTATTCCATCCATTTCCATTCCACACCAGCACTCTCCATCCCACCCCTCTCCACCATCCCTCCCCTCCTCTCTCCTCTCCACCATCCCTCCTTTCTCCTCTCCTCCACCCCTACCCTCCTCTTCTCCCCTCTCCATCCCTCCCCCCTCTCCTTTCCTCCTCTCATCCATCCCTCCCCTCCTCTCTCCTCTCCCCCCCTCTCCATCCCTCTCCTCCACTCTCCTCTCCTCCTCTCTCCATCCCTCCCCAGCACTCTGCCCCCCTCTCTCTCTCTCTCTCTCTCTCTCTCTCTCTCTCTCTCTCTCTCTCTCTCTTATCTGTGTGATCTCATCTGTTTGGCTGCGTGCCCTGTTGTTTACTCACACAACACACAGCCAAGCCCACAGACCAAACCCCAGAGGAATGCCAAACAGCCCTGAGACGCACGCACGCACGCACTCACGCACACAGTGCACGTCACCCCAGCAGTCCCAAGTTGTCGTTCGCTGGCATCGCATGGCCAGTATGAGCAAGTTTAACACAGACAATGCTTTCATCATCCCACTGCGTCTTCAAAGGACTAATGACAAGGTAGATGCTGTAGCGCGCTGTAAAAGGAGAAGAGAAGAGTAGAGAGGAGAGGAGAGTAGAGGAGAAGAGACGAGGGGCGGCGCTAAGGAACGAAGACAAGCATTGGGGATGCATGACTCAGCTTACTTGCGTAAATAATGTTATGAGTCTTTCTCTCTCTCTCTCTCTCTCTCTCTCTCTCTCTCTCTCTCTCTCTCTCTCTCTCTCTCTCTCTCTCTCTCTCTCTCTCTCTCTCTCTCTCGGTCTGTCTCTCTGTCTCTATCTATCTCTCTCTCTGTCTGTCTCTCTCTCTCTCTCTCTCCCTCCCTCTCCCCCTCTCCCTTCTTCCCTCAGACACGCAAAGACGTCTGTCTGTCTCTGTCTGTCTGTGTCTTAGGCACAAACTCACAATCTACGCATTAGCTTTCTTGTTTTCTCTCTCTCTCTCTCTCTCTCTCTGACTCTCATGGTCAGGCATTCATCCCACGCTCCCCCTATACAAGGTGTTAGAGGAGGTTAAATGAATGCTGTCTGGGACCTGCAGGGATGCAGTCACCTCTGTGGTGGGAAATGACTAGGGGTGTAAATCATGGCCTCCAGCAGCCATTCGATTACTTTCGATACTTATGAATTCCCCATGATACGATACGATAAGATACGATTCCCCCCCCCCTCAATTACTTTTCCACTTCTATTATGTTATGGAGCTAGGACATTGGTCAGGGGCCAGCGATTCGATTATGTTCGATACTTAAGAATGGCCCACAATGCCATATGACTTGATTCGATCGTCAGCCGTAGCATCGATTCGTATCGATTACTACTTAGAGGAGTAGAGGACGGCAGAGTTCCTGGGGCCTGTTTTTGTTGTTTGGTTTGTTGGTTTGTTTTGTTTTTCAATAATGATGCTTCTCTAGGTCGTCCTCAGACGAGCCTTCCATCGTTGCTTCCAGTCATCCCGATTCTCCATACATCTTTTTAGTTCGCTGGTACTCTGGGCTCCGGCGTCCTTCTTGAGTATGTTCATAAATGTTAGTGTGGGACGTCCTCTTAACTGGCACCCATGTGATGGTTCCCATAGCACCAGTTTGCTGGCTGGCAGTTCTGGGTGCCTTTGGCAATCCCAATGCATCCCAATAATGAATTCATCCAAAATAGCTTCTATTGGGTTCAGGTTAGGACTGTGTGCAGGCAAATGATGTCTTTATGGACATTGCTTTGCGTCCTGGTGCACAGTCATGTTGAGGAAGGGGCGTGCTCCAAACTGTTCCCGCAGCGCTTGGAGCATGGAATTGTCAAAAGTGTTTTGGCATCCTGAACCATCAGTAACGCCCATAAAGACATTGATGACATAGTATGGATGTATGGATGAACTTGCCTGGCCTGCACCTGAACTAACCTGAACACACTGGGATGAATTAGAGCAGAGACTGATAACACGGCCTTCTCACCCAACACCAGTGTGTGATCCCACCAATGCGCTTTAGGAAGAACGGTCAACATTTCTATAAACGGCCTTCCCAAATGAGTTGAAGGTGTAATGACTGCAAAAGGTGGACAATGTCCTATTGAACCCCGTGGTTTAGGAATGGGATGGCCTCAATTACTCAGTTCGTACTGTACGTATGAGTCAAGGCAGGTTAGCGAAATTTTTTGGTGATATGGTGTATTTTGATGAGCTTAGCCAAGATCGTGGGCAGTCATGGGTAAGCGGTTGGGCAGTCATGGGTAAGCGGTTAGGGTGTCAGACTTGTAGCCCAA
>NC_085861.1:13297826-13307826 GCF_034702125.1 Engraulis encrasicolus
AGGGCAAAGGAAGGTGATGTCAAACTGTTTCTTGCTGTGCTTTCTTCCCATCACCTCCACATAGATTCAGACAGGAGGGACCCATAACCCTCTAGTACTCAGACCACACAATAAGGCTAATCTCTAATGTCATCCTCCAACAATCTCTCTCTCTCTCTCTCTCTCTCTCTCTCTCTCTCTCTCTCTCTCTCTCTCTCTCTCTCTCTCTCTCTCTCCTGTCATCTCCCTCTATCTCTCTGTCTTTCAGTATCTGTCTGTCCTCGCTCTCTCTGTCATTCACCCTTGTTTTCTCTATCTCTCTCTCTCTCTCCGGTTATCTCTCCTTTCACCATAATCGTCCTTTGGCTATGCTGTCCTCCCCTTTAGAAGAGGTGAGCGTGTCTGTGTGTGTGTTTGTGTGTAAGTTGGTATGAAGGAGGTGCATGGAGCGAACAGGCAGGGACCAGATTAATTTGGTCGAGTCTTTTTTTTCCCCTGAAAGAAAGAAAGAACGAGAAAATAGAGTTCCTTCCTGCGCCTGCCCCAATCAGATGACATATTTACAGGTCCCTGTCGGAGAGTGCCATAACACTGGAGGCCTTGGTCTAGACGGCCCCAGATATGCTGACGTCACCCCTGCTTTCCCAGACTCAGGAGAAGGAGAGGGAGGGGAGGGAGGGAGGCATGGGGTTGGGGAGGAGAGGGAGAGGGAGAGGACGTGGAGAGAGAGAGAGAGAAAGGAGTATGGGGAGAAGAGGGAGATAGTGAGATAGGGGAGGAGGAGGAGGATGGGGAGGTGAGAGAGAGAGAGAGAAAGATGGGGGGAGGCGGAGGAGGATGGGGAGGAGAGGGAGAGGACATGGAGAGAGAGAGAGAGAGAAAGATATGGGAGGAGGAGGATGGGCAGGAGAGGGAGAGGACGTGGACGGGGAGAGACCGAGCGAGAGAATGATAGGAGGAGGATGAGGAGGAGAGCACACTGAGGGAGTACAATGTTTGGGAGATGGAGGAAGAGGGGGAGGGGGGAGGGAAAGAGGAGGAGGATGCATGGAGAGGAGACAGAGGACATGGAGAGAGAGCAGGGGGGATGAGGAGGAGAGGACACGGAAAGAAAGGTTCACAAGAGAGAGAGGACATGCGAGAGAAAGCAAGGAGGTGAAGGATGGGGGAGAGAGAGAGAGACAGGCTGTGAAGAGAGAGTCGAGAGGACATAGGGAGAGAAAGAGGAGGATGGGGAGGAGAGTTGAAGGATGGGACGGAGGGAGGAGAGGACCGTAACAAGGAGGGTGGAAAGGGGGAGGACAGAGAGAGAGGACATGGGAAGAATGAAAGGAGGGGGTAGAAGAGGTGGAGAGTGGAGGGACAACTGGAGGAGGGGGAAGGAGAGCAAATGAAGAGGAGAGAGGCAGAGGATATTGAGAGGACATGGGGGGGAGAGAGAGAGGAGAGGGGTGGAGGTGGTGGTGGGCGGTGAAGTGATGGGTTTACCGCTCCCTGTGCCATGACACATTAGGAAAACAAAAAGCCCCTTCCGAGCCCTTAATTATCGCATCCACCTTTAGGAGTGCTGGTTCAGATGTTGTTTTAGTGCGCCGTCCAGAGCCTGTGGCCGCCGACTTGTGGTCCTCCACGACCACAGCCTCTGTCACTTGGCCGCAAATAAATAAATAAACAAGCCGTGGCTAAAAGGTCACCGCTAGGTTTTTCACTTGGAGACCTTCACAGCCCGGTCGCTTGTGTTGTGTGCCGTGTATGTATTTCTATTTTCCCTACATGGAACTGGTGGGTATATACTAAGAAACGGCTTAAGTAGTAAAGTCGGTTAAGTCAACCACCTTGAGGTAGAGGTACATCATCTAATAGAAGAGTGTGGAGTTCTCGTTTTCTTAACTAAATAATGCCTGCAAGCAGGGCCGCTGACAGCTTTGGCTGGGCCCGGGACAAAGTCATCTAAAAAGCACCCTCCACCCATTACATAGTTGTTACAATATACTGAATACCCATTTCTGGGCCCGGGACAACTGACCCCTTTGTCCACCCTTGTCGACTCACCTGCCCGCAGGTATATCTATTAGCAAATTTACCACTTCCTTATCACTACCATCTCCTTTATCACTAGTATACCCCCAGCGGCCTGTAAAGAGGTTTCATTATCATGAGTCCATTGCACTGATTGCACAATATGGTAAGAATATACATTAGTCTACATTCGAAACATATTTAAAGCTCAAGTCAAGTCAAGTTTACTTTATTGTCAAAAATCTATGTAACAGGGTTAGCACAGAAGTTTGAAATTGGGTTTGACCAGTCTCCAATATGCAGTTTAACTAAAAACTACAATAATATATATATTTTTAAAAACCCATCAGTCACTGTGTTACATTTCAATTCAGCATATTTTGCCTATTTCTGCGGGGAACCCTTTGTCGTGTCTTCATGACTCATCAGAGCTGTCAGTGCAGAGGGAGAGGGGCAGTGGTGCGCTGGGCTGACGTAGAAGCTGACCTCTGGCTACCGGCTGGGCTGCGTGCGCAATGACGACAGCTTAACCCGGTCTCCGAAACCGAGATTTCATTTCTTGGAACATACCAACAACATTGTACTTCTCACTGCAACTTGGAGACTGTGTGATAGGCAGAGATTAAACAAATATATATTATTGTAATAACTAAAAGATGAAGTGCCACACCTAGTGGTCAATAGGGGTACAACATTGGGCGACTGCACACCATTTGAAGCAACAGAGGTGACATGTTTGGTGAGTTTTGTGTGCGTCCCAACACTGTTGTTTTCATTCTCTCGTAAGAACCATTTCAATACAGGAACCTCTTTGGTGAGAATGTGCCGTACAAGAAGCCAGTGCCCCATCACACTGCATAGACCTTTCTCATTTGAGGTATTTGATCACGTGGAATTCATGATCCACCTATGCACAAACCACAAGCAAGCATGTTGTGTGCATGCGTTAGAACACCCCATTAGCCCGGCATGTGTTTGTGCCATTTAACGTCGATATTTCAATGACGACTCTTAGCAATTAAAACGTTATTAGGAAGTAATAATAAAAAATGTGTTTACTGCCTCAAATGGACTTCATAACTTAATCAAATAAAGAGATTATGTGGGCTAAATAAACTACCCTGGTGGGCTTGCCACATAAAGAAAGGCATGTTTCTAAATTAAACAGGCTAGCCTACTGTGGGCCACTGTTCCTTGTTAAAGGCAGACTCAGAAGTCATTACATGACATCAATTATGTTCCTCATAGGCCTAATAAACGTATACTTTTGTAGCAGTTACTGTCACCAGGTGTCCCTCATATGCTACCGTCATCTAAATTTCCCTTATCCAGTATTATGTAACAATCTTATTCCTTGTAACTCTGCCCTGTTTAGTCAACAATTTACATAGGGATCTTTCGATTTGTGGAATATCCCGCCTCACTTTGGAATAATGTGGGTCTATTTGAGCACCGCGCTAGGACCCTGAGGAGACTTTGTGGCAGCGGGCTAAATTGCATGTGTCATCTTCGAAATTTTAAATGAGACAAAAAAAACTCCACTCTGGCCAAGGGGCTTCAAAACTCTGCCGAAAAGCCCAACAAGATCTCCAATGCTCCACGTGACAGGAGAGGCTATATAGAAAAAGCAACCTCAAGCATCAGGACCAGTAAGCTACTGCCACTACAGCTCAGCCGGAGCATCAGCAGAAATCTACACTGACTGGTGAAAGCATTCTGAATAGGCTACATTTCAGTCACGATGTACTATTGGTGAACTCGCTTCAGTAGGTTACAACGAGGCGAACTTCCATGTGTAGGTTTACCGGAGTGTGCGCTAAGGAGGGCTTTCCAAAGAGAGCAAAAGATTTCAATACGAACGGATTTCTGCTTTTTTAAGACTTAAGTTTTTGTTTGACTGTCATCCAAGAGTGATGTTTTATGTTCCAGTCCAGCTGTGGCACTCTGAAGGAACTTAACTTTACTTTACAAGGAGAACCGTAGACCTCTTTTCATGCAGGTATTTGCTCCGCATCGTTTTATCTTTGCACGCAGCATCTTAGCCTATGTTCAGCGCGTTCGGAGATGTTGACTTGTGACATGCTATAGAAACAGTTTATCATTTGTTCATTTATTCATTTGTTGCCAAGCTCCCTTTGCCCAAGCGCAGAGCAAGGAACACACGTGTCTAATTGATTTAGCGTTAATTTACAACCCATTTCCATACAATAAACAACTCTTTGGCATAAACTAATCTTTCATCATCCGGACAAATGCGTTGATCGTATCATCAGCGGTGTGCTGCCCGAATAACAGCGTGTTATCTTTCTTTCCCCAGCTTAAAAGGAGGATACTTTCGATTGAGAATTTCCCCGATCTTCGTAAAATGACATTATCCAGCGGTGAGAAATTATGCCGCTACTCGACTGATGTGTGACACGTTGGGATCTAGTCTAGTTCTCAACTCCTGGTCGCTTGTTGTGAGGACAACCGTGTATTTAAAAACAAAAATCACGTCTGGGGATTTGGAAGAGTGATTGGGAGAAGTCCCATCCACAGCACCTTCTGATTTGAGTCGGGAGAACAACAGCCGTCCAGATGCAGTTTCGACTTTTCTCCTTTGCCCTAATCGTGTTGAACTGCATGGAGTACAGCCACTGTCAGCCGCAGTCGCATCGCTGGAGACGGAACAAAAGAGGTAAGATTTTGTCACTGGGAGACATAAACTAGCCTACTTGTATTCTGCATCTCAGACTAAACATGCCATCGCTCCGATGAGTGTAGAGGGTTGGGGATTCGGAATTCTGACATGATGCGTAAAGCTGGGCTGGTGCGTAAAGGTAGTTTCTACACTAAACCTGTGTAGGAAAGGCAGTTATGAAGATTAGTGTGACTGATGGAAGCCTATGTCCAATGTTGGCAAGAAAGTAAAGTAATTTGGGCAGAAGTAAAGATGCTTTATGGTTGGGATGATGCTGTACTCTTCCTCAAATTTAACGGACTTGCCTGGTCACGGTGTTTTTTGTTGTCTCTCTTTGATCAAACAAGTCCTGATGTGAGATGTTAACACATTTAGGTCAACCTGATGCGTTAAAGTCTTCAAACGAATAATGTAGGGCCTATAGGGATGGTTATCGCTTATTGGCGTTAGAGACCTTGCATTTTTGAGTGAGTTCTTGGTTTGCCGTATTCATTTGTCGTAAATGCTGTTTTGGAAGTGAGCCTCGGAAGATGAGATCATGCCCTTGTATGATAATAGGAGGTGCGATAAGAACGAAGACGCCGTAAAGCGACATATCAGATATCCTAATCGATCCCGTTGCTGTCGCGGGGAACATTTACAAATGGCATGCATGTCTCCTGACCTCTCCTGCTGCCCTTTCAACTAAATGTAACACAACCCAATACCCTTCCCGTAATAAGTTTAATTGATAGACCACTTGTAAATGATTCAATCGTTAAACTGCTATGTAAAGCAATTGTTCATGCACAACGGAGTGGTGGCTTGCTGTCATTTTTTTTTAAATCAATGATGGCATGTAGTTTACACTCGGCAAATTACGCTTTATTTCCCCAATTTAACTCCAATATTCAAAACATTGCACGTTAGATAATCTCTTTCAGTTTGCTTTTGGTAGGCCCTGTGTGTGTTAAGGCAACCCAGTAGACTTAACCATAGAGAATTTCGTGAATTAAATGATTGTTTTCATTAGGCTGCGTCAAAGTGATCCATTTCTGCATCAACTTTGGGTTGATTGCTTCGCGCGTAAAATGTCACCGGCGCATATGAAGTTTCTAATAGTGTAACAAATACATGTTTCAAGGGAGGAATATGAAATGGCAAATTGTGCCATGGCACTTGATGTCAACAAATCAGTTCTTGTGCCACCAGTTTGTGTTGTAAAATCTCAGACGAGACTACAAAACATTCAATAGCGCGGCTTTCTAGTACCGTGGAGCGTGGCGTGTAGAGAACGAGCAGTTGGAAGTCACCTCATGAATAGCTGTTGCCTCCCCCCCCCTCATTTCCCACTGTCATGTGAATTGGCTCTCATCATCAGCTAAGCTGCTTTTAATTGATCGCGTAGCTCTTGATTGATTTCAGAGCTGTAGGAACCACCCATAACAATCCCCACTTGGAAAGCGTAAGGATTAGGTCTCCTCCGTAAATCGCGGGGCGCACAACGATTCACCGTCAGCCAGTCGGAAGGCAGCGCCTGGTGTTTGCTGTTCGACTGATCCCTCTTAGCCTCTGAGCTTATTGAGCCAAATATCCTATTGGAACTAAGGAGGATGAGGTGTATAGGGGCTCTATTGATTGCATTGGTAAATGACGGCATGCAGTTCACCGTACCACACACACACACACACACACACGCACTCTCTTGAATCAAGTTTAACAGTCCCTTGCCACAGGAGCGCATAGCGTGCCCTTTTTATACCCGTCAATTTTTGGTAAATTATTAATGCGTAGTAGTAGGCAACCGTATATTCAATCGTATGCATGCCATACCAGAGGGGAAACCTCCATACACAGCGCAGCGGCTGCAAGCCCACCCCTACCCATCTGCAAATAATCAGGCAATCACTGCGGGGTACTGGCACACACACATACGTTTTCTGGCCCACTGTTTTTCTACGAGGGATTCTGTGATCTCAGCTACTCCATAACATCATTTTCTTAATGGGATCAAACTTGCTGGCGTAGGTGAACCATAGTTACGTTTTGGGGGGCGTTTAGGAAACTGTGAAGGGGCTAACTACATGTAAAACGTGTGTAAGACCAAAGACTTTTAGCCTACACGGATCACATTTTTCAGTGTGTGTCCACGCTAATGTGTGTTTGGTCGGGGGGGTAATTTACTCTTGTGACCCAGAGACACCATTAAATCAGATCCATGTTATGCAAAGCTCCCTGAATTACGCCAACAGAACAGAAATAATTACAACAGAACCTCACTTGAAGTCCTGCGTGTCTTATAAGTCTTTGGGGGTAGGTAGGGTGAGGTGAGTGAGTAAGCGAGTAAGGGAGGGAGTTGACTCTGTGTCCCCTTGTTTCAGGTGAAAAATGGGAGGCAAATAGTGACATTTAACATTCAGTGGCAAGGAGCCAAGCCTGAACGTTTTTTCTTTTTTTTTAACTTCCTTCCTTTAAGTTATCGTGCAGTCAGAGAAGCATGTGTTGTGTGTGTGTGAGCAAGAGGGCCCTGTTACTATGATAGACTCTGAAATGCACCATTCACCCCCACCCCCAGACACACACGCGCGCGCACACACACCCACACACACACACACACACACACACACACACACACACACACACACACACACACACACACACACACACACACACACACACACACACACACACACACACACACACGCACACACACTCCTTGTTACCCTCAAGGTTCCTGTGACAGCTTTATATACAGTCTCCCTGGCAGGCTCTCGCACAGAGACCAGACCCAATCAGTCTGAAGCAGCCGGGCCGACTGGGCCGAGCCGAGCCCAGCCTTGGTCCCCCTGGCTCATTTGGTACCGCATGCGAATTGGCCTCACATTTTGGCCCCCTTTAGTCTTGACCGCACTGCAATGCACTGCACTTGCGTACAGCGAGACAAAATCCCATGGCCTCATACTCTAGATCAGTGGTTCCCAACCTTTTTCTTAAGGGACCCATGTTTTTACTATTGTAAGCTTTGGTGACCCAACCACGCGAGCGCCCGCACGAGACGGAGTCACAAGATGCCCTCCGTTTCCTGCGAAAACTTATTTTAGTTATTTTATTCCTCAATTCGTCTTTGGTCAAATATAGAATAAATGTTTAATGTAGCACTTACAATTTCTTGCGTCTATGCATTTATTAGTTAAATGCTTTGTCTTTTATTCAACATGGGCTATATATATTTAAAACGAAACCCCTTAAAATCAAGAGGGCTCCGCGACCCCCTGTGGATCTTTGGCGACCCATAAGGGGGGGTCCCGACCCATAGGTTGGGAACCACTGCTCTAGATGGCTGTGTGTGCATAATGTGCGGTGTTTACACTGAAGGTATTGTGTTAGCTGGGAACAGCAGAGCCCTCCGTGCTACTCCTCCGCCCGCAGCACGATGAGTTTGTGGTCAGTCAGAGCAAATGGAAGTTTTTTGCATGTTTTAATGAGTGGTGCTATCATCTTCAGTTCAGCCATGAGGGGGGAAAGGGAGACTCTCTGCAGGCTTTGCAGGGTCACACATGCTCACACACACAAGGCAAGCTTGCCTTGCATGCAAACACGCACTCACGCACACACACACACACACACACACACACACACACACACACACACACACATGCACGCAAACACACACACACACACACACACACACACACACACACACACACACACTCATGCACGCAAACACACACACACACACACACACACACACACACACACACACACACACACACACACACACACACAGAAATACACACATGCATACGCGCATGCACACTTGCATGTATGCAAGTATGCACACACACATGCACATGTGTGCGTACCCATGTACACATACGGTACACCTAGTGCACACATGCAAACACACACACACACACACACACTCACGCACACACGCACACACACAGAGCGTGTAAAAGGCCCAACACAGCGTTACACTCCACTCCCCCTGGCCTGTTTTGCTCTCTCTCTCTCTCTCTCTCTCTCTCTCTCTCTCTCTCTCTCTCTCTCTCTCTCTCTCTCTCTCTCTCTCTCTTTCTCTCTCTCTCTCAGGCTGCGTAAGAGCAACAGCCCTGACAGAAAGAAAAAAAAGACATATTAAATTTACACCTCCTTACCCCCCACTCTGCCCTCTACAGAGTGCTCCCTCATGCCAACAGGCCCTGGCCATGATATCATTGCTCCTCAATTCAAGGGTATTAGTTTTCATGCTTTATTCCCAGGCAGGCTAATGATGCCACCTGCTGACTGTATAAAAACAGAGAGAGGGCGCAGCGAGGGCTGCGTGCCTCCCACAGGAGCTGGAGCTGGGCTACTCTGAAGAGGTCTAGCTAGAGGACTGGCACTGCACCCCTGATCGCAACTGGGGGGTGGCGTATGGGGTGGGGGTGAAGGAGGAATGGGGTGGGGGCGGGGGGGGGGGGGGGGGGAGGGGGGATGGGTAGTTGTACAGTGTTGTTTACAGGAAGTGGCGTCAATCATTTTGAACTCGGTACTAGGATGAACTGTGCTTTGTGTGTGTGTGTGTGTGCGTCCGTCCGTCCGTGCGTGCGTGTGTGTCTGTGTGTGTGTGTGTGTGTGTGTGTGTATGTGTGTGCGGGCGTGCGGGCGCGTGCGTGTGTGCATGCATGCGTGTGTGCGTGCGTGTGTGTGTTTTTGTGTTTGAGAGTGTGTTTGTGTGTCGGCCCGCATGCCTGTGCACATATGTGCGTGTGTCGTGTGTGCGCGCATGTGTATTTCAGTGATGCAATCAAACGTTCGGTTTGCCAGTCCAATCCGGTTCTCGTACGAGGCTAGTAGTACTCACAGACAATGCCTCTAATCAAAGTGTATTGTAATGTAATAATAATATTTATAGCACCAGTAACTAATGCATTTCATCACATTGAACACCAGACTAAACACAGTAATTACAAACCTAATAAAAACATTGATGGAAATTGTATTTTAGATTGTGACTTGGATACAGTTTAGTATACAGTACAGTCATATGCCTGAAGGGCGCTTGGTCTGCAGTTGGAGAGGAGAGAGACTACAGTATGTATACAGGAAGAGCAGAGAGATGCTGGAGGCTGTGGAAAGGCATGTGGTGATGGAACAGGTTGGTGTGGTGGAACTGGAGAAGAGGACAGGAGAGGAGACGGGAGAGGGACAAGGGGAAGGAGGGGGTGGTGGCTACGTGAGTGAAGAGGAAAGGAAGAGGAGAATTTGGGGGGGGGGGGGGTGCTATGGATGTCTCTGTGAGTGAAGAGGAAAGGAGAGAGAGAATGCTGTGCGTGTGGGCGGGGGGGGGGGTGGGGGTCC
>NC_085861.1:13312826-13315326 GCF_034702125.1 Engraulis encrasicolus
AGAGTGAGGAGTCCGCACACTTAAAATCCTTTTTTATTTGTTTATTTTTAATTCCATGGCGTTTCCGTCATCATCCTATCTTGCCATGGAATAAAAAAACAAAGGAAAAAGGGAAAATTTGCCCTATCCCGCAATGATGAAGAATCTAAAAAAAAAATCCTGGATCCGGACCGTGAACCAGATCACCCCCAAAATGTAATCACTTGTTCCTTTTGTCATTTCCAACAACTCATGTTTCATCCAAATAGACAGACACACAAACAGACAGACAAACCAACGCGTCCAAAAAACATAGCCTCCTTGGCGAAGGTAAAAAGACTGACAGAGAAGGCACAGGGGAGAGGGGGAGAGGTAACTAGCAGAGAGAGAGAGGGGGTGGGGGGGGGGAGAGCAAGAGAGAGAGGTAACGAGAGAACATATTTGAGGAGATCAGTTGGAGATGGCTGAATGTGAGCTCCATCACCTGAGAGAGATTAGAGTCCGCAGATCCCTGACCTGTGCCTTCAGTTCTTCAGCTAGCACACAGTGGCTCTCAACCTGGGGGAAGGGACCCCTAGGGGGGCCTTCAGCTCGCACAGCGGCTTTCAACCTGGGGGTAGGGACACCTAGGGGGGCCGCAGAGGTACTGCAGGGGGGGAGGTCACGGACAGAAGGGACTGTTTTCATAAAGCCTTGAATATAAGGCTTTCATGTAATATAACAATTCCAAATTCTGACAGTATACACTTATGAATCAGGAAAAAGTAAATACATTATTTACCATACTTTTCCTGTGATTTTCACATAAAATATAGTAATATTAGGCACACATGCACGTCGGGGCGTCACAAAGACGTTTTTAGGTCCCAGCAGAAAAAAAGATTGGGAAGGGTTGCGTGAATACACTCATATAAACCCCAGCAGCACTAGAGCAGAGCATGGGGCAGTAGAGTCTTAGGAGGGTCTCCACTCCTCTCCTCTCCTCTCAGCCCATCCCAGCTACAGCCCAGCCCAGCCCAGCGTTAGCCCCTCCACTCCCGTTTCCTGCACCCACCCCACCCCACTTGCCCCATGACTTATGAGTGTGCAAATGTGCTTTAGTGTGCATGAGTACTGTGCACCTGGTTTCCCATGTTCACGACTGTCCACTTTGGTGTGCATTGTGAGCTTGGAGTGTGTGTGTGTGTGTGTGTGTGTGTGTGTGTGTGTGTGTGTGTGTGTGTGTGTGTGTGTGTGTGTGTGTGTGTGTGTGTGTGTGTGTGTGTGTGTGTGTGTGCGTGCGTGCGTGCGTGGCTGCGTGCGTGCGTGCACATGAATGCATGTGTGTATATGTACCGGTATGTGTCTGTGTCTGTGTGCCTGTGTGTGTGTGCATGTGTGTGTGTGTGCGTGTCTGTGTGTCTGTGTGTGTGTGCCTCTGTGTGTGTCTTTTGAGCCAATGCTCGCTTTGTTGATTTGACCTGTCGTCTCTGCCAAGATTTATTTGAAAATATGAGAGAGAGCGTATAAAATTTGTCCTTGAAATCCCTCATTAATACATGCAAATTTCATCTACCTTTGCTTTCAGTTGTGGCATTCAAGGCCATTGGATTTATTCCTACCACAGGATGTTGGTGTGCACATGACTGTGTGTGTCCATGCATTTGTATTTTTGTTTATTGATATATCTGCGAGCGCATGCCAAGAGGGAGCTCCAAAGCCAAGAAATACAACAAAAGTAGCAGATCAACAGAAAACTGCATATTCAGCTTTTCACTTTAACTTCATGCTGAGTTACGTTCTCCAGCAGATGTGCAGTGATTTCTAAAGAGGTTTTAATGCAATTCTTAATCTTAGTGGTTGGTTGGTTGGTTGGAGAGATGTGTTGGTATCTTGATGAGCCACATTTTGACAAGGCTGTCCTCTGATCGAATTTAATCCACGGCATAGGATTCTGGCTTTTAGCTTATCACGTCAAGTCGGTTTTATTGTCAATTCCTTTACATGCACTGGTCATACAAAGAATTGCAATTACGTTGTTATGAATCTTTGTCTCTAATACCTACCTATTGTGAAACAGACATACGTACTAATAAAATGGCCAATTCTTTCAAAGTTTTTTGGTCAACACATTAAGGCAGCTGGTGGCAGGAGAGTCCTCATAGAGTGTGCATTGAGTGCAGCCCTGTTGAGATTTCTGAGACACTGCATGACCCTGCGAAGGTGATCTGTTTCTAGTTTTCTTTGTTTTGCTTTTGACACAAGGAAACATAGAGCCTCAACCCTCCTCCACCCCCCTCCACATTACAGCCATCCACCTCCCAACCCCAGCTCCCAGCCTCCACTCTGCAAACCCAGTTAGCGCTAATTTGTTTAAACAGACCCGCTGATTTCTCATTCATATTTGTTGTGGTGCAGTCAGCGTGCTCCGTCCTCGGCTATTGTTTCTCGTAGGGACAAGAGGCGAGTGAAGCTTTCGATACCCAGACAGCGCTGTGTGTAATGCCCATTCTGTAACACCTCTCCGCTGTTCCATTCGTCA
>NC_085861.1:13320326-13327826 GCF_034702125.1 Engraulis encrasicolus
GTAACGATGCACTCAACTCACGATTCGGTTCGTATCACGATACTTGACCTACGGTTCGATACACCCCACGATTTTTAAAATGTATCTTTTTGATGATTGTTTATATACAGTATGTTACAAAAGGTTATTAATTATGTTTTTTTTTATTTGAAAGTAATAATTACATTGATTATGAAGCTTGGAGGCACCATCACATCATATCATGTGATTGTTTTCTGGTCTGAAGGGGATCAGAACATTGAAAGGGCATATCACGATACTTCCTTCTTGTATCACGATACAGTATCGTGACTCTGTGTATCACTATTTCTCGATTCGATACAATATACTAATCACCATACAATATTGCTACCATGTTGTGCCAGCACAACTTTTGGTCCACTCTTACCATGACAACGTACGATAAGGTTCATGCAAATGTGCAAATGAGGCTGAGGGTGAAACACATCGCCCGACTGTATGGCCACAGAATAGCACACATATATTTTTTAATTTGTTCCAACCTCATGGCGGCCAAATGTTTGCCATGCCTGGGCCGGATCTGGCCCGCGGGCTGCCATTTGGAAGCCACTGCAGTAGATACAGTGGTACTTATCTCAGTGCCATAAGTTTGTCGATCGTGGTGTAATGTTAGGCATTGTTTGAACATACTGTATGTTGGTTGGTTATTGTAGCATGGAGCACAATAATTGTGCATCATGGACTGTGCACAAAGTTCAAAACCCTTTATGGGCTACCACATGTTGTGCTATGACACTGCTGTGTCAGTACTTGACCCTCCTGTACTTGTGGTTATTGTGTACTGTTGTGAGCGTGACAAGACATAGTCCCATTCATTCCACTGCTGTACTATTTAATTGGATATAATAAACTTGAACTCGAAACTAGCTTTGCTATTTTTTTATCTGCTGTGCTGAAAGGAGAATGACATTAACAACGCTGTAGAAAAAGAAGGATAGTTCAGAGCCATTTGTAAAGTTGTTTGGAATAAAGCGGAGCTATAGCGAGGCCCAGTCATTGAGAATCACTCAGCTAAATGTTCAGTGCAGCCTCCCGATGCTCAATGGAGGTAGTCTAGCAGCAGTAGGCCTCAGAGAATGATCAACGGTGATTGTGTGGTTTGGGTCGTAGCTGTTGTCTTAAGTGACTAAAGAGCATTATTCTTTTGGGGTGTTCTTGCCTGGCAGCCGGCCAAGTAAAAGGCTAGGCTGCTGAAGAAAATCTGAGTGAAAGCAAGAAGGGAAAGAAGTGGAATTGGCTGTGCTCTTGTAATCGTTTAGCAGTAATTTTTTTATGCTGACGGTGGGAATTCACAAGTCAAAGTCATGATTTAATATGCGTGTGGCCTCAAACACATTTTTAAGGTTTTTTGGTTTTCTAAGTATGTTTTGTCACAGAGAACCTCAATTGTGGTCAGTGTACAGTCTGTATTGTCAGACTCTCCAGCCCCTCTCCGTCTCCCCTCTCTCTTTCTCTCACTCTCGCTCTCTCTCTCTTTCTCACTCCAGCTCCCTTCCTTTCTCACACTCTTTCTGCCTCTCTCATCATCTCCCCTTTTCCCCTTGCCCTCTTTTTTTCTCTCCTCTCTCTTGCTAACGGGGCCTGGGGACCAGACAGTGAAGCGAAAGCCTGCGGTAGGGAAAGAGTGAGGAGAGCAGAGCGCAAAAAGAAAACGAACGAAAAGGAAAAGAAATCCATTAACATTTTTCAAATTCCACCCCCACCCCCCACCCCTCTTCTTTTTTTTTTCTTCCGTTATGCACTTGTGTTACATCTTGGCTGACTTCTCGTCAACTCCGTATTATTTTTTTTGAACGGCTTCCAAGTCTCCTGAGCGCGCTGTCTTTGCCCTGCGTAAACATCTGTCACTGCGTGCAGCCATAAGTAATAGGTGTGCGCCGGCGGGGGTCACATGTAGCTTGAGAACTAATGGCCACAGCCGCGCCTGGACCATCTCCTTGCGCCTGGGCCGTGTCTGGGCCACGTCAGGGCCGTGCCTGGGCCTGGCCTGTGGTGGTGCCAGCACACCGCAGGAGCACGGCTCACAAAACACCACAGTTATCGGCGACGATTATAGATTATAACAAGGTTACATTTCCTAAGGGCTGAGCGTCTATCTGATCTCTCGCATGTGGAGTGGAACATGCTAGTTGACGGGAAGGCATCTGATAATAAAAAAAAGGGTTGAGTGGCGCTATTTGTTTGCCCCTCAAGGGATTGGAATCGAATGCACACCATGCACCAACTGCATACCAAGGACTCAATTATGATTAAACAGGTGAGGAAAGGGCCCTGCTGTGGCCTAACGGTAGGGCACTGGGTTACCACACCAGCGACCCGGGTTCGATTCCAGCCTGGTTCATTTGCTGATCCTCCCCCATCTGCCTCTTCCACTCATTTTCTGTCACCATTCTCCAACTGTCCTATCAAATAAAGGCACCCTCCCCCCCAAAAAAAAGAAAAACAGGTCGGTAAAAAGCATTGAGTTTGAGTGTGGGGGTGGAGTGGCCAGGTGGCCGGTTACCTCACCTTCAGTGTTAAGATCAGGAAGCACTTCCAAGGGGCTGGATAAAGTGGTGTCTGGGATTGTCTTCTGTCCCTGCTGTGTTTGCTCTTGCATCGATATTGAGCATTATTGATTTGAGTGATTATTGATCATTTAACAGTAAGCATTAGGGATGGCACAAACCGCACCGAAAACCGAAACCGTACAATTCACACACATACCGAACCGAACCGTGCAATCCATCGCAAACCGCAATTCATGTGCTGCCCAGAAAAATATGTAAAACAGAGATTCTAGGAGTATCTTATCCAGTCTCTCTGATTAAAACATTAGCGTATAAGACCAAATCAGAGGATGACACAATTAAAATCACACCATTTTCACATTATAAGCCTATACAAACCATATGTAGGATATTTAATGATAAGTCCGATTCTATTAGCCAGTGCACCATTTATCATGAACTAAAAAAAGAGAACCGTAGAGAACCGAAAACCGTAACCTTGACACCGTGATATGAACCGAACCGTGAATTTTGTGAACCGTACCACCCCTAGTAAGCATATAGCATGATAATGAAGGAGTCTGTGTGTGTGTGTGTGCGTGTGTGTGTGCGTGTGTGTGTGTGTGTGTGTGTGTGCGCATGCGCGCCTGTGTGTGCATGTGCATGCGTGTGTGTGTGTGCATGTACGTGTGTGCATCCACGATTGCATACATAGATTTACTGTATCCAGAGCAGAGGTTGGAGAGCATTTTGGTAGAAGATCAGTATTCAGGGAGTGAGAGATCTCTGTTTTTGTGGAATATTGGAGTCCAGTGTCATCTAGTATTATCTCTGCATATTTATGAACTGCTGATACCCAGTAATTTGCCACATGACAAAGGAAGGACCTCGACTGGGGGGCTTATCACAACACAAAGCCCTCAATGTCTTAGGAATGGGATAGATAGGGCAAGCAGCAATACAACCTGGATCAAATCATGTTGTTTTTCGTCTCTGGATGCAGTTGTGATATGATGTGGTGATAAAGCCTGGTACTGTATGACTGGCTGGGCAGTGAGCGGTATTTGAAGATCAGATATAGTGTTGGTGTGTGTGTGTGTGTGTGTGTGTGTGTGCGTGCGTGCGTGCGTGCGTGCGTGCGTGCGTGCGTGCGTGCGTGTGTGTGTGTGTGTGTGTGTGTGTGTGTGTGTGTGTGTGTGTGTGTGTGTGTGTGTGTGTGTGTGTGTGTGTGTGTGTGTGTGTGTGTGCGTGCTTGTGTGTGTGCGTGCGTGTGTGTGTGTGTGTTGGGGGTGGGGGAAATGAACATCACTCTGCTTTGCCTTAACGTGTAGTACCCTGCCGGGGGAAGGTATTACCCGAGTGCCCCCCTAAAATGAAAGCCTGTTTGTTGCGCGTTTGTAACGTAAGTACAGTACCAGTGTGAATGGCGGCGCGCAGGGCCGCTGACAGCTTTGGCCGGGCCCAGTACAAAGCCATTTTGAAGGGCCCCTCACCCAACACATGCAATGTAAGAGGACCCAATTCTGGGCCCCCACTCTACCTGGGCCTGGGACAAGTGATCCTTTTGTCTCCCCCCCCCCCCCCCCCCCTGTCGGCATCCCTGGCGGCGTGTTTACACCTGTCTGGCCTGTCTGCGCTGTATTGGTTTCATGCCACCCGCACCGTGCTGTGCTCCAGCGATATGACATCCCTCTCTCCAGTGGCGGAACAATCACACAGAGGGCCCCAAAATACTGATAGGGCCCCCCCCCTACCCCCCTCCTCCATACGGTCTGGCAGGGTCACAATAGGGCCCCCCACAACCAATACAGGAGGAGGGCCCTGGGCCCAGGGGCAAATGCCCTGCTCGCCCCTCCTATGGCTCCGCCACTGCCTCTCTGGCTCTGAGGAAGCACTACTTCACTCATAGCGTAGTACAGTATCATAATGAATGCCTGTGACTCCTGACCCACTAGTGGAGGTGTGTAGGCTCATGTGCCTGCCTGAGGTAGCCAGCCTGTCGCCATCATAGTCATCCACAGGGCCGGATTAACACACAGGCTAGATATGGCTGCAGCCTCGGGGGGGTCCCACATGCCAGGATGCCCCCGATTGTCCAAATGGGGGTGGGGGTATTCAATAAATGCATGATTGTGACAAGATACAGTATTTAAAAATCCCTCCCCACTGTTCATAGTTTGGAATTATGACACAGTCTATGTAATATTGTGGCAAAATTTGCCTTTCGAGGGGGCCTACAGCAACCTGTAGCCTAGGGACCTCCCAGCCACCTTAATCCGGTCCTGGCCATCCGCCAAACCGTTTCATTTCATTTCACGACTACAGTAACTTGGTCACATAGCTAGATTAGATTCTTTATTGTCCTATTGGGATATTTGTTTTCACATCAGTCAGTCAGTTTCATCAGGTACGGCATTAGTTAGATCTTTGCGGTACACATTTCATTTACAATACACGTGGACACCATTTACATACATAGACACATAAACATCCAATACTGACAGGCTGTGTGTCGTCGCAGCAGTGCATGCACCATAGAGCAGATGCTGTATATCGTAGCTAAAGATATTCAATATGGTAGACAAAGATGAATAATACCATGCGTCACCCAATGCAAAAGAATGTGTGTGTGTGTGTGTGTGTGTGTGTGTGTGTGTGTGTGTGTGTGTGTGTGTGTGTGTGTGTGTGTGTGTGTGTGTGTGTGTGTGCGTGTGCGTGCGTGCGTGCGTGCGTGTGTGTGTGTTGGTGTGCAGTACAGAATGGCGCCTATTCCAATCAATGAAGCCATGACGACATCTATATGTAGCCAGTTTGTTGTTCAGCAAGTACATGCGTCACATCAAGACGGCATCAATTGGTTGAATAGCTGCAGTAAATGTACAAGCCTATCATGGAGCATACAAGTCCGAAAGCTGCTATTTCTTTGTGATGACATTGTGGACGTCAGGAGGTTCATCAGGAAGGTTCAGAGCCCATTATGAACACGGGTGGTTCCAGGGGCATAGCAGAACATGTTGGGCCTGAGACCCATTCGTACACAGGAAATCATGGAGTACTCTGGGTCCAAATACACTCTAAGATGTTAAATCAGCTCTCTAAGTGTTGAATTAGTTGAATTTTACTGGGTAGTTTGTTGCCCCAGTCTGTTACACATTATGCTGTGTACTGTTACATTTGTCCAACATCAAATCAGGAAAAGCAGGCCTTAACTTTGTTTTGAAATGCTCAGTGTGATCCTCATTTATTCCTAATTCATTCTGAGTGTAACAAATACGTTTGACTCAAGGTTTATTTGAGGTTTTGGCCCCAAGGTTTATTTTAAATTGTGACTCTTGAATACTAAAAAGATAATGTCACAAAAGTGGATGGTTTTCAATGAAAGAAAAATGAAGCTTTAAAAACACTTATTGTGCTTATCTAATTATTTTTTTAGTTCTTCTTTTGTTTATACAGTAGTATGAGTAAGAGAGTGTTCTTCCAGAGTGTGTGCTAAGTGTTTCACACACAAGACAGCCAGTCACTCCAGCCATGCTGGATGGGACAGTCTCGTACGTAGTCAGAGTACAATGGAGCTTTCCTCTCCTGAGTGAGATATTGGCAGATCAGACGTTTCCATTGACGTGACCCCTTATTCCATGTGCTTTAAATGTCACCATGTCTCATTGGTGCAAACTGAGTTAGCTTTAATTGACACCAGTGAGACCCACTGACCTACATTGGCTAGGTCGATGGCACATGCTGGACACAGTGAGAGCTTGATGTGTGTGTGTGTGTGTGTGCGTGTGTGTGTGTGTGTGTGTGTGTGTGCGTGTGTGTGCGTGTGCATGTGTGTGTGTGTGTGTGTGTGTGTGTGTGTGTGTGTGTGTGTGTGTGTGTGTGTGTGTGTGTGTGTGTGTGTGTGTGCATATGTACATGTGTGTGTGACCTGCGTGCGTGCATACATGTCTGTGTGCACATGCGCATGTGTGTGTGTGTTCATGCGTGTGTGCACATGCGCATGTGTGTGTGTGTGCATGCGTGTGTGCACATGTGCGTTTGTGTGTGCGTGCCCAAACTTGAGCAGGCTTGCTTTGACAGCAGAGTGTAACCAAATAATCCTAGCAATTTAATTATCCCATTCTTTCCTATACTATATGAATGTGCTGTATATACACTATAGACCAGATAAAGTGGAGGAGACACGTTCACATTGTCACCTTATAATTAATACAGCTCTTAACTGGGTGCTGAATCCCATATAAAGCATAGATGAGTGAAGGAAGCGAAGGATAGCACTCTTCAGATTTTTCTTTAGACGAATAAACATCCGAAGAAATCCGAAGAGTGCTGTCCTTCGCTTCCCTCACTGTATAGACCAGACCCAGCTGGTCCCATCACCTGCCCCTTATCAGGGGCTCAGGATCGGATCAGGACTAGCCTAGCCAGCGCCAGACTAAAGCAAAAGTCAGATATCTGTCTGGGAAGTGTCTTTTCATTTTCTCGTAATGTAGTGGAGGTCAATTTAAACTATTAAAAATTCTATCTAAAGCTGGATGGATGGTTTCACATCTGTTGTTGTCCTGGTGTCTAATAATAAGCCTTGCACTCCCTCCCTGTTTGGTTTGGGAACCACTGCGGGAGCCACAAATACAAATTTGTTTTGTTGTAGCTCAATTTTAATTTTAATTCACAGGAAATGTTAAAGTAATGGCACGGCCATATAACAAGTGAAAAAGAAGTCTGCGACACTGCTTGTCTTACTGTGTATTTAATAGAGCAACGTTTCGACCTTCAGGTCTTCGATGAAGACCTGAAGGTCGAAACGTTGCTCTATTAAATCGATGAAGACCTGAAGGTCGAAATGTTGCTCTATTAAATACACAGTAAGACAAGCAGTGTCGCAGACTTCTTTTTGACTTGGATTTACTCTCATTGTCCTGCACCTGGCCCATCGGGTGGGATGTGCACACATCTACTCCTCTGAACGGCCATATAACACCCATGCTCTCTT
>NC_085861.1:13337826-13342826 GCF_034702125.1 Engraulis encrasicolus
AAACTCAACACAACAAATTCGTCTTGAATCACACGCATGCACACGCACACACACTCACACACACACACACAAACTGTTGAGGGAGAGAAAAACACACTTTGGCGCTAAATTAGGTTTATCCGCTGTAATTTACTGAGAGCCCGAAATTCCTCTCGACCAGTGTGCTTTGATCGCTTCCTCTCTAGTGTGACTTCAAATCATGGCCAAGGATGCTGTTTACATATTAGAGCTGCGTGGTGTTTCGCAGTTGCTCTCGGGATGTATTGGGTGCCATGCAGGCAAAGGGGTATGTTGTCCCAGGCCCAGAGAGATAGAGGGCCCAGAATTGGGTCCCCATTACATTGTATGTATTGGGTAGGGGGCCCTTTCAGATGACTTTGTCCCGGGCCCAGCAAAGGCTGTCAGCGGCCCTGGCCATGCACACCACCAGACACACCAAACCAAGCAGACGCTTCTAGTTAGATGTCTCAATGGGATGTGATGGGTAAGCCCTTCCAGCGACAGACTTTTGTCTGTGGCATAGGCGTGTCCTCCTCCAGTATCGACTCTGTTTTTTTGTAATATATATTTTTAGGGCTTTGTTGCCTTTATTTATAAGAGGACAGTGCAGGAGAGACAGGACATGAGTGGGCAGAGAGAGAGAGATGGGGAAGGATCGGCAAATGACCCAGACCGGAATCGAACCCGGGTCGCCAGCATAGTAACCCAGTGCCCTACCACGGCAGGGCCCAGTATCAACTCTTCAGTGTGTACTGCAGAGTTAAGGCGGCCACGCCACACCACGGACCGTATCGAAGTTTATTTATGGCACCGTAAAGCAAACACCCAGCATACTGTCACGCTCTTCATTGTGACCCCAAAAGGTCAACGTATTGCCTGAAACACAGACGAGGAGTCCCTCTAGACAAGGGGGTTTGGACAGGACTCTGGGGCTCTCTGCTTTTCAGCTTAAAATCCGATCCATCTGATGAATTGACGCAAATACGGCTTGAAAATAAAATAAGCGCCCCAGGTATAAATCAGCTGGCGGTGGGAAAGGTTTCCGTAAAACGTGGAAGCCCACGCTCCTCCTGGACCCGAGTTGGAACCTTCTCGCCCTAGACAAGGAGAATCACAACCTCCTATTTGACATACCTGTGGTTTGCGCTGGGAAAGCCGTAGTCAGACATCTCCCATCTCCCCGTCCCCCATCCCCCCCATCCAAAATCTCATAATAGAGGAGCGAAAAATGTTTTAGCCATCAGCTGAGGTTTGTGCACTTCCTTTTTCCATTCATGGCTCTTGGATGTGATGCAGCGGCCACCGGCGGGGTGGATGAAAACGCGCTGCCTGCCTGCGCTCGCTCTTAATTCAAGTTCATACGGTGCGGTGCAGAGGTGTTGCTTGATTAGCGACAAGCTAAACACGGTGGCTGAGCCTGGCCAGCCCAGGAGGCCCATGCAGCCCGAGGCCAGAAGGAGGCCGGCTGCCAGGGCCTGTGATGAGGCAACCGCTCCCCTGCGCTGGGGCCTGGTGATCGGATCGCTGGGGCCTGGTGCTAATTGATTGATCAGTGGCCTGGAGCAATCAGACACGGAGGAAGTGTAATTCAAGCCTCCGCTGACAGTTATAGTTAAATGAATCATTTTGTCCGCATTTTGGCGAGCGTCTTGGTAGAAATGAGGAAAAAGGAGGAGGCACTTGCGGTTTCTGCAATTTTTTTGCGTGAAACCCACCCAAAAACTTGACTGAGGAAGTGGAAAGCAAGGCAGCGAATGTGCAATGTCTCTCCTTCTCTCTCTCTCTCTCTCCCTTCCTACCATCCCTCGCTCCCTTCGTCGGATCAGCCTCTGTTTTTTGGGGTCTTTACGTGCCGGCCTATAAGTCCCTGCCAATCCTACTTTCCCCCTCTCTCAGCATGACGATAACAATCAAGTTTGAAGGGTGTAGGCCTGCAAGGGAAATTTCTGCCAATTTACTGTGAATGTCAGGTTACTGTAAACACGTCCGGAGCGTATACAGAGCCTTCTGCATGTGCATGTATGTATATGTGGTGTGGGGAGGCCCCGAAAGCTGCCCACTTCATATCCGCCTCACAAATCGCCCGACAGCACGGAACACTAAACATGTTTGTCAAGAGCAATCCCTGCCTGTTTTGTTATCGTTTGCAAAAAATATTTGAAAGAAGAATAAAAAAACGAAATTGGTGTGTGTTGGCAACCACTGGCAGTACATATATCCCCTCTATGTCAGTATCTATATGCCTGACTGTGTTGATATAAATGTGTTGCTCCATGTTTATAGAAGCTGAAATGTCCTGGAAACCAAAACCTGGAAGCTGCTCGCTGGCTGATTTCTCCTAAATATGTAACTCTGGGGAGGAAGCACGCTATTTTCACGTGAAATGTTGCATGGCATGAATCTAAAAGCACTTGCGTCCTGATGATAGTTTGATACGGGGGGGAGATGCGTGATAGATGGCCTCTGGGGGCTTTTGTGTGGAGATTTTAAGTCGGGTGTTGCGCGAGGGATGGCATGATGCGTTCAGCATGTGTGTGGAATGCTCTGCCTCCCCGCAGCACAGAACACATGGATACAAAGTGAGTGCAGCGCTCACTACCTAATCTGTCAGGATAAATGACCATAACAACATCCCCCATTGACTGGCTGGTCAATGTTTGTTTGCCTTGCTCATGAAAAGCTACAGTAGCTAGCAGACTGCGTTCATTGTTTTGCTATGGAAAAGAAGGCAAGCCAATGACATGATACTACGGTAGCTTCTTATCTAAAATAACAAAAACTGTTCAGATGTATAGGAAGTGTTGGTAGAAAAATATCTCACTGTTACAGTATGTAAATCTCACTGTTACAGAAAATAACAAGTGGCAGTACCAAAAAAAGTATTTTGCAGCGTAGTCCATCTATTCCTGTAGTAGTAACTGTGAGTCCTCAACTCATTATGCAGACTATTCCTAAGATCATGATCATTTCATTTTTTTTTGATAAAGAATACCTAATTGTGTCCACTTTTCCAGAAGCTTGTTCATCTGTCATGTGGAGTTTTTAAGCTTGTGACATGTGAGGTGGCCATGAGGAAGAGAGAGATGAGGAGGAGGAGGAGGAGGAGGCGGTAAAGATGGATGGCTCCCCGGTAACATCCTGGCAGCCCAAGGCGGGGATGACCGATTAGGTGTTGGCGTGGAGACAGTCCGTGATGAACCCTGCTATCACTTCATCTTCTCTTCCTCTTCTCTTCCTCTTCGCTTCGCCCCTACTCCTCTGCTTCCCTATCTCCTCTCCACTCCAGTGCTCTCTCTCTCGCTCGGCAGCAAAACACTTATGTTGTCCCCAGCAAATTGAAATCAGTCCAGAGGTAACACGGTAGCTCTGGGAAATAATAAAATAATAAAAACAAACAATCCTCTTAGATCAGACTTGTTGTACTTATGGCCCTCAATTTCATTTTCACTGATGTGTGAGAATTGCTGCTGCAATATTGTTTCTCTGCTCCGGTGTCTGTGAGCTTGTGTTGATCGGACATCGTTCCACACGAACAGGTTAAAATGAAATATTACTTTGGTTTAGTATCACTGGGGGACACACAGCAACAGGATCGATTTATAAACGTCCAGAGACAGAATTTTCTTTTTTGGTCACTGTCCTCACAGAGGTTAAAGAAATCCAATACCCTGGGCCTGGCAGACATGCTCAGCACAAGAGCAGGAGAACATGTTCTTCTCCTCTCCCCTGCTGCCCACATCTCCTTGCATGATGTTTTTTATTCAGCCGCCGTTGTGGTAGGTCACAGAGTCAGGGCCTGTTACTCTATATCTGCTCGCGATACCTAAAACTTGAACTCTGATCAATAGCAGCCTCTCGCATTTGCAGCTATTGTGCACACCCAAGGACGTTTTCCTGTAAACAGGACACTATGGAATATAAATTAAAGGTGCAGTGTGCGATTTTGAACCCATATGTGCCCTTTAGGTGTGCCTCACAGGCCTCGCATGTTCGGACGCTGATTGTTTTGCAGTATACGATTTTAAACTCCTATGCGATCTTTATGCCTTGCCTGTATGTTCGGACGCTGATTGTTTTGCAGTATACGATTTTAAACTCCTATGCGATCTTTAGGCCTTGCCTGTATGTTCGAATGCTGAGTGTTTGCAGTATATGATTTTAAACTCCTATGCGATCTTTAGGCCTCGCCTGTATGTTTGCACGCTGAGTGTTTTTTTTTATACGATTTTAAACTCCTATGCGATCTTTAGGCCTCGCCTGTACAGTATATTCGGACGCTGAGTGTTACTTTGCACTCAAGGAACTTGTGATGTTCTGTAGGCCCAGACTCAGACCTGGCTCTGTAAGTGAGGAAATGAAACATAACAACTTCTGGTGGTCAAAACCATTAACATTCCCGACCAATCACCATGACACTCCAGAAGCAGGGATAGGAAGGGCTTACATCTGATTGGCCGACCTCTGAGGTTCCTACGTCAACAACCTCTCGCAAAGCAGGGGAAACTCAATCAGGAAGAACTGCAACTTTAAGGGCAGAAAAGAGACATAGTAGAGAATGGTTAGTTGTTACTGGCTCTTTTGTCTCCTACGGCAACCCGATCTGTCCCAAAGTCACTGTGGTTTTGGCCCTTTCATCAGCTGTCTCAATACAACATTCAGGAGTTAAGCTCTGAATCACATCAGTACACTGCTTGCAGTTTTTTTTTTTTAATGGATGTGTGTGTGTGTGTGTGTGTGTGTGTGTGTGTGTGTGTGTGTGTGTGTGTGTGTGTGTGTGTGTGTGTGTGTGTGTGTGTGTGTGTGTGTGTGTGTGTGTGTGTCAGTGTGTGTGCGTGTGCGTGTGTGTGTGTGCATGGGTGTGTGTGTGTGTGTATGAGAGAGAGAGAGAGAGAGAGAGAGAGAGAGAGAGAGAGAGAGAGAGAGAGAGAGAGAAAGAGAGAGAATAGAAGGCTAGCCAGAGTTTACATAAATGTCAATTTGCAGAATCTGTGAAAAATTCC
>NC_085861.1:13347826-13355326 GCF_034702125.1 Engraulis encrasicolus
TCGTTCAGACGTTCTGTAACTTTGTCATGTCAAAATCCTTCCCAGACCCCCCCTCTACCATCCCATCTCATCCATCCACCCATCCACCCCCTAGACCAGTGGTTCTCAACCTTTTTTGAACAAACGCCCCCTTGAACTCATCATAAGCCTCCCAACGGCACATCGACCTAGTCATAAGCCTGCCAATGCCCCCCTTAGTATTGAAAAATAAAATAGACTAATGCAACTCAATGGTAACTAAGCCCCATCCCCACTCACCTGCATCCTTCTCAACGCCCCCCTAGGGCTCCCCAAAGCCCCCCGGGGGCTGTACCGGCCCCGTTGAGAAACACTACCCAAGACTTAGAGTTATGGCAAAGCTGGTACCGCTCTGACAATCTGTAACTTTGTCATGTCAAAATCCTACCCAGACACCCACCGCCCAGTGTTGCCAGATTGGGCAGTTTCATGCCAAATTGGGCTGCTTAGGATGACCAGCTGCGGGTAAAAAAATGGCTAAAAAGGGCATTGGGATGGGTTTTCTGCAGATTTATGGCCATAGAAATCAATAGTTTAGTTCAAATTGGGCAGGAATTAGTGCTACCAGGCGGGTTTTGAGCATTTTTTGGCCTGGAAATTATCAGTGTCATCTGGCAGCACTGCCTCCACCACGCATCCACCCTCTCAGGCCCCCAAAGCCTCCTGTTCATTCTTCTCCTCCCTATTCTCCTCCCCACATGAATTCAAGACATGTTAAGTGCGCACTAACGCAACCCTGAGTCATCACACACACACACACACACACACACACACACACACACACACACACACACACACACACACACACACACACACACACACACACACACACACACACACACACACACACACACACACACACCCGCAAAGACATATATGCACGCGTGGCCCCTGGGCCTGTTTAGGCCTCCATTCATCCACCCTGAGTTCTTAACAGCAAGCTCACGGAGAGCCTCTGAGCTGCACCATAACTCCTGGTGCCATCATCAGCAGCTCCCCTGCCGGGCCTCCCCTCGCATCCCCTCTCCTCTCCTCTCCTCTCCTCTCCTCCCCTCTCCTCCCCTCTCCTCTCCTCCCCTCTCCTCTCCTCTCCTCTCCTCTCCTCTACTCATCTCCTCTCCTCTCATCTCCTCTCCTCTCCTCTCCTCTCCTCTCCTCTCCTCCCCTCGCATCCCCTCTCCTCTCCTCTCCTCCCCTTTCCTCTCCTCTCTTCTCCTCTCCTCTCCTCTCCCCTTCAGAACTCTCCTCTCCTCCCCTTTCCTCTCCTCTCCTCTCCTCTCCTCTCTTCTCCTCTGCTCTCCTCTCTTCTCCCTTTCCCTCGTCTCCTCTCCTCTTCTCTACTCTGCTCTCCTCTCCTCTCCTCTCCTCTCCTCTCGTCTCCTCCCCTCGCATCCCCTCTCCTCTCCTCTCGTCTCCTCTCCTCTCCTCTCGTCTCGTCTCCTCTCCTCCCCTCGCATCTCCTCTCCTCTCCTCTCCTCTCCTTTCCTTTCCTTTCCTTTCCTCTCCTCTGATTTTCTCTCCTCACCTCGCCTTGCCTCGCTGCACCTCTCCTCTCCTCTCCTCTCCTCTCCTCTCCTCTCCTCTCCTCTTCTCTCTCCTCTCCTCTCCTCACCCCTCCTCTCTTCTCCTCCCCTCCCCTCTCCTCTCCTCTCCTCTCTCCTCTCCTCTCCTCTCCTGGGATGCCCATAAGTCTTCATAGGGATGCAGGAGCTGCCCCAAGCCATTGTGTGCAGGTCGTGGACCTGTAGCACAATTATAAACTCAAACTCAAAATTCCATTTTCAATGTGCACATTCCATTCCCCCATGCCAGGAATAGTTGTGTCATTGCTAAATCCTGTGGATTTGATGTTCGCGCACGTGTGTATGGCATCCATGCAGTCTCAAACTCTGGTTTCAATCTTTTTACTTGCGTACGCTGTAGGCTGGACTGTTTTTCATCCTCCAGTCTCTCTCTCTCTCTCTCTCTCTCTCTCTCTCTCTCTCTCTCTCTCTCTCTCCCCCCGTTCTTTCTCTTGGTTCTTTCTGGAAAACAGTAGTCGGTGGGCTCGGGGGGCCTACCATACAGATGATAAGCGCTGTCCCTAAATGACCTGCTGTCTCTCTGCTTGGGATGCTTGAGGGTGTGCTGTGCTGCGGCAGTACTTCACAATCTTCTGGTTCTCTGTGCACCCCCTAAGCCTTCCTGTCATTCCATGTCCAGCACCACCTCACTCATGCTCTGTATCTCTTCCTCTATCTAGCCCAGTGTGCCAAGCCAATGTGACTCAAGTGTACTCCATGCATTTGTTGTTGTTATATGCTTCCATGTGCACGCTACAGTGCAGTGCAGTGTTACATACAGGGCACTAAATTAACACCTGCCAAACAGCCAAATGCTGGTGAAAATTCAGTAGAAATTTCTGGTTGAAAAGAACTTATATGACCCATCAGTGAATTGTTGTGCGTTGGCACTTGGCTGGTGGTGAAAAAAGTTAATTTATCTCTTCTTCTGACCAAATGTGACTAAACTCCATATTTGTTATTATTAATTTTTTTCATGTACCCCCTGAGGTGTGCTGGCGTACCCCTAGTGGTACACGTACCACTGGCCGTTTCCCAATGTCTAGTGTTCGAAGTGTGTCAGTCTTCGTAATCACACCCAGTGATTGGATACTGTTTTTATGAACTCGGGCGGAGTATCCAATCTCTGGGCGTGACTACGAAGGCTGACACACTGCGAAGCCTCATACACTTGACGTTGGGAAATAGTGACTGCCTTAGGCGCCCCCATTACCCCCTCGCTTGCTCCCTTGCTTGCTATCCTACCAGGATGGAAACCCTGTCTACTGTTAGTTGGAGCGCTGTCACTGCCAACATGCTTCAAGTGTGGTTCAAGTATCACAGCTCGTCCAGCACCACTATATGTGCCACAGGAGGCTTCCTTGACAGGGCGATTTTTTTTTTTCATCCTTTTTCCTTACTTCCCTATTTATAGTGTCTTGTGGGCATTTCCCAAAAAAAAATAAAAAAAAAATAAAAAGGGAAAAACTGTGACCATACACTCCCCCATTGTTGCCATGCTTTGCCAATCTGCCGTTGCAGTTTTTCTTTTCTTTTTTTCAGAAATTGAGAAAACAGGAGTCTGGAAGTGCTGCATACCGAACTTTTCACGGCCTCGTCATGTTTTTTAAGAGGCATTATGGGAATCTGTGTGGTCCGCAGCCACATGAAAAGAGGCCCCATTGTCCAACATCTCTCTCTCTCTCTCTCTCTCTCTCTCTCTCTCTCTCTCTCTCTCTCTCTCTCTCTCTCTCTCTCTCTCTGCCGGGTGCTGTTGCTGGAATCTTACACATGCTGCTGTGCCATCTGCCATGCCAACTCTGGTGCCATGTGTTGCATGCCTGCCACGGGCACTTTCCTTCTCTTTCCTTTCCTTTCCTTCTCATTCCTTTCCTTTCCTTTCCTTCTCATCCCTTTCCTTTCCTTTCCTTCTCATCCCTTTCCTTTCCTTTCCTCCACACTGATGCCATGTAGAGCCCGTAAAAAAGAGCCAGAGCCTCACACCCTCGCACTTGGTGCATTCATTGTGCTTTTCCGTACAGCTTGGAGCTTCGCAACTGCAAGCGCGAGAAATCTGCCAGACAGTTCGAGGGACACACCTAGCCGTAATCTTTCAGTGGTTACAAAAACCCAGCTATGAGTTTGTGGAGGGTTTTTTTTTGTTTTTTTGTTTTTTGTTTTTTTGAGCTTGGACGAGGTTTTCCTGCATTCACTGGAGTGTTGTGTGTGGCGTGTTTGCTTGTCTGTTATGCTGTCTGGATTCTGGCAGCTTTTGCCATGCTCGATGTGGGCAGGAACACACAGACCAGTGGTTCGCTCCTTCTCACTCTCACTGTCTTTCTCTCTCTCTCCGTTTTTTTTTTCTCAAGAAACATTGTCACGGCTGTCATCTCAGCTCATTTTATTCCCACATGATTGACAAGAACACCGGCAGACGCCCACCCACCCTCTCTCCTCCCTCCCACCCTCTCTCCTCTATCTCCTCCACCACCTCCTCCTCCTCCTACCCTACACCTAGTCCAGCCTGGCCCTCCCCATCTCTACGCCTCTCCTCCTCCTCCTTGCCTACACCCAGTCCAGCCCGGCCCGGCCCATCTCTACTCCTCTTCACCTCCTTCTCCTTCTTCCCTACGCTGGCCTGGCCCATCTCTACGTCTCTGCTCCTCCTCCTCCTCCTCCTCCTCCTCCTCCTACTCCTCCTCCTTCTCTACTACGCCGGCCTGGCCCATCGCTATGTCTCCTCTCCTCCTCCTCCTCCTTCTCCTCCTCCTCCTCCTTCCCTACGCCAGTCTGGCCCATCTCTATGTCTCGTCTCCTCCTCTTTCTCCTCCTCCTCCTCCTTCTCCTCCTCCTCCTCCTCCTCCTCTTCCTTGCCTACGCCAGTCTGGCCCATCGCTATGTCTCCTCTCCTCCTCCTTCTCCTCCTCCTCCTCCTCCTCCTCCTCCTCCTCCTCCTCCTTCCCTACGCCAGTCTGGCCCATCTCTATGTCTCGTCTCCTCCTCCTCCTCCTCCTCCTCCTCCTCCTCTTCCTCTTCCTCCTCCTCCTTCCCTACGCCGGCCTGGCCCATCTCTGCGTCTCTTCTCCTCCCCTTCCTCCTCCTCCTCCTCCTCCTTCCCTACGCCAGTCTGGCCCATCTCTATGTCTCGTCTCCTCCTCCTCCTCCTCCTCCTCCTCCTCCTCCTCCTTCCCTACGCCGGCCTGGCCCATCTCTATGTCTCGTCTCCTCCTCTTCCTCCTCCTCCTCCTCCTCCTCCTCCTCCTTCCCTACGCCGGCCTGGCCCATCTCTGCGTCTCGTCTCCTCCTCCTCCTCCTCCTCCTCCTCCTCCTCCTCCTTCCCTACGCCGGCCTGGCCCATCTATGTCTCGTCTCCTCCTCCCCTTTTTTTCCCCCTGGCCCTACTGAAGGAAAAGGATGTCAGTGATAAGTCATGAGTCATGATAACTTATATGATTAATTTCTTCTCCTATACACTGCAATGGCAACAGCATGGTTTAACTTGAAATATTATATGGTTGTGACGTCATCGGTCGAATGCTCCATTCATTTCAACGGGGCTCCCCAACGTTCGCACGTCTGTTATTTTACGATAACGGACGGGTTGGTCTATAACAGACCGCTGTCAATGGCAACAAGACTTTTCACTGCTAAAGCGACTTTTCAACAAGACTCTAATCAGCTGCTGTGATAGACAACACCTGTTGTCCTGGCTACCTAGCTGTTGCTAGCGGTGTTCCACAACGGCACTGTTTTGTTTTGCGCAGCATCATCAAGCGCAACATGAAATAGGCCTAAAGAAATGCCCCCGCCATGTGTGAATCATTTAAGTATATCCATATAATAAGCGGGTTAACTTTCGGCGAGTCGGTCGCTTTGTGGAATAGCAGCACTTCAGAGAGAACAAGACCCCTCCGCTCCGCGTCGGGGTCTAAAGATTCTCTCTGTCGTGCTGCTATTCCACGGTAGCGACCTTCTCGCCGAACGTTAACCCTTACATATTATGTTTGCCAGCTGCCTCAGAATTCCAAGTTAATCGAAATCTTTATTGTAAGTTGTATGAAAGCGAAAGCGAAAGCTAAAGGAGTTGTTGTGTGATTTGAACTCAAAGCTGCAATTCAAAAGCTTCACACAACTTGCAATAAGGATTTAAACTAACATGGAATTCTGAGGCAGCTGGGGTTTTTTTTTTACAGCGCACTGAAGGAAAAGTAGCAGGGACAGATTAGCAGTAGCCACTTAACCAGCCCAGTCAGCCGCGGCTTCGATTGGGGTTGAACGCATGGAAAAGTGTGACCAATCTTTTCCCCATGCTGCGCGTCTGCTGGGTGGTGGTGGTGGTAGTGGTGGTGTCGGTGGTGGTGGTGGTGGTAGTGCCCTTGGTGTTGACAGGCTTGCCCTTGCTCCCGGGCATCCCTCGATTGCATGACTTGGATGTTCCCGCTGTGTGTTTCTTTTCCCTTCTTCGCGTAGTATAGTGTTTCTCAACGGGACGCTACAGCCCCAGAGGTGGCATTGAGGAACCCTAGGGGGGCGTTGAGAAGGATACAGCTGAGAGGGGGTGGTGCTTAGTTGCTATTGAAGTGCATTAGTCTATTTTAGTTTTTAATAATAAGGGGTGCGTTGGCAGACTTAGCGGGGGGCGTTGGGAGGGTTATGACGGGGTCCAGGGGGTGTTTATTCAAAAATGGTTGAGAAACTCTGTCTGGTGTAGTAGGTCCTGCTGATTTGCTCGACAACCCTGACTTAAACCCCTCTGGATGGAAGAGATGCATACAGTAGGTCCCTCTGGAATTATGGGTAAAGTTTGACCCTTTTTTTGGCATGAATCACCACCGAGAGGGTAAAAGAGGTGTAGGGAGAAATACTGTAGACTGATGGGAGAAGAGGGAGAGAAGGACTGAGTGACAGAGAGAGAGAGAGAGAGAGAGAGAGAGAGAGAGAGAGAGATGGAGAGAGAGAGGGAGAGAAGGATGGAGAGCGGGAAAAGTAATCACAGATATAAATCAAGTGAGCACTTAAAATACTGGCACACTCGGACACAAGCTGCGTTTACCCCCCCAACACCCTCTCGCTCTCTCTCTCTCTCTTTCAATGCCCATGATATAATTTGCTCATTGTTTTTTTGTGTCGCGTCCAGACCACATCAGAGCGGCATGCTCTAGCCCACAAGGCTTTCGGGATTAGATCACACCGCCGCTTCGACCATTCAACTCAACGTGCACTTGTCATAAAAACCACACACAAAAACCGACAAACCAATTTTTTTTTCAAAAAGAGAAAAGAAGCATGCTGTGTGAGTGGCCATTTATCTCTGGAGCCGGCCACTGCACCCACTGGTACCAGAACTGGAGAACTGGACTCCAGTACAGCGATGCCTCATTTGCTTGTCACATTAGTTGCAGAGGAAGAGAGAGAGAGAGAGAGAGAGAGAGAGAGAGAGAGAGAGAGAGAGAGAGAGAGAGAGAGAGAGAGAAAGAGAGAGACAGAGTTATCGGGATGTGTGAGAAAGAGAGACTGGTGGTCAAAGAGACAGAATAAAAAAAGAAGAAGAAGTCAGAAGACAGAGAGAGATTGGAAAAGAGAGAAGTAGAAGATGAAAAAGAAGGAGGAAAAGTAGAATATGGAGTGAGAGCGGGATGAGTGAGATGGGTACACTGCACACAATTAAACTGCATTTATGCCTCACCTGTGCAAGGGGGCAGCCCCCAGTGGCGTCCGAAACGGAGGAGTGCAGCGGGATGGTACCATTCTCAGGGTACCTCAGTCATGGAGGAGGATGGATGGGGGAGAGCACTGGTTAATTACTCCACCCACCAACATGGCGGGTTGGGAGTCAGTCAACTTTTGGGCTACAAGTCTGACGCCCTAACCGGTTACCCATGACTTACCTGGGACTTCTCAGGAAGTAATAGTCAAACCAGCAACCTTTGGGATACAAGTC
>NC_085861.1:13360326-13362826 GCF_034702125.1 Engraulis encrasicolus
ATTACTCCTCCCCTGCTTCAGCTCTATCCCTTAGCCCCCTTCCCTGAGCCATAGTCCCAGCCTCAACCCCAGCTCGCTCAAGTTCCAGCCCCAGCGCCATCTCCAGCCCCAGCCCCATCCACATCTCCATCTCCATCTCCATCTCCATCTCCATCTCCATCCCCATCCCCATTCCCATTCCCAGTCCCAGTCCCAGTCCCCATCCCCAACCCCAGCCGGAGTTCCAGTCCAAGCCCTAGTCCCATCCCCAAACTCAGCCCCACCACCACCCCAGCCCCAGCCCCATTCCCATCCCCAGCTCCATCCCCAGCCCCATCCCCAGCCCCAGCCCCAGCCCCAGCCCCAGCCCCATCCTCAACTCCATCCCCAGCCCCAGCTCCAGTCCCCAGCCCCAGCCCCAGCCCCATCCTCAACTCCATCCCCAGCCACAGCCCCAGCCCCAGCCCCAGCCCCATCCTCAACTCCATCCCCAGCCCCAGCTCCAGTCCCTGTCCCATGCACATCTCTTTTTAAAATCCCGGCCCCAGCCCCAGCTCCCTCCCTGTCCCCCATCACTCACCTCCTGTCAGACAATCTGTTGCCAACCACATTTACTTAAAGAAATAAAATAAAAAAGTCCACTGTCATCGGCCTCTGCTGCCTCTCCGACTTCCTTCAGAAGTGTCTGCGTGTGATGTCTGTGCTGACAGTCTGGTTGGCTTTGATGGAAGCGTGACTCAACCAGGGCCTTGTTTAAGTTGCATCATCATTTTGTCGTCAACCAATTTTTTTTGTCTTTTCATCTTGTGTTATTTTTTTTGTGTCTTTTCCGCACGGGCTCATCATTTCATTTTCCTCGACACATTGTGTGTCTTTCAAGTGTGGGGGGAAATGGTCCTGGGGGTCTTGTCTTTGCGGTGTGATCGGCAGTTTTTTTCTGTCTCGAGTCGTAAGTGCTGTGGATTCTGCGTCATTGCTGGCACGTAGGTACATGTACATGTACGGTACATGTATTTGAGAGGCTTTTTAAGGTTCTTTTTTGTAGTCAGTAAATATAAATGCATGTATGTGTACTGCACTTGTAGGTTATTTTTTTGTAGTCAGTAAATGTAAATACATGTACTGTATGTGTACGTCCATAAGTTACTTGTGTGTGTGTTTGTAGTGGGTAGTTTTGTGTGTGTGTGTAGGGGTAGTTTGCACATATGGAGACGGAGGTATTTTGTTTATCCTCAAAGGCTTAATGGTACAATAATACAGGTACTGGTATAAGTATGTAGTCTAGTCTTTAAAATCTGTCAACATATCATTTGACCTATTCCACAATGTTTGGATCTTGTGCTCCCTGCTTGTCTCTTGGATCCAAATAAAAGAAACGGTGTGTGTGTGTGTGTGTGTGTGTGTGTGTGTGTGTGTGTGTGTGTGTGTGTGTGTGTGTGTGTGTGTGTGTGTGTGTGTGTGTGTGTGTGTGTGTGTGTGTGTGTGTGTGTGTGTGTGTGTGTGTGTGTGTGTGCGAGAATAATGTGTGTGGGCATGTGTTCATTACATCTTTTCCTTGTACCTCCTGTGTATGTGTGTGTGTATGTGTATGCGTATGCGTATGCGTATGCGTATGTGTGTGTATGTGTATGTGTATGTGTATGTGTATGTGTATGTGTATGTGTATGCAAGCTGGCATGTGTGTGTGTATTTCCTCCCTCTGTTGTGCTTTCCAATAAGTGACATGAGTGTGTTAGACTAAGCAAGTAGAACAGGCCACACCCATCTGGGTTCAAAGTCAAACAGGGAGGCCCGACACACACTCACACACACACACACACACACACACACACACACACAGACACACACACACACACACACACACACACACACACACACACACACACACACACACACACACACACACACACACACACACACACACACACACACACACACGTAAAGATGTGGCTAGGGTGACATGATGGCTAGTTTGAGATGCCCTAATTAAGAGAGCTGTAGCTGGTGAGAATGACCCCACCCCCGACCTCCCGTCTCATTCCCACCCACAGGGCCGGATTATTGCACAGGCTAGATACAGTATGGCTGCAGCCTAGGGCCCCCACCTGTCAGTGGGCCCTCAACTGGCCAAAGAAGGGGGAAAAAAATCGATACTCACAGAATGCGATATTGAAACAAAAAAAATGATCTGATGTGTCAAATACTGCTTTAAATCTTGTACATACTCTACTTCACAGTTATCTTTAATTCCTAGCTCGGAATTAAGACGTAGTCTATGTAATTTTGTCACAATAATTTGACTTGCATGGGGGCCTCCAGCAACCTGTAGCCTAGGGGCCCAGGCCCATCTTAATCCGACCCTGCCTCCATCCCATTATCACCCACCACCACGCCTACCGCGCCCCACGCTCCATCCTCCATCCTCCATCCCTCCCCTCATTGGTCTGAGAGGGTCAGTGATCAAAGACAGCAGACAAGTCTTGGGAAAATAACCCAAACAAACTAAACACATACTCATCCT
>NC_085861.1:13367826-13382826 GCF_034702125.1 Engraulis encrasicolus
CACAATTCCGTGGGAAATCTTTGCAAGGTATGATACTAGACATCCAGAAATAGTTTGGTTGGATTTCTCCAGACGACAAAAACCCACCATTATACATTTCCCTAGATGCTGGAATGGCAACAGGAATGCATAGGCACAGGCACTATTCCGGACTGGCTAATAAAATGACATTGAGTTGGGAGTTTTGGGGATGGAACGGCTTAAAAATAGAGGAGCGAGCAGCCACTGCACCCATTAGGTGATTTCCTGTTGATGTCCTTTCGCAGTTTCAGACAATAGCAGGCTAAGACATACTACATACAAGACGTACAGTACAGTAGAGTGCTGCCTGCCATAATCCAATCGTGGGACGGATGTGGAGCGCAGATGACATTGTCATATGGTTCATATGGTGTTTTGTACTGTACATGCTTCCCGGGGTGAACCCGTCCCCCATGTGCAACTCATGATCATATCTGAAACTCATTTCACAGCCTCTGAATCCAAGCAAAGTTTCTCTGGGTGCTCCATTGTCGAGCATTGCATTGCATTGTATTGCTGTCTGCCACCGCGCAGGGTTCTGCTTGTAAGGCCTGTGAACATGTCTCTGTCTTTCTCTCTCTCTCTCTCTCTCTCTCTCTCTCTCTCTCTCTCTCTCTCTCTCTCTCTCTCTCTCTCTCTCTCTCTCTCGCTCCCTCTCTCCTTCTCCTTCTTCTTCTCCATCTCCCTCTCGCTCTCTCCCTCTCTCTCTCTCTCTCTCTCTCTTCTTGTCACTCTTTTTTCTGCTTGGTTTCCCTCTCTTCCATTCCATTCCATTCCTTGTCTCTTTACATCGCTCTTTCTTACACCATCTAATTTTTCGACCGCCTCTCTCTCTCTCTCTCTCTCTCTCTCTCCCCCCCCTCTCTCTCTCCCCTGTCCTCCAGAGGGTTGTGAGGTGGGCCAGTGGAGTGAGTGGGGCACGTGCACTCGGCGGAACAAGACCTGCGGCTTCAAGTGGGGCCTGGAGACGCGCACGCGGCACATCGTGAAGAAGCCGCCCAAGGACACGATACCCTGCCCCACCATCGCCGAGTCCCGCCGCTGCAAAATGTCCATGCGGCACTGCAGGAGAGGTGAGCCATGACGCACACACATCACATCACACACCACACCATATGCACACACACATCACACCTCACCACACGATACCCTGCCACATCATCGCCAAGTCAAGTCCCATTGCTGCAAAATGTCCATGCAGCATTGCAGAGAGGTGAGCCGTGCCATACGCACACACACACGCACACACACGCACACACACACACACACACACACACACACACACACACACACACACACACACACACACACACACACACACACACACACACACACACACACAGCTATCACGGTGCAGTTCCGCCACTGCAAAATGTCCATGCATACTGCGCATAGAGGTGAGTGGCCACACGCCACACGTCATACGTCACACATCACAGCGTCAACGTTACAGTATTATTGTATACCATGGTGTATTGCATTGAGTGTGTGTGTGTGTGTGTGTGTGCGCGCGCGCTGAGTGTGTGCGCGCTGAGTGTGTGCATGCCTGCCTGCGCTTGACCGAGGCTGTTTGGCCTGTAGTTCTGGGATGTGTGTTCTGGCATTTTTCCATCCGAGTGTCACAATAGATTTGACTGTCTTCCCTTTGTCCTGTTTCTGAGCTTAGTACATTTGTGTCTAGTTACTGTCCAGATGCTTTCGATGCATGCAGAGCAAGTTAAGGAGGCCTGGAAGACTTGCTTGTGTAGGAAGGAAGCTGACTTTATGTTTTTTTGTCTCATAAATGTCATAAATGGCCTCTGTGATGCCAGGGTGGTTGCGCTACCAGTCCGTGTCCTTAGGGAAGTGCCACAGAGGGGGATTTCCGAACACACTTTCGGGAATCAGGGCTGGTGACCCCTCCTGCACCCGAGCCCGTTCTCTCTCTCTCTCTCTCTCTCTCTCTCTCTCTCTCTCTCTCTCTCGCTCTCTCTCTCTGCCCGACCGTAAACACCTTTTTCTGTGTGTATTCGCTGCACAGGCGATGAAAGGCGAAAGGAAAACAGTGGGCCCTCGCTGGTCCTTTCCCTCCTGTTTGGTTTGGGAGGCTTTCTGGGTCCACGGTGGCATGAAAATTCGTGTATGAAATATGCCGACTTTCCAGAGCTTCTTGGTCGCCGCCGGCTGCCGGGCCAGGCCAGGACGGGACTGTGTGTGCTGTGCAGTCGCTCCACCACCACTGCCACCACCATCACCGCCAGAGCCACTACCGCGCACACTCACTCGCTCATTTCTTCTTTTTTCCTTCACCTTCTCCTCCTCCTCCTCCTCCTCCTCCTCCTCCACCTCTATCTTCTTATCCCTCCTCCTCCTTCTCCTCCTGGGGTATGTTTTTTTCTCTCCTCCCTTTCTCTCCTCTCCTCCTCTCCTCTCCTCTCCTCTCCTCTGCTCTGCTCTGCTCTCCTCTCCTTTGCTCTGCTCTGCTCTCCTCTCCTCATCTCTGCCCCATGGAATTCCTGAAAGTATGAAGTGCAGGTTTCCTCAATGGCACTCTCTGTTTCCTCTCCACTATTTGAGAGTTATTTGCGGTGCATGCTGCATGTATTTTGACCATTAAATGAGAAGTCAAATCTGGGGGAAAATATTTTCACTGTAAATACAGCCAAGGAAACATTTTTTTATGCAATGAAATGAAAAAAAATCTGTTTAGCTTTTCACTGATGGGCCAAACACACTAATGGAAATAATTGCCTCATTCAGAGTTGGATTATCAAGGACGATACAGTATGCTGTGATAATTTATGGGACACACTCTCTCTCTCTCTCTCTCACTCTCTCTCTCTCTCTCCCTCTCTCCCTCTCTCCCTCTCTCTCCCTCTCTCCCTCTCTCTCGCTCTCTCCCTTGCTCACTCTGTCTCTCCACAGTAGTGTTATTCTTTTTCCGCCTCACCTGAATAAATTTTTATTCGTACTGTCTGTGCTAATTTCGCTCAAGGTTAGCAAGAAATAGCGCAGACAGGAAATCGGTAATCCAACCATATATTTTTACTCTCCCCCTGTTCAGCAGTTTTGAATGTATTTAAGGTTAAGTTAACAGGGCCTTGTTGGCTCGACCTGATACGTCAGAAAAGGGCAACCGGATTCTGGTGTCGGTTAGATTTAGCTTCCCTGAAGACAGACGGCATAAACCTACGGGGGGATTCCGAGCATTCAGAAAATAGTAATGGAAAAATATTGGAAGGAACTTCAGACGGGGCTCGCAGTTTAAGTGCTGAGTGAAGAAATAAAATTGAGATAAGCCATGGTTGCACTCCCCTCCCGTCCCCTCCGCTCCCCCTCCCATCCTCCCAATATTATTTGAGGTCGGGGAGAAGCTCCCTGGATGGATGGAAACTCTGATTATTTGGCACATCCCGTGGCCCCTCATACCCTCCCCTGGCTTTCTGGTGAAGAAATGTTCCCACTGCTCTAAATTAGCGCTGCTTGCTAGCATGACCTTTTCCAAGTATTTTATGGTCTTCTTTAATTAAAGCAAGCGTTGGGATGGATGGTACCATGGTGGCATCAATTATCTGGAATGAGGTGCCTAATTGGGGTTCCATTGTTAAAGTTGTAATGGAGTGCAACAGTCATTCCTGTCATTCCTGTCATTATTAGTCGATAGGCGATATTTAAATAAATACTCCAAAAAATACTCTTGTGTCATCAGGTCTGTGTCATGTGATTCTGCTTGGATCTTGGGCCGTGATTATTCGTTGCTGTTGTGTCTATTTTCCCAGACCTCCCAAGCCTAATGGTATATTTGTGACCCCATTTCTCACTCATTCAACTCTACTTGAAATTTTATGAGCTTCTCGCCGGTAAATAAAAATCAAGTTGTTAGCCATCATTTTGGAGATTGCCCCTTTTCACCCAAGCATGCCATGGGCTGGGTGGTAGTGGTGTGACTGTGTACCACTCTGGCGATGATGTGGAAGCACTTACGCGGTGTGGTTTTAGGGGGCACGGAGCTGGGCAAAGTCGAGGATAAAAATGGCATTACATAAACATAAGCGTGTGTGTGTGTGTGTGTTTGTGTGTGTGTGTGTCGTTACAAAAATGTTATGACTTGGGGTTGATGGGTAAACAGCTGAGTCGGTCGGCTTACGGGTCCAAGTCCTAGTTTTAAAATTCCTCCACAGTTGACCTCGTAAATTAGACGGCATTCCGCAGACTTTGAGGCTAAAGTCTGTGAAGGCTTCTTACAATTCAGCAGCTTTAGTTCGCAATATAACAAAACTACGTCGCAAGATCTCAATAGGATTACTCCTCGTAGACTGTAAACAGTGCGTGTGCCTTTCCCCCCCTATCTGAAGCGTAATTTCAGTAAGGAGAGAAAGAGAAAAAAAAACATGTCATCGGTGGATAGATTGGTACATGGGAGTGAGTAGGAGACTTTAGTTGAAAGGATAAGGATAAAGGCTAAAAGAGAGAAGGGTTTTCCTGACTTTTTAACCGTAATTCCCAGCAGACACCAGACACCGGTATTTAACCTAAGTATTGGATTATGTAAAGGCAAACCTTTCCAGATTGGTATGGATTACACATGGACAGGAAATAAAGATAGAGTAAATCATCTGGGAGGGAGTAGGTTGTAGACTGGGGGAGGGGAGAGGAGAGGAGGGGGGCCGATGGAGATGGTTGCCGTGATGGGGATGGGTGGCCGGCTGCGACAGGGGGTGGGGGGTGGGGGTGGGGGCGGCCCCTCGGCCGGCTGTGTTGGAGCTGACATATGATGTTGAGCTATTCATAGCCATGTTTATTTAATCACTCTACATCAGTGGTCCCCAAACTGGGGGTCAGGACGCCTACGGGGGTCTCGGATGTACTGAAGGGGGGGTCGCAGACAAAAAGGACTTGTATTGACTTGCATGGTTAATAGATGTATTTGCTGTCTGGTGGATTTCTAGCAATATTAGCGGGCAAACTGTTAATGGAAAATCTAGCAAATGTTTTTGTCCATTAATATTGTTTGATTTTCTGGTAATAGTTTGTCCGCTAATATTGCTATTATAACACATTGTTAGGCTATGGTGGGTGGGGGAGAAGCAAAAATATGTCCAAATAAGTCCAAAAGGGGGTCCCCACTAAAAAAAGTTTGGGAACCACTGCTCAACAGCATCCATGGCTCTACGTCAAGAAAGATGATAATAACTATGCCTGAGACGTCACTTGCGGTGCGGATTGGGTATTGTCGATCAGCTTAATGACGCAGGCTGGGTTAGGGGTGGGGATGGGTCTGTGGTGGTGTGTGTGTGTGTGTGTGTGTGGAGGGGGGGGAGGTGTTCTAGCACGTCGTGTACGACCTTTTCCCTCCTCCTGCTCCTCCGTCTGTCATGCATGCTATTGGCCCGTCAAGACATCTGGACATCAGCGCCACGACGACAAGTCTATACGACTATCTGCAAGTACTTATCTTATCAAGGGGGAAAATATGACACTCACTGACAAACCTCCCAACCCCCCCTCAATCCCTCTCTTCATTCTCAACTGTGCAAAGCGTTTGGAGTAGAACAATTTGGGTTTGTATGGTGAAGATATGTCATAGATCATCACTGTGTGTGTGTGTGTGTGTGTGTGTGTGTGTGTGTGTGTGTGTGTGTGTGTGTGTGTGTGTGTGTGTGTGTGTGTGTGTGTGTGTGTGGATATGTCTTAGATCACCCCGCTGTGCTGAGCTGTAGTCTGGATAACACAACATAAGACGGGGGAAGAATAATCACACTCTCTCCAGGCTGCTGCTGAAAGATGGTGTGTGTGTGTGTGTGTGTGTGTGTGTGTGTGTGTGTGTGTGTGTGTGTGTGTGTGTGTGTGTGTGTGTGTGTGTGTGTGTGTGTGTGTGTGTGTACAGTATGAAATCAGTATTTTTTTTCCAGGTGTCTTTAAAAGTACAGTGTTTATAAAATACAGAATATATATTTGCCGTGATTTTCAAATTATATTGAAAATGGAGCGTGGAGGTGTGGAATATGGAGTTTTAATGTGCAATAATGTGTTTTAGGTTTTTGTGTATTTGTGTATTTATGTAAGCTGCCTGCTCCTTCATTTCCTTCAGGATTAATGAAAGTACTCTACTCTACTCTACTCTACTCTACTCTACTCTACTCTACTCTACTCGACTATATTGTTGTCTTTATCAACAGCTGTTCTTGCACTGAGATTGTAGCCATATTGTAGCGTGTTGTACATTGTGTTGTTGATTTCTCTGAACATATTTTGACTTCATTTGCTGTCCATACATGAAGACCACTGAAGACCATGGAAACCATGAAGACCACACACACACACACACACACACACACACACACACACACACACACACACGCATACACACACACACACACACACACACACACACACACACACACGCACGCACACACACACACACACACACACACACACACACACACACACACACACACACACACACACACACACACACACACACACACACACACACACACTGGTAGTGACACGTGGTGGGCATTTCTCTGGAGTCTCTTCCCCAGACTGGCGAGCTGTCATCGGATTCACTGGCTCACAAACAGACAGGCACATGACAGGCACTCTAGAGCGTCACTCATCTCCCCAGCTACCTACTTCTCTCCTTTCCTTTCCATCCTCCACCTCCTGTCTTTCTAGTCTCTTCCTTCTCCTCTTCCTCCTTTTCCTCCTCCTCCTCCTCCTTTCTCGTCTCTTCCTCCTCTTCCTCCTCCCCATCTTCATCCTCCTCCTCCTCCTTTCTCGTCTCTTCCTCCTCCTCCTCCTCCTCCTCCTCCTCCTTTCTCGTCTCTTCCTCCTCTTCCTCCTCCCCATCTTCATCCTCCTCCTCCTCCTTTCTCGTCTCTTCCTCCTCCTCCTCCTCCTCCTCTTCCTCGTCTCTTCATCCTCCTTCTCCTCTTCCTCTCCTTTCTCTCACTCCATTTCCTCATCCTACTTCCCCTCTTCTTCCTCCTCTTCCTCCTCTCCCTACTCTTCCTCCTCTTCCTCCTCTCCCTCCTCTTCCTCCTCCTCCTCCTCCTCCTTGTCCGTCTCTTCCTCCTCCTCTGCCTCCTCTTCCTCCTCCTCCTCCTCCTCCTCCTCCTTTCTCGTCTCTTCCTCATCCTCTCCCCTCTCTCACTCCATTTCCTCATCCTCCTTCCCCTCTTCTTCCTCCTCATCCTCTACTCTCTTTCTCTTCATCTCCTCTTCTCTTCATCTCCTTTTCTCTTCATCTCCCCCCACCTCCTTCCTCTCCTCCATCCTCTCCTCTTTCCTTTTTTTCATCCTTCCTTCCTCTCTTCTCCAAATCTGAGGGCTGTGTTTCTTCTGTACTTTTCCTCTGAGGCATTTACTCTCGCCGCTGTCTTTTCTTCCACTGTTTCTTTTATTCCTCTTTTTTCTTTCTTCCACTGTGTCTTTTATTCCTCTGTTTTCTTTCTTCCACTGTTTCTTTTCTTTCTTTCTTTCTTTCTTTCTTTCTTTCTTTCTTTCTTTCTTTCTTTCCATTGTTTCTTTTCTTTCTCTGTTTTATTTTGTTTACACGCCCACACCCACACCCGTACACCCTCGTCCTTCTCACTCTATCTCCCTCCCTCTCTCCACTCTCCCTCTCTCTCTCCCTCCCTCTCTCCCTCCCTCTCCTCACCCCTTGACAACCCACAAAACTGTGTCAATATTAAATGTTGTGTAAACAACTTAGAATGTTATTGCCTCGAAAGGCCGCCTTAATCCCCAAGTAATTCGCCGATGTTTGGACGTATGGATTTAGGAGCGATTGAGGTTATACACAAACACGCCATTGAAACTCATTGGCTAATTTCCCCCCTCTGGTAGCAAATCTGCTTTGGGGTTCTCAGACAGCAGAAAAGTAGTGCAGTTAAGTCATGCAGAACATTGGGTGTGTGGTGGGGGTGGGGATGGGGGAGAGAGGAAGAGAAAGAAGGAGACGAAGGGAGAAGGAAGGGACGTGCCTTTACTGTGGCAATACTGTGTGTGTGTGTGCGCGTGCATGTGCGATCGCAGTGTCTCAAAGTTTATGTGTGCACATGTGTGCTTGTGTGACGGTGCATGTCTTTGTGTGTGAACATATTTGAAGGTGCATGTCAGTATGTGTGTGTGTGTGTGTGTGTGTGTGTGTGTGTGTGTGTGTGTGTGTGTGTGTGTGTGTGTGTGTGTGTGTGTGTGTGTGTGTGTGTGTGTGTGTGTGTGTGTGTGTGTGCGCGTGTGTGTGAGAGAGTTCATGTGTGTATGTGTGTCCAAGTAGTAGAATAGACTAATCCCCTTGTTGCAAGAAGTTGTATGCAATACGTATGTGCAGGCACCATGGCGACAGCGGGGAGGGAGGGAGGGAGAGAGAGAGAGAGAGAGAGAGAGAGAGAGAGAGAGAGAGAGAGAGAGAGAGAGACAGACAGACAGACAGACAGACAGACAGACAGACAGACAGAAAAAGACAGAGAGAGAGAGAAAGAGAGAGAGAGATGGAGTGAAAAAAAGAGAGTGAGAGAGAGAGAGAGGGAGAGGCATGCAGAGGAGAGCAGAGGAGAGGAGAGGAGAGGAGCACACTTTTCTCCTAATGATTTTCAATGGTCATTGGATTAAGTACCACTGGCCTGGGCAAACTGAGCCCTGTGTGGTGCTATTGATTACCTAGCTCTGTAACAGGAGAAACATCTGCTCTCCTCCCCATCACTCTCACCCGCCTCCTCTTCTCTTCTCTTCTCTTCTCTTCTCTTCTCTTCTCTTCTCTTCTCTTCTCTTCTCTTCTCTTCTCTTCTCTTCTCTTCTCTTCTCCTCCTCCTGTCCTCCTCGTCTTCTCTCCTCCTTTCCTCCTTCTCTCCTCCTCACCTCACCTCTCCTCTTCATCCCCATCACTCTCAGCTCCTATCCTCCTCTCCTCCTCTCCTCCTCTCCTCCTCTCCTCCTCTCCTCCTCTCCTCCTATCCTCTTCTCCTCCTATCCTCCTCTCCTCTTCTCCTCTTCTCCTCCTCTCCTCCTCTCCTCCTCTCCTCCTCTCCTCTCCTCCTCCTCTCTTTCCCTCATCTCCTCTTCTCCTCCTCTCCCCTCCCTCCACTCCTCCTCTCCTCTTCTCCTCCTCTCCTCTTCTCCTCCTCTCCTCCTCTCCTCCTCTCCTCTCCTCTTCTTCTCCTCTCCTCCTCTCCTCTTCTCCTCTTCTCCTCCTCTCCTCCTCTCCTCCTCTCCTCTTCTCCTCTTCTCCTCCACGTTAGTCTTACCAGGGCCGCCGCTTGGCATAAGCAGAGTAAGCAGAGCGCTTAGGGCCTCAAACTTGGGGCCTCATAAATTGATTGACTGAAAATCGTATTTTTATTATTATTATTATCATTATTATAACTATGATTTCATTATGAGGGGGGGCTCCTGACCAACTGTGCTTAGGGCCTCCAAAACCTTAGCAGCGGCTCTGAGTCTTGCCTCCTCCTCATGCTGTCTTCCTCTTTTGCTCGTCTTCTTATCCTCTCATCTCCTCCCCTCCGCCTCTCCTCCTCTTCTCCTCATCCTCCTCCTCCTCCTCCTCTCATGCTCTTCTGCTCATCCTCTTCTCCTCTCTTCCTCAACCTCTTCTCCTCTCCTCCTCTGTATGAACGCTGTCTTCTCAAGTTGCTGTAAATCTTGCCGTGTTGCTGTGTCTTCTTATTCGGTGTCTTCCCTCCTTTCCTCGTTTATTTCATCTCCGTTCTCTCCCTTTTTCGCACCCCCTTCTCCTCTTCCTCCCACAGGCGGAGCATTCTGTGGTATAGGCTAAAATGTAAATGTTGTATATGCACAACTTTTTCTCTATCGCTTAACCCCCCCAGACCCTAATTTTCTATGAAAAAATCCTTGTAGATTGTGTCCAATCTTTCCAATCAGAGTTGTCCGTCTGTCTGTATTTTTGTGTTATGACACATAACAAAAAACAGTCATTAGCTAACACTCATCTTCAGATTCTGGCTAATGACATCATTTCGCTGGTAGTTGTTTGTGCAAGCATCAGCAAATTAGCAAATATATCCACGAGTCATACTATCGGAGCAAACAGGGCTGGACTGGCCATCTGGCATTATGGGCATTTCCCGGTGGGCCCCGCACCCTTGTGGGCCCCTATTTTCAGAAATGTTACCAAAAAAAATCACCTGCTGTGAGTCAGTTCTGTGCCGCTAATTATGAGGGGTCCCCCTTTAAGCCAAAAGTGCCCGAGCCCTATTTCTCTCCTAGGCCAGCCCTGGGAGCAAATATGCAGGAGTCATTGTAGGACAGTGTTTCTCAAACCTTTTCAGACCGAGGACCACTTTGTCCCCCCAAAAAAATATCGGGGGCCACCTGTCAACTGAATTGGAAGTTGATGGACGCCAATTTGACACTGCTATTTTTTTTTGCAGATCACTTACTTTTTATTCACATTATAAGCCTGTCTTATTGTGTTGAAAACATGAAAATGTTACAAATATAGCCTACTGCTAGCTTATCTTGGAAAAGTAGAAATCCCCTCGCGGACCACCTGAGCTCTGTGACGGACCACTAGTGGTCCCCGGACCACACTTTGAGAATCACTGTTGTAGGAGCACGGCCGGCCTGGGCAGATCAATGCAGGTGTGCCTGCTGGAGGATTGATTCCCCTGATCCGATTTCTTGGAAGCAGCAAGAAGAGAAGAGGAGGGAGCATCCCGTTTGGCCACTGTGTGCGCGTGCATGTGGTGTGTGTGTGTGTGTGTGTGTGTGTGTGTGTGTGTGTGTGTGTGTGTGTGTGCGTAATGGCACCCTTACTACTCTCTCCTAATCTTACAATACTCCTCTCCTCTGTCGCTTGCTCCGCTTGTGTTATTACTAAACCTTTCATACAGAGCCCACGTTATAACCTTACTGTGACCACAATAGTAATGACCATGTCTTACATTACATTACATTTGGCAGACGCTTTATAACCAAAGCTACATACAATCGAGGACATAATCACAGCCAACATCACTAGCAGATGCAAAGTGCACAGGAAATATAGTATACAGAACAACAAGTGCAGATGCAGTGTCTTAAGACTCCTGTCAGATGCAATGTTGTTATGAGGTAGTTAAGATTTTTCAGCACAGAGTGAAAGGGATCGCCGGTGATCCCATCTGAATGAAAGGGCTACATCAGCAAACCAAAATTTGTTCATATTTATTTTATTATACATTCATAGTAAGTTGGAAAGAAACCAGGTGTGCAATTCTTGAAACCATATTTGCTAACTATATTAGCTCTTTTGTTGTTTGCAATGCCATCTCCCATGTACAACTACCCAAAATAGCTAATTTGGCCGGCCGCTACATTTTTGAGAAACACACCCTTTGATAGGAGGAGTGGTGGTGTTTTGGGTCGGGGTGAGGGTGAGGGTTGAAAGCGTAGCCTGGCCAGTTAGTTTGAGATGTGTCTGGGCCCATACGTTCATAGTAAGTTAGAAAGAAACAAACAGATCCCAGGATAGGAAGGGTGGTGGTCAGTTTGTCTGAGATGTGTCCAGGGCCCAACCTCAGGCCAAGACTGCCCTCCACTGATGCTTTTCGATCACAGCAGGGTGGCAACCAGCTCCTACAGTAGTCTCACCCAACCCCCATCAGTCACTCTGATCAAGGTCTGACTGACCGGAACGTCAGCTTTCACATTAAAACCTTGACCGTAATTGTAGCAATCTTGCGCTTCTTCTCTGATTTTCAAGTGATTTCCATTGAGATACCTGCACCGTAAAACAAAGATTCAAGGTGTGCAGGCCACCTCCTCCATCCTACACAGTAAAAACCACAGTGTTAATTCAACACTTTGAGAGTCAATTTAACAAATTCTAGAGTGTATTTGGTCCCATAGTACTCTTTAAGTGTTGAATTAACGCAGCAGGTTTTACTGTGTACTTGGTCCATTACAACAGGGTGGCAACCAGCTCTACAGGAGTCTCACCCAAAACCCAACCCCCATCCATCCCCGTCCTGGGCCCAGCCCCAGCCCCAGCCCAAGCCCCAGGCCCAGCCAAACAACACCCGCTCCCCCTTGGGGTGTTTTCAGCATGTCCCAAGGTGGCCCCGGGATCCCTACTGAGCTTTGCCAGTGCCCGTGCTTGGCTGGCTGTCTCCTGCGTGGCAACGACATAATGCAGTGACCAGCACAGACACAGACACTGACACAGAGACAGACACGTGCCAGTCCAAAGAGGACAACCTCACGTCTTATGGAGAAAGCTCAGCTCACAGCCGGCTAGAGCAGGGGAGTTGAGAGAACGAGACAGACAGAGACGCAGACAGAGGGCATGGAATTTTGAAATTAGAATCTGAGAGAGCGTGCAAGCGTGTGCGTGTGTGTGTGTGTGTGTGTGCGTGTGTGTGTGCGTGTGTGTGTGTGTGTCTGACTGTCTCTCTGTCTGTCTGTCTGTCTGTCTGTGTCTGTGAGTATGTGTGTGTGTGTGTGTGTTTTGGTGTATGCATGTGCGTGCGTGCATCTTTCGCAGAGAGTGAGTGAGTGAGTGAGTGAGTGAGTGAGTGAGTGAGTGAGAGGAGCTTAGAGGGTAGAGTATATCCAAGCCAAACAGCGAGAGCACGGCTCGGCGCGGCTGCCATGTCTTTTTGCCACCCTCCCTCACGAGCGGAGCCAAACTCCCTTGGACATGCATGTCAGAGCAGCACGGGGTGACTACGCTGCCGCTGTGGCTGATGGTGTTTGTTTAATCATTATCAGACACGACTTGGCTCTCTCTCTCCCCTTCTCCCACTCTCCATTTCTCCCTTTCTTCCTCTCCCCCTCTCTCTCTCTCTCTCTCTCTCTGTCTATCTATCTCTCTTTCTCCCTCTCTGTCTCTCTTTATATCTGTCTCCCTCTGTTGTGCACCCCCCTCTCTCTCTCCCTCTCTCTCTTTCTCTCTGTCTCTCTTTCTATTTGTCTCCCTCTCTTGCGCTCTCTCTCTCTTTTTCCTCTCTCTTCCACTCATCATCATGGCTGTGGCAGTCACTGTTGACACTGTTCGGCTGGCAGTGTTGAAGGTGCCAATGACGATGATGCCTAGAGACAACCCACCGCCGAGCATGGTGCCGTTTGCTCGGGGCCCAAGCAAAATGAAACCCCAATTGTTTCTCACCCCGCTTGGTTGGCTGCTTAATCCCAATATTCCCGACAATCTGCTCAGCACTAATATCCTCCAGATGAATCCCACTACACCGCACCGCACACCGCACTGGACCGCATGCAGGCTGGTACACAGTAAAAAATGCAATATTAATTCAACACCTAGAGAGTACTCTGGGACCAAAATGTACTCTAGAAGAAGTTAAATTGACTCTCCAAGTGGTGAGATAACAGTGCAAATTTCACTATGATATGGTATTCCGTGCGAGTGAGTCCTTCCTATCCTGGCCTGGCCTGGCCTGGGGTGCATTTCTCGAAACCAAAGTTGCTTACTACATTAGCTACTTTGTTGTTTTCAATGCATTTTACCATTGGCAACTACCGAAGTTGCTAACAGGCTAACAACTTCTCTTTTGAGAAATGCACCCCTGGTCTAGTCTGGGCGGCCGGAGCGGTTCAGTTCCCGCCAGCGGGAGGTGGGAGCCGGGAGTCGGGAGTGAGCTCCGCACCTCTTTCCCAGGGCCATGGTGGGCTCCTCCGCAGCTCTTTCCCAGGGCCATGTTGCCGCGGAGCCCTCTAATTGGCCGCCGGTGTGTCGGAGTGATTATGCGCGCCCCGAGCCGCAGCCTGTTGTGACTGGCGTGGCGATGGGCTAATCTTCATTTAATTAGCCCACTCGACAGGAGTGACACGGTAGCACACACTGCTCTCTGACCCCCGGGGGCCTCGCTGTCTCTCTGTTTGTCTCTCTCTCTCTCTCTGTCTCTGTCTCTGTCTGTCTGTATGTCTCTCTCTCTCTCTTTATCTTTCTCTTTCTCTCTCTGTCTGTCTGTCTCTCTCTCTCGCTCTGTCTCTCTCTCTCTCTCTCTCTCTCTCTCTCTCTCTCTCTTTCTATCTTGCTTTCTCTCTCTCTATCTCTCTCTCTCTCTCTCTGTGTCTGTCTCTCTGTCTCTGTCTGTCTGTCTCTCTTTCTCTCTGCCTCTCTGTCTCTCTCTCTCTGCCTCTCTGTCTCTCTGTCTGTCTGTCTCTCTCTCTCTCTCTCTCTTTCTCTCTCTCTCTCTCTCTTGCTCTCTCTCTCTCTCTCTCTCTCTCTCTCTCTCTCTCTCTCTCTCTCTCTCTCTCTCTCTCTCTCTCTCTCCCGTGCCTCACCACCACCTCCGCCCACCGACCACACACAGAACAGGTTGCACTCACACTCACAACAGGCTGGACACACACTCACAGCATACCAAGATTAGTGCAGAGCCATTCGGATGAGCTAGATTGTTTTATGACTAAACAAAATAATAGTAAGAGTGGTGCCATTTCGAACGGAGTAGTATCGTTTCAAACAGATACACAAAAATATTCAATATATTCTAAGATGAGTCAGCAACATACTCAGACTGGACACGGGCCATCAAGATCAGTGTTGATCCGTGCAACACAACTAATGGTGCTCTTTATCACTACAGAGTATACACTTATAGCAAATTCAGTGTTGTTTTGAACAGCCATAAGATACATGAGACGGACCAAGGGATTAAAATGCAAATAAAATGTCTGTGAAAGGACATATAGTTTCTAGTGGATTGTATAGAAATAGGACTGTATTAAACAATGTGCAGTTTACATTATCAAGATGTGGATGAATGAATTCAGGATATAATGAAGTAACAGCTGAAATGGTCTTTACACAAAGTGAAATGTGTACACACAGAGTCACACTGTATGGAGTACAGTATAATCCAGTATAATAGGAGAGAGGGAAGAGTGGGAAAGATGTGCCTGGAGCAGTTTCCCTGCAGGGCTGATTCAGAGTCAGTTAACCCTATCGCGCCGGACGCATCATATTTGATGCATCAAATTCAAAGCCCTCTCCACGCTGACACACAAAAAAATCGATCTCAAACACATCCTGCG
>NC_085861.1:13390326-13392826 GCF_034702125.1 Engraulis encrasicolus
CGCATGTTAACGTGCGTTAGATCACATTGCTCATGTCTGCTGCGTTAGGGCCCAGAGGAGTTGCTTGTTTCTTATGCTTTTGTAAACTTTCATCTGTTGTAAAGCAACACTGCCAAGAACAGTTTTTGACGTTTTGCCACTCAATCCAGCGTTTTGGCCATTAGGTACCGATGCCAGTGAAGTGAAAGTTGAGTGAAAACTGTCATAGTTTTTGTGCTGTCCTGCTTGTATCATGTCTTGTTGTTTCTGGGTCATGTGTAATGTAATGTGTTAAACCAGGGATGTCAAACTCAGGCCCGGGGGCCAAATCTGGCCCGCGGAGCCTTTTTATTCGGCACGCGAGATCATTTCAAATCTATATTGCAGTTGTCCCACATGCACCATTAATGTATAGCGTAACAAGACTTCAACATGAAATATGGTGTGTCACAGGATGTGCAGACACATTTGAACTACTATACATGATGGGAAAGAGTGTGTGTGACATTGAACTATGTATGAAGCGCAGGTACGCACAATTTTTGTCAATTTTTAAAAATAAATCTTGAGTTCGGCCCTCAGTCAATTTGAGTTTGACACCCCTGTGTTAAACCTTTGTTTTATCATGTCATAGGCAAATGAAACTTGCCTGATGTTTACCTCACTTGCCTCACTTGCTGACAACCTCACTTGCTGCCAAAAAGGTTTCTAACTAACTAACTAACTCTAAGACCAGCCTGATCTCCAAAAATTCCGTGCTCCTGGACACGGATGTTAGGGACACAAAATCTGTGTCCATGAGCACGGATTTTACCAAAATTCCGTGTTCCTGGACACGGAATTGTTTTCTGTGCTCCTGGACACGGAATTGTTTTCCGTGATGGGCACACAGAAGTGCTTTCTATAGGCTATTACCACAGCACTGTGGTTAACTCTATCATTAGAAAATACATACCCAATACTAATCCTAAACAAAATAATGCTATAGCAATTTAAGTTGTGCCCTGACCAAAACATTCCCTAATCTTAACCTGTCATTGAAGACATATTTTTGAGAAATACCTTTTCCAGTTGGTTGCTAGGCTATCAAATTCATATAATGAATGAAAGAAAACTAGCTGTGCCCAGACCAAAACAATCCCTAAACCTAACCTGTCAGTAAGAAAAAAAAAATTGAGAAAAAAATATTTAAAATGAGAAAAATCCTGAGAAAACACAAGACTGTGGAAACAGAGTTGTGGGAGTATAGAGAGAGCACTTCTGTGTGTCCATCACGGAAAATAATTCCGTGTCCAAGAGCACGGAATTTTGGCAAAATCTGTGCTCCTGGACTCGGATTTTGTGTCCTTAACATCCGTGTCCAGGAGCACGGAATTTTTGGAGATCATGTTGCTAAGACACATACTGTAGGGATGGATGGGGCCCTCCTCCTCCTATAGGGCTTTCAGGCCGACTAGAACGGAGCCGGTGCCGGTGCCCGCACCAGTTACGTTTGGCACATACGTAAGTGCTTATCTGCGAACCGCCCGTGTTCATATCGGGCTCTGAACTTTTCCCGCACGTGATTGTTACCTGGATGAACCTGCTGACGGCCACGCGGTTCGCATTGCGAGCCAACTTTCCGGTTCGCGAACGCTAAAATCTGTGGCGTGAACATGACGACCAGTTCGCGATTAGGTGCGGGAACGAGCACCGACACGGTTCTCCGTCGGCCTGAATACACTGCTAGTCTACTTCATGTGGAAAGAGCCCAGTGGAACGACGGGAGACCGATTTCACAAGTGCTCTTCACTCTGCTGTAAGTTAATGGGCCGCTGAAATGAATTTGGAAACATTGTTTTAAGGTTGAAAGACATAGTTAGTCTTGCTTTAAAACAAATGGAAGCAGTCACACCACCAGACATAACGGAAATAATGGACTTTCCTTCAACCACATCGACAGAAACAGTGATTCAGAGAGCAGAGGAGGACACACGCATACACACGCGCGCGCGCACACACACACACACACACACACACAAAGAGACTTCTTAAGAGCATTCACTCACACAACATAAACCAGCACAAAGCACAAAGCGAGACTACAGAGAGGGCACAATGTGCAGGCTGAGTATCTCTTTTCATGCAATGCAGGTTTTTTTCTTTTCTTTTCTTTTTTTCCTTCTTCTTCTTCTTTCCACGGAAGTGTGGTGGCATGGCCCAAAGCGCCCCCTTGAGCTGCACTACTGTGTGTGTGCGCGCGCGTGCATGTGTGTGTGTGTGTGTGTTTTAGGCAAACAAGTGTGACAGTGAACATCTGGTGACCAGTTGGAGCACAACACAACACAAAACAGCGGCCACCAGAAGCCTGATCCACCATCCTCTCTCTCTCTCTCTCTCTCTTTCCCTCACACACACACATACACATACTCTCAAGCTCTCTCTCTCTTTCTTTCTCTCTCTCTCTCTGCACACACTCTCTCTCTCTCTCTCTCTCTGTGTTACTCTCTTTCATCATCTTTCTCTCTCTCTCTCTCTCTCT
>NC_085861.1:13395326-13412826 GCF_034702125.1 Engraulis encrasicolus
AAAATCGGCAGAATCGCTCAGACGCTAGGATGAGACACACACACACACACACACGCACGCACGCACGCACACACGCACACACGCACACACGCACACACACACAGTCATGAGTTTGGCTCAGGTGCTACGATGAAACACACATGCACACACACACACACACACACACACACACACACACACACACACACACACACACACACACACACACACACACACACACACACAGCTGTCAGGTTGGCTGAAGTGCTAGGATGACTGGGGGTCTCTCTCTCTCTTACATTTTTCAATGAAAAAGGACGGCTCTTGGGGGACTCTCTGTAAAACAAAAAACCTGAAAAAGGTTCTTTGATATTTCTTTTTTCTCCCGTCCCCCCTTTTTCTTTTTGCTCTTTTCCGTCTCTTTGCTCTTGGTTTCCCTCTTGACTTTTGATGGATCGATTTCTTAGCACGTCTGGAGTCTCAAACAAGGTCAGGAACATTTCATTTCCAGTGTCTATTGGGGCTTCATAAAAGGCACTTCAGAACAGCGAGACAGAAGAACAGATAAAGACCCTCAAATAGGCTGGAAAAAAGGCCTGAAAGTTGAGCAAGGTACAGCAATACTGTAACGAGTGTGGGAGTGTGTGTGTGAGTGCATGAGCGTCTGAGAGGAGGGCTTTGACTGCGACAGCTTGCAATTTGTGTCCTGTTTGAAGGTACAATGTGTACTATTTTGGTGTAATGTAGTGTAGTGTGTGGTGTAATGTAATAAACAATATTGTTAATATTTTATAACTCCAACCATGGACCTCCACCCCCCACCACCCTGCCCAGCCAAAAAGCCCCCTCCACCTCCACTGACCCCCTAACCCTAACCCCAAACCCCTATCCCCAGTCCTCGGCCACAAAGCCCCCTCCATCGACCAAAAACCCTCTCCATCGACCATCCACCCTGTCCCCCAGCCCCTACCTGCCGTCCTCTGTCCCCCGTGCCTGCCCTGCCCCCAAATATCCCTGCCACCTTCAGTTCCACCACCCCACCCACTCCACCTTTCCCCTTCAGTTCCACCACCCCACCCACTCCACCTTTCCCCTTCAGTTCCACTGCCCCACCCACTCCACTCCACCCTTCAGTTCTATTGCCCCACCCACTCCACTCCACCCTTCAGTTCCACCGCCCCACTCCACTCCACCTCTCCCCTCAGTAAAGACGGTGTTGTCTTGTGGGATCCTTATGGGCACTTGGGAGGGGGGGGGGGATTTCCTCCTCTGGCGTACCCTTGGCGCCCCCATTACAAGTACACCTCCCCAGTGGAGAGAGAGAGGGATAAAGTGGGCTTGGGCAGAAATGAGATACGTGGTCCACAATTTCCTCTTACAACCCCATGTAATGCTGTGGCCCAAACCCCTCTCACATTGACCTGTACGGGGGTCCTGGCAGGTTGTCCTGTCGGGGGGGGGGGGGGGTCAGAGACCCCAGGAGCACGAGTGGGTCATGGGTGGAAGAGAAGACAAAAACAAAACAGTACAGTAGAGCAGTGATTCTCAAACTGTGGGATGGGGCCCACAGGTTAGCTTTAAATGATTGCAAAATCAAAATAAAAAATGTGTGTGTGAGTGTGTGTGTGTGTGTGTGTCGCTGTTGACTATTTGCTGTATTTGAGTTGTATGGTTTATTGGGTCAGAGGTGGGCACCGAACAGTTGTGAAGATTTCAAGTGGGCCCCAAGTTGGAATAGGTTGGCAACCTCTGCTGTACAGGGCATTAGCCACATGTTGGAAAACGTAAGAAATTGCCCGCACACTGATGCTGGTGCTCCCAGTGATTTTATTTTTACAAACCTTCGATGGAAACGTATTTGATCTTTTTTACCTTGCACCTGCAAAGGGCTGGATGTGTGCTGGATACGTTTGACGTGCAACACATGCAAACGGTTGACTGGGCCGACTGACCTTCCATCCAAGGACACGTAAAGGAGACTTCACCAGAGCAGAGAGTAGAGCAGAACAGAGCAGCACGTGGCAACCACAACACACACACACACACACACACACACACACACACACACACACACACACACACACACACACACACAACCACACACACACACACACACACACACACACACACACACACACACACACACACACACACACACACACACACACACACACACACACACACACACACACACACACACACAACCACCCTGCCGGGGAGAGAGCACAGGTCTGAATACATGTGTGTCTACGGCTTTGCTAAACAAAGTTGGGCAGTTTTTGTGTGTGTGCGTGCGTGTGTGTGTGCGTGCGTGTGTGTGTGTGTGTGTGTGTGTGTGTGTGTGTGTGTGTGTGTGTGTGTGTGTGTGTGTGTGTGTGTGTGTGTGAGAGAGAGAGAGAGAGAGAGAGAGAGAGAGAGAGAGAGAGAGAGAGAGAGAGAGAGAGAGAGTGTATTCTGTGTCTGTGATTCTGTTGGTGGGAATTTGTGGATATGTGCTTGTTAAGTATTTTCAGTGATATCAAAAAGATCACACCATTTTAGTTTTAGTGAAATGTAATGTACTGTAATTGATATCCCCCTTCTCTTGCCAGTTTTGTGTTCTACTGCATTTATGCTTCTGACTTCGTAAGATTACGTCGGCTGTGTCGGTTTGCCAGTGAGGGCACGGAGCACTGTGCTGAATTACTGGGGATGAAGCCAAGGCCTCCTTCAGAGCCGCTCACAGCCTTGGCGGGGCCCAGGACAAAGTCATCTGAAAGCGAGGTCCCAATTGTGGGCCCCCTCTCATACCCTGGGCCCGGGACAACTGACCCCTTTGTCAGCACCCCTGTCTGCTTCAGGGTGGGGGGAGCGTAGGTGGGGAGCGGGGGGAACCCTTCCCTTCCCTTCCCTTCCTCCATAACCACTAGCCTCAACCTTAACCCCAATCCACAGCTACACACACACAACACATTAACACACACAACATACAAACACACACTCTCACACACTCTTGTACACACAAATGTGCCTACAGGCAAGTGTATACACACACACACACACACACACGCATTTGCACACACATTTACAAACACACACACTCAACCACCCCTTGCTCTTAACAGCACTGGGGCATTTAATAAAGCAAATGGAGCCCACGTGTGTCATCAGGGAGGTTAATGGCGGCGGTTTGGCTTTGGGCAGGTCACGTCTTAGCCCCAGATTAACGGCAATTTGTCTGCTAATAATCTGGGGGGAGCTTTTAATTGGAGGAGGAAACTATTTTGGGGACAAATAATTTGAATCCAGTTTTAAACCCGTTTTGAATGGGGGGGGGGGGGCTATTTCGGGGAGCTATTTCGTGATCGTGACAACTGGTCTTGCAGGTCTGCGCATTTGTCAGAACCTTATGGTTGCAACGGGTTTTTCATTGCATGCTGCTAAAATACTTGTCGGAAGAAAACCCTCTTGCCGCAACAGCAGTGCTAAACCACTTTCGCAAGGGCGTTTATTTTTGTCAACCCACATACGACACACGTTATATCCAATCAGCAGAGATAACTCACAAATCGTTTTCGTCCGCACACATGCTGTATGACTGTAGTCAGGGCCTCTGACAGCTTTTACTGGGCCCTAGACAAAGTCATCTGAAAGGGCCCCCAACCCAATACATACAATGTAATGGGGACCCATTTCTGGGCCTCCTATCTCCCTGGGCCCGGTACAACATACCCCCTTGTCCCCCCCTTTGTCAGCGGGCCTGTCTGTAGTAGTGACCCCATCAGCTACAGCGTTGAGGAGCGGGCGAGGCAAAGCAAGGACGGACGTGAGTAATTGGACATGTGAATGCAGGAAACGGTTCCATTCCGCTCTGCAATCCTCTCGCATATCATTCCTTGCCTTTATATTTCTCAGCCGCTTCTCTCGCTGAGAGAGCAGATGTTCGAGTCTGTCCAGCCGTCTGTCTGAGGAAGATGAAAGGGGTCCGTGTGAGATGTGACTCGAAGATTGGCGCGGCTAAAACGGAACCAGAGTCTATTTTGCTCGCGCAGCTGGCTCACTGGGCCTGTCGTTTAAGTGTAATTGACATGTAGCGTAGCGTAGGGTTGCAGCACTAGGAGATGCAGTGATGAATTTGTAGTACTGCAGGATACCCTTGATCTCCTCTAATTGAGCCTTCCTCTTCCTCTTCCTCCTCCTCATCTTCCTCTTCCTCCTCCTCCTCCTCTTTCTCCTCCTCTTCCGTCTTCTCCTCCTCTTCCTTCTTCTCCTCTTCCTGCTCATTCTCCTCCTCCTCTTTCTCCTCCTCTCCTCCTCCTTTTCTTCCTCCTTCACCTCCTCTTCCTCTCCTCCTCCTCCACCTCCTCTTCCTCTCCTCCTCCTCCACCTCCTCGTCCTTTCCTTCTCTTCCTCCTCCTCCTCGCCTTCTTCTTCCTCTTCCTCCTTCTCCTCGTCATCCTCCTCCTCCTCTTCCTCATTCACCTCCTCTTTCTCTTCCTCCTCTTCTTCCTCATCATCCTCTCCTCTTCCTCCTCATCTTCTTCCTCTTCCCCCTCTCCTCCTCCTCCTCCACTTCCTTCACCTCATTTTCCTCCTCACACACGCACACACATACACAAACTGTGAGAGCACAAGGACACTCACTTGCCCTCTCTCTCTCTCACACACATACACACACACACACACACACACACACACACACACACACACACACACACACACACACACACACACACACACACACACACACGCACACACACTCTAACACACACACACACTCTAACACACACACACACACACACACACACACACACACACACACACACACACACACACACACACACACACACACACACACACACACACACAATAACACACGCCCACACATGCACACACACAAAGTGTATGACAACACAAGGCCACACACTAGCACAAATCCCTAAATTGGCTGAAGTGGAGAGGTGGGTCACCTGGTACCTTTGCCACCCCCACCGGAAAGCAATATGATTGCCCTCCTCCTCCCTGCCCTCCCTGTCAACAGCAGTAGATGAAAGTCTAGTGCCTCCAGTCTTACCATCTGCTTACCAGGTGCCCACAGTGTCCCACTGAGTACCAACCTGTGCCACTCGAGTTTTTTTTTAATGCAGGGAGTCTATGCCACTGTCAGTCACTATAGTAGGTGATATACTGTATTGGTCTGTCAGTCGGAAACCGGATGGCTTTTTTGTGGGGGTTGCCAGCGACGCTGGTCTGTTGACCTGGTTGTGAAATATCAACATAACATCATTACAAAATGATCAAAATGTGTGTGCTATACGTACAATCACGAACCTGTTCATTTTAATGAATTTATCATCATCATTTCCAAGCCTTCCTCCTGGCATCCAATTTTACCTCTAAGCTTTATGTTGATGCACGGGGTGCACAGGTATCAAAAGTAAAAGTAAAAGCTATTTTTATGGTGCAAGTACAACACATGACATTACATAGCTGTTACACCATTTACTCCATTGGACCACCTAATGAGGTAGACATTACTGAATGTGTCGTTACTGAAAACACTAAAAGCCTAACAGGAACCCACCACAGGATGGGCCCCCGTTATACTGGGACTGAAATTATGCTGACACCTTAAATTAGGGCTGCACGATTATGGAAAAAATTATAATCACAATTATTTGGGTCAAAATTGGTATCACGATTATTAATCACTATTATTGATTTTTTGCTGAATTTTCTTTTGAATTATAACAAAATGAAATATAACCAAGAATGAATTATATACGGGACGAGCAAAATAAAACTGAGTTGTAATAATGATGTAAGCCGCAATAGCATAAAAGTTAGGTGGACAAATTTCTGGCCAGAAACACTGGCATGTCAGTATGTTCTGACTTCAAGGACGCTCTAGGCAGATCAATCTTGCCACGATTAAATCCTGATTGAAATCACGATTTCAATATCTCGATTAAATCATGATTTTCGACTATTTTCCTTTAATTGTGCAGCCGTACCTTAAACGTAAAATTTTATATCGTGTATCTACCCTGTATAACAAAGAATTGTTGTATAACATTTATTGACAAAGTACATTTACAATTACCAATCACCCCCTCATTTGCAATGTATCACACATGATCAGGGCTGTAAATTAACTAAAAAAACAACTTAGTAGCCACTTTAGTGTGTGTTTGGCTAGTAAGATTAACATCTACAGTATTAGCCATTTTGGCTGGTGATGAAAAAAGTTTTAATTTGAGCCCTGCACATGATCCAAGCTAAAATATCAAGAGAACATAACATGCTGCATGCGTTCAGAGAAAAGCAAAGCCCCCTGCCCCCTGCGCCACCGGGGGCGACCCCATCAGGAACAGCTCAGGGTTTGGGGCCCCGAGCTTTGATAAAGCCGGCAGCTTTTTATTTGACTCGTCAGAAATGAAACATAACATTTAGCCAGTCATTAAACTTCAACTAGGGCTAATTATCCCTCATTTTCTGAGGGACACAGAGCAGAGCTGAGGAAGAGATAGCTAGAGAGAGAGAGAGAGAGATAGAGAGATGGAGAGAAAGAGTGAGAGAGAGATAGAGTGAGAGAGAGAGAGAGAGAGAGAGAGCGCTCTATGCACACTTACACACAGATGTGCCATGACTGAGTCAAGCTGTGGATAGAGGGAGAGAGATAGGCGACCGCAGATTACGTCTATCTTTTTTTTTTCTTCAGCCGTTTTCTTTTTTTTTTCTCTTTCGGCATCTCCCTGGGGGGGTTGTGGTTAGAGGCATATCATAGGGCAGCGGGGCCTGCACAACGCCTCGCCCCCGTGACGTACCCACACTCACACCATAATAATGTGTTTGTGCGCGTGTGTTTTTGCATCTGAGAGAGGGTGTGTGTCTGCGTGTGTTTGTGTGTGTGTGTGTGTGTGTGTGCGTGTGTGCATGCGTGCGTGCGTGCGTGTGTGTGTGTGAGAGCGTGTGTTGTGTTTCTGTCCTGTATGGGGCGGAGGGGGCGGGGAGGGGGTTAGATAGCTGAGACAGAGAGAAGCAGAGACTTCTGTGTAGGAGATAAAGTGCTGAGAGAGAGAGCTGAACTTTATAGTATCCAGCATCCATGAGGGGCCCTGAAAACTTACAGTCTGCTCTTTCTTTCTCTCTTTTCTATATCTCTCTTTACACCCCCTTCTCTCTCACTCACTCATTCACTCACTCACTCACTCACTTTCTCTCTCTCTCTCTCTCTCTCTCTCTCTCTCTCTCTCTCTCTCTCTCTCTCTCTCTCTCTCTCTCTCTCTCTCTCTCTGTCAGTCTGTCTGTCTGTCTGTCTCTCTCTCTCTCTCCCTCTGTTGGTTTGTGTCTGAGATATGCTCAGAATAGCATCCGTAGAGTAGAGATACTGTAGTGGTGTGTGTCTGTGTCTGTGTCTGTGTCCGTGTCCGTGTCCGTGTCTGTGTCTGTGTCTGTGTCAGTGTGTGTGCATACATGCATGTATTTGTGCATGTGCGTCCGTGCATGTGTCTGTCTGAGAGAGAGTAGCTCAGAGCACAGCACTATAGTACTATAGAGTAGAGCATAGCAGAGTAGACCTGGTGGAGCAGACAGAGGACATCTGTAGAAGACGCACAGCACAGCAAAGTGGCAGAGTAGAGTAGTGTTGCCAAGGATGGAAAAAAACCACCCAATTTTTGGCCATAGAAATCAATAGAATTGGGCGGGATTTAGTGCTTCCAGGCGGGTTTTGAGCATGGAAATCATCAGCCTTATCTGGCAACCCTGGAGTAGAATAGAGAGCTGCCTGCCTGACTGCCTAAAGATTGATGCTGATCATGATAAATACCAACAGCTGTTCCCACCACCACTTCAGTCCATCAGTATTACACACACACACACACACACACACACACACAAGCACACATGCACGCATGCGCATACACACACGCGCGCACGCACGCACACACACACACACACACACACACACACACACACACACACACACACACACACACACACACACACACACACACACACACACACGTGCTCACACCGAGATAAACTACTTTCACACAGCAGAAAATCACTGTCACCCGTTCGCCTCTTGAACATCTCAACGGTCCTCCTCCCTCTCCCTTTCCGATAGCCGGAGGAAAGATCATTTACAAACCTGAATAATGACGACAGGAAGGTGGGTGGTGGAGGATTAAAAAGAGTGACACTGTGTGGATTAATCAGTCCATTAGATGCACCTTATGTTACCTGGGGGCTAAAGAATAGTAATCATCTCTCATCCCTGAGTCGAGGTTTTCACTTCGACTTACCGTTACGCAGCAAGAGATCAAGCTCAAAGAGCCGGGCCCTGTGGGCCAACCTGCAGTTTTTATAATCTCCTAATGCTACGCTACTCTACTACTACAGCAGCGTGTGTTTCCAGCCATTAGCATAGAGGAGAAAATAATGACTAGCGCTAATCCCAACATTAGCTTTTTAAATCGGAATGCATGTGTTTTAAATCATCCCCGCTAAGCAGCTCTGTGACGGTAAGCAGAACACGGGAATTGCTAGTGTGTGTGGGGGGGGGGCTGTCGAGTAAGCAGTGGGAAAGGAGGGGAGAGAGAGAGAGAGAGAGAGAGAGAGAGAAAGAGAGAGGGGGGGGGAACGGGGAGAAGGATTGCTAGTGTAGGGGGGGCATTTTCCTGTACTGTCGAAGAAGGAGTGGGAAAGGAGGAGAGTAAGAAAGGAGGGAGGGAGAGAAGAGAGAGAAGAGACAGGGAGAAGAGTGGCTGAACATGGGTGGGTGGGGTTGTGCTTGCCTCTACTGTCTAGGAGTCAGGAGAGAGAGAAGGGGGGGGGAGAATATACAGGGAGAAGTGTGGATGGACATCGGTGGGTTGGATGTTGTCGAGTAGTCAAGAGTGGGAAAAGAGAAGAGTAAGGAAGGAGAGAGAGAGAGAGAGAGAGAGAGGAGACAGGGAGAAGAGTGGCTGAACATGGGTGGGTGGTGGGGTACTTGCCTGTACTGTCGAGGAGTCAGGAGTGGATAAAGAGGAGAGAGAGGGGGTGGGGGTAGAGAGAGAAGAGACAGGGAGAAGTGTGGCTGGACATGGGAGGGGTGGTGGTGGGGTACTTGCCTGTACTGTTTAGGAGTCACGCTAGGGACACATACACACGAATCTGGCCAAGCGAAGCGAACTTCGCCATTCATTTCTATGAGGGAGGTGAAGGCAAGCGAACAGGAGCGAAGCGAAGCAAAATTATTCAACGAAGTTTAATATTATGCAAATGAGGAGTGAATTTCGTCTGCCATGGCCAATCAAATCTACAACACAAATGTTTCATTCGATTTGATTTGCCGCGAGGACCTGATGACGGTTGAGCTGTCAGAATGGAACACTGACTTTCGCCTCTCTTCGCCTCGCTCGTTTCGCTTGCATGTGTCCCTAGCGTCAGGAGTGGGAAAAGATGGAGGGAGTGGGGCGATAGAGGAGAGTAAGAGAGAAGAGAAGAGAAGGTACGGCCGGGTGTAATCTTGTTAGGCTAAGTGACGTTATCCAGGAGAAGGGTCTTGTCAGTCAGTTGGCAAGGAGCTCTTCTCTTCTCTTCTCTTCTCTTCTCTTCTCTTCTCTTCTCTTCTCTTCTCTTCTCTTCCTCTCTTCTCTTCTCTTCTCTTCTCTTCTCTTCTCTTCTCTTCTCTTCTCTTCTCTTCTCTTCTCTTATCTTATCTTATCTTATCTTCTCTTCTCTTCTCTTCTCTTCTCTTCTCTTCTCTTCTCTTCTCTTCTCTTCTCAGAAACTATTGTCTCGGCTGGGTGAGAGGCTCACTTTTTTCTCCCTTTTTTGGCCTTTGAGTGTATTGTTCTCTCTCTTCTAGCTGACATTTCAGTCTGTTTCCCTCGTTACTATATTTATCCAGCTTTCTCTAACACACACAAATAAACACGGTTTTATTTTTATATTCAGTAGAAGTGATGCTCTAAAACTGTCACATATAGTGTAACATCCTCCTCTTCCTCCTCTTCTCCCCCTCTCCCTCTCCTCCTCCTCTTCCTCCTCTTCTCCCCCTCTCCCTCTTCTCCTCCTCCTCTCCCGCTGTCCCTCTCCTCCTCCTCCTCTCCTCCTCTTTATCTTCTCTCCTCCTCCCTCTCCTTTTCTCCCCCTCTCCCTCTCCTCCTCCTCTTTCTCCTCTTCACCCCCTCTCCTCCTCCTCCTCCTCCTCTCCCTTCTCTTCTCCTCTGTATCTTCTCCTCTCTTCCTCCTCTTCTCCTCTTCCTCCTCTTCTCCTCTCCTCCTCATCTCCCTTTTCTTCCTCCCCCTTCTCTCCCCCCTCCTCCTCCTCCTCCTCCTCCTCCTCCTCCCCATTGCTCCTCTTCTTCTGTTCTCCTACTCTTCCTCCTCCTCCCCCTCTCCTCCTCCCCCTCTCCTTTTCCTACTTGACCAATATTAACTAACTGAGTCAGGACAGTCAGAGATACTGTATGAGGTGAATAGCACTTCCGGGAGAAAGGGCTGAATTTGACAGACTTACTGTATGCTTACTCACTCTCACTCACTCACTCACTTGCTCACTCACGCTCACGCACAAACACACACACACACACACTCACACTCACACGCACGCATGCACACGCGCGCGCGCACACACACACACACACACACACACACACACACACACACACACACACACACACACACACACACACACACACACACACACACACACACACACACAGATTGCTGTATTGTGTGACCATTTCATGTACCATACACGGATCAACCAGATAACCTCTTGTGTGTGTGTGTGTGTGTGTGTGTGTGTGTGTGTGTGTGTGTGTGTGTGTGTGTGTGTGTGTGTGTGTGTGTGTGTGTGTGTGTGTGTGTGTGTGTGTGTGTGTGTGTGTGTGTGTGTGTGTGTGTGTGTGTGTGTGTGTGTGTGTGTGTGTGTTTGAAGAACAGGAGAAGTAGGCCTGGCTGCCGCTGCTCTGGCTGTGTCAGGGCTCTCTCCTTGGCGGCATTATAGATGTATGTGTGAGGAGGGGCCTTAATGGCGGCTAATTCAATTCCTGCCACTGAAATCAAATCTCTCTGGCGCCAGCTCTCCTCTTCTTTGCTCACAAATAATGCGCTTTTCGCCTTTGTGTGCGTGCACCCAAGTGTGTGTGTGTGTGTGTGTGTGTGTGTGTGTGTGTGTGTGTGTGTGTGTGTGTGTGTGTGTGTGTGTGTGTGTGTGTGTGTGTGTGTGTGTGTGTGTGTGTGTGTGTGTGTGTGGCAGATCGTGCATGTGTGTGTGTGTGTTCTGTGTGTGTGTGCTTGTGTGTATTAATATGATGTGGCATATGAGGTGCCAAAAAAATCCTCTCCAAAGTACCGTCTCTTAGTAAAGGCTTTACCGTTCCCCAAAGTTCCCCCCCGACACCTCTTCCCTCTTCTCCATCCGTCTTCTCCGAAATCACCCTTCGATTTAGTTTTCCCCTCTCTGCGTAGGGAGACAGTGATTAATACTCATAATGCGTGTGGCCACTTGGAAAGACGAGAATGTGTGCCGGCCGGCAGTTCTGACGGTGGAGCCATTTGCTCGCTCGCTGACTCGCTTGCTCTTCACTTTTCTTTTCTTTTTTTTTTGATAATGTTTCGTCCGGGCTCCCATAATGCCGTGCCTGAGGTCGGCTGGTCATTGATTGGCCAGTATACCGCAAGCGGAGCCTGATGCGATTACAGCCTCTGATTCCTGAGTGAGACGCTAGTTCAGGGGGCTGGGCTGGTCATCTGGCATACAGGGCATTTCCCCGGTGGGTCGACAGTCCTCAGGGGCCGATGCTGTTGGTTTGTTTGTTTATTTCAAAATTTCCCACAGTTTAGATGGGAATATTAATATACAGTGGACTGAGCCCATCATAATTGTAGCATGGGTGTTGGGGTGAGGGGCTGGTCAATGCCAAAACTGCCCGGGCCGGTTTGTGGTCCCAGCCCAGCCCTGCGCTTGTTGGTTCGCTCATTGGTTCGCTGCGTCGATCATTTGTACGGACGGTCGGGCTGCAGCAGGGGATGAAGTCACTCTGGCTCTCGTTGGGCAAGCCAGCTCCTTCCCTCTGGACTGCTCATTTCTCCTATTCATTAGGTCATGCACAGGGCCGGATTAACGCATAGGCTAGATATGGCTGCAGCCGAGGGGCTCCCACCTGCCAGGAGGCCCACAATTGGCGTACACACACACACACACACACACACACACACACACACACACACACACACACACACACACACACACACACACACACACACACACACACACACACACACACACACACACACTCATACACACACCAATGCAAACATACACAAACCAATGCCTGCACATACAAACATGCACACACATACGCAACACACAAGCCTGCATGTAAACAATGCAAAAATACAGGTGTGCAAAGATACACACGTACGCGCGCACACACACACACACACACACACACACACACACACACACACACACACACACACACACACACACACACACACACACACACAGGCTCTCACCTAGGTGCGTTAGTGATCTGCCCTGGTTGTGTGTTGGGTCAGCTACTGCAGCAAGGTTAAGGTCACACACACACACACACACACACACACACACACACACACACACACACACACACACACACACACACACACACACACACACACACACACACACACACACACACACACACACACACACACACACACACACACACACAAACACACAGAGCGAGGCTCTCACTATGTGAACTCCCCATAAAGGCATTAAGCGTGATCTGCCCTGGTTGTGTGTTGGGTCAGCTACAGCAGCAGGGTCAAAGTGACACACACACACACACACACACACACACACACACACACACACACACACACACACACACACACACACACACACACACACACACACACACACACACACACACACACACACACACACACACAAACACACAGAGCGAGGCTCTCACTATGTGAACTCCCCATAAAGGCATTAAGCGTGATCTGCCCTGGTTGTGTGTTGGGTCAGCTACAGCAGCAGGGTCAAAGTGACAAACACACACACACACACACACACACACACACACACACACACACACACACACACACACACACACACACACACACACACACACACACACACACATGAATACAAACAAGGTGATGTGTTGTGTTACCGGAGGAGAGGAGAGGGGCAGGACAGGGCAGGGGAGGGCAAGGCAGGGCAGGGCAGGGCAGAGGGATTTGGTGGTGTGCTACTGAAGAAGGAAGACATGAAAGATGGTATCAGCACAGGACCTTAAGTGGGCTGTGGCTTGTCAAATCAAATCAGGCCACTCATGAAACACTCAGAGCCTATGCAGAAGGATAAGGAGAGAGAGAGGGAGGGAGGGAGAGAGAGAGAGAGAGAGAGAGAGAGAGAGAGAGAGAGAGAGAGAGAGAGAGAGAGAAAGGGAAAGGGAAAGAGAGGGAGAGAATAAGGGATAGAGAGAGAGAGAGAGAGAGAGAGAGAGAGAGAGAGAGAGAGAGAGAGAGAGAGAGAGAGAAAGGGATAGAGAGGGAGAGAGAGAGAGAGAGAGGCATGGTCTCTGGAGGGTGCTTCGCTTCACTTTGCTCATATCTGGGAAGGTGCTCCTTGGCTGACGTGTCCTGCTCTTCATTTCATTTCGTAGTAATTAAAAACAAATAAACAAACACATGCACGCACGCACACACACACACACACACACACACACACACAGAGAGACAGCCAGATGGACAAGTGAACATGGGTGATGTTTTTTTTGCTTTTTCGGTGGGTATGTTTGGAGGGCCTCAAAACCACATTGTCTAGTGACAGGAAGGTTACGATTTAACGCATACCCCGGAGAACACGCTATTATTCCGTGTCTTGTTTAAACATATTAATCTAGAGCTGCGAAATCTCTCCCCCCGTGGCGTTCCGTAAACGGAGACATTGGATTAGTTCCAGGCATCGTTTTCTCTCACACTCAAACATAATGACTTTCAAAGCCATTCATCTCCTCGGCATCCTACTGGAGGAGAAAAACAAGGCCGAAAACCAACGGTATAGATGGCACAGTTCAAGAAAAAAATGGCTTGGACAACGCAAGGCAAACATCATAAAAGCCTTTTAATGAGATAGAAAAACTAAATACAGTGGGAGGCATCCAGCATCCAGAGAGGCCCCTGGTTCTCCTCATGTAGTGAGATGAGAGTTTAACTAGGCACATGGAGTAAACAGGTAGAACAAGAGGCCAGAGGGGAGAGAGAGAGAGAGAGAGAGAGAGAGAGAGAGAGAGAGAGAGAGAGAGAGAGAGAGAGAGAGATGGGGGGATAGGGCAAAGGGGAAGAGAAGAAGAGAGGGGGAGAAAGTGTGAGAGGGAGGGAGAGATGGGGGGATGGGGCAAAGGGAAAGAGAAGGAGAGAGTGAAAGAGAGAGAGAGAGTAGGAGTGGAAAAGTGAAAAAGACAAAGTGATGGATGAGAATGAAAGTGTGGTGGAATGCACGGTCAGTGGAGGGCAGGGAAGAACTCCTGGCCTGAGAGAGAGAGAGAGAGGGAGAGAGAGAGAATGATGCTATGAGAGAGAGAGATAGAGAGAGGGAGAGAGAGAGAGAGAGATGCCTGTTGCGTGTGGTGATTTTTAATCTTCCCTTGCCAGGTGCTTTACTTTGGCAGCAGATACGATTGGATGTGTAGAGAAAGGATTGAAGACGCATTTCTTCAGAAAAGAAAAAAAAAGAGAGTTTAAGTGATGAAGAGATAAAGCAAGGAGACTGACAGACACCAAGAAAGATAAAAGAGATGGGCAGAGAGAGAGAGAGAGAGAGAGAGAGAGAGAGAGAGAGAGAGAGAGAGAGAGAGAGAGAGAGAGTAACTTTTCTTCACACCCAGAACATGTGCTTTACCTTTCCTTCTTTCATGTGCTTTAACTTTCCCTCTCTGACACATTTACACCGAAATGGGCACTTCTTGCCAAACGTTGTACTGTACGATTCAACCAAAATAGCAACAATTTGAAGTTTGGATGCAGGCAGACTTGTGTTGGCTAACAAATGAAAATGGACACTTGCATATACACAGTACCAGGTACACACACACACACACACACACACACACATGCACACACACCCCCAGACGGAGGTGGTTGCCAAGAGAACATTTGGTTGTTTCTTTCTGCGCCCTGCAGCCATGTGAAGAGAAGCAGCCTCTCCTCTCCTCTCCACCAGGCCAGTCTCATGTCTCAGGTCTCGCCTGCTCTGCTGCTTACAAACATGCCACACTGTGGTGACTGGGACATTGGTGTTTTTTAAACATGTAATGTGAAGACACACACACGCGCACACACACACACACAGACACACACACACGCACACGCACACGCACACGCACATGCACTTGCATGCATGCACAATGCGTGCCCACGCATGCACACATTCAGTCACACACAAACGCAGGGACACATGCACACGCACACTCACACATACACTCACATGTACATGCGCGTGTGCACGCGCGCGCACGTACGCACGCACGCACACACACACACACACACACACACACACACACACACACACACACACACACAGAGAGAGAGAGAGAGAGAGAGAGAGAGAGAGAGAGAGGGAGACCTGTTCTGCTTTTAATTAGCTGAGTGTCATTTTGCCGTCGTCATTTTAGCCCTCCTCGTTGTTTGTTGGTTTTAGCTTTTTTTTCACCCTGAGAGGAATTTCAACATTACCATTTTTATCTAATGTTTGATTTGTAGTGTTTGAACATGACCTCACAGAGAAGTGGTGTAACATCAAAACTGATGATAAAGCATTTACAGTATAAATAAAGCATTTATGCTCATAATAGATTTTTCTCTGCCTTTTTAGCAGTGTGTTGTTAAGAAAACTCTGCCGTACGACAAAGAAAAGACACTAAAACAAAAGTGTACATTCTCAATTTGTGGCACTGAAGCCACGACGGTGAATTGGGAATCCATCTGCGCTCACTTTCAGATGACCGAGAGGGTTTGACATAAGGGAGGAAAGAAGAAAGGAGAGAAAAAGAAAAAGATCTTCAGACATTCAGAGAGTAACATAGTGTGTACATACGTACCTCATTCATCTGCTCCGCTAGCAAGGGGCGCACGATCCGAGAGGGGAAAACGTATTCAACCTATAAGAGGGAAAACGTATTCAACCTATGAGAGGGGAAAACGTATTCAACCTATGAGAGGGAAAACGTATTCAACCTATGAGAGGGAAAACGTATTCAACCTATGAGAGGGAAAACGTATTCAACCTATGAGAGGGAAAACGTATTCAACCTATGAGAGGGGAAAACGTATTCAACCTATGAGAGGGAAAACGTATTCAACCTATGAGAGGGAAAACGTATTCAACCTATGCATCAGACAAAGGAAAACGTATTCAACTTATGCATCAGAGAAGAGAAAACTTATCCAACCTATGCATATGAGAGGGAAAACATATCCAACCTATGCATATGAGAGGGAAAACATATCCAACCTATGCATATGAGAGGGAAAACATATTCAACCTATGCTCTGTGCATTTAATCACTCCATGGGTCAGTGGAGTCAGGCGGCCAAGGCTGAGGCTTTGACTTCGACATGTAGGCTGAAGGCTTTGTTTTGGCAGCTCCGGAAAACAGCTTTGACTTGGTTTGGGTTGCCCTCCAGCTGTCAGCTCCAAGTATTCGGGCAAAATGTAATTGGTACGTTTTACTGGCGAAAAAAAAGAAAGAAAAGGACTAGGCTAGGCTATGCTGTTGGCTACGGCGTTATCGCCTGTGATTCATTTGTGCAGAGATGGGAGTGTTTTGTAAATACTGTACCGTTTAGTTCTCATTCGGTCGTTGTGTTGGAGGAGAGAACATTTTTTATACAGTATATATACATAAACTGTGTGTGTATATATATATATATATATATATAAATATATATATATATATATATATATATATATATATATATATATATATATATGTTTAGGGCTTTTTGCCTTTATTTCTGACAGGGCCGTGGTGGAGAGACAGAAAATGAGTGTGGAGAGAGAGATGGGGAAGGATTGGCAAATGACCCGGGGTGGGAATCGAACCCGGGTCGCCGGCGTAGTAATCCAGTGCCCTATCCCAGTGTTTCCCAACCTTTTTTGTCTCATGTACCCCCCGAGCCTTTTTGTTGTGCCATGAGTACCCCCTAACTTGTGTTTACATTACTTTTTCTATCCCAGTGTGACTATGCTCCATGCATTTGTTAAAATAAAAAATTTCCAAGTACCCCCTTCAGTGTGCTCGCGTACCCCTAGTGCTACACGTACCCCTGGTTGGGAAACACTGCCCTACCCTTTAGGCCACAGCAGGGCCAGGAGAGTGCAACTTTGAGCATGTGCTGGAGAACAGTACGTTTCTAAACGTGTGGCGTGTGTGTAATTGAGATCAGAAAGAAAGCCGAGCCATGCTATGACATTCTCCCTCTGCTTCATTGTCAGTTACAGTCATAACCATTTCAGATTGGAAACAGTAATTTCCATGTG
>NC_085861.1:13415326-13432826 GCF_034702125.1 Engraulis encrasicolus
CTCTCTCTCTCTCTCTCTCTCTCTCTCTCTCTCTCTCTCTCTCTCTCTCTCTCTCTCATATACAGGTTCAGGGAAGCATCGAAGCAAAGAACCAAAGAAGAAGGCCCACAAGCAGAGGCTTCGTTTCCGGGCCCAGAACCAGCACAGTGACCACCTGGCCTCACTGCGCGCCAATCCCTAAGGACTGACACCAGCCTACCACCCCAAAACAACCCCGAACACCAAACCCCACCCCATTACCAACCACACACACTCAAAATACAATTCAAAGCTGCTATCTGCTGCTACACATACACACATACACACACACACACACACACACACACACACACACACACACACACACACACACACACACACACACACACACACACACACACACACCATATACCTACAAATAGGTACTCCACACATGCTGTCTCTCTCCCTCTCTCCCTTTCGTTCTGTCTGTCTGTCTTGCCTGTCTGTCTGTCTTTCACTCTCTCTGTCTTTCACTCAATACCTCCTGCTGCTTTTCCATTTGCCAGTGACACGCCCCGCCCACTTGACCTTTCACCCCCACTGTGACATCACAGCACTCCACCACAGCTCTCCCCTTTCAGCTCGCGTTTCATTGGTGTCTGAGGTGAACAAGAGGAGGACAACGTAAAAGAAAAAAAAGAGAGACTGAGGCATACTTCAAAAATAAGACAAAAAGAAAATATGTTGTACAATATTTAAAAAAAATGAAAACAAAACAAATGAGGAGGACTGGATGGACGTGATACGTGGCTGAGTGTTGCTCGGGCGGGACACGGACGAAGGAAGCAAAGGCATATGAGGCAGAGAGGAAGAGAGAGCGAGAGAAAGAAAGAGAGGAAGAAAGAAAGAGAGAGTGACAGAGTGAGCAGAAAGGAGCGAGGAGGAGGGAAAGCACGAGGATGTGGAAGATCTTCGACAGTAAACGACAGTGAAAACAAGAACTGTTGAAAGGATCAAATGGACGACCTGAAACTATAAAAAAAACAGAGACTTGGTGTATTTATGGAACCTTTGTTTTTCCCGATGGAGACGGCAAGCGCTAGATAAATGCCTTTTCTTGGTTGATTATGTACATTTTTGAGAGTAACGGTAACTAATGTACCATGCATAGTTGCAAAGTATTTTATTCTCAGCACAAAATGTTTACGTCAAGACCGCTTTATGCTTTAAAAATGTATATTGTGGATAAAGAAATTTAGTTGTTCGAATAGCATGGCCACAAACTCCTGTACATAGTGGGTGAGTTTATCTAATAATAATAAAAAAAAACTATTACTGTATTTTCAGTATTGACTCCTTCAAGGTTCTAAATGTGTTAGAGAAACTTAATACCCAGCTACCAGTAAGAAGAAAAACCTAAAGAAAAACAAGCAAAAACATAGCCGACACATAGCTATTACATTTATTATATGGTATATATTTGATTTATTTATTGACTCTATTTTGTACTTATTTTGTGTTTGGTGACAATTCATTTTTTGTCTCTGTTACTGTTACTCTCTGTGCTGAGTTATTCTTTGAGGTCCTTATAACAATACAATTATCTTCAAAAAAGTGGAAACATTTGTTTGTGTCTTCGTGTCTGTCACGTGGGAAAGCATCTGTTTGTTCATTTCACTAGTGGTTCCCAAACTTGGGGGCGTGACCCCTGGAGGGGTCGCCGAGGTACTGAAGGGGGGGTCGCAGACAAAAGGGACATTGCATGAAAATGGTAAATCCACCGATTAACAGCTAACATAATTTCATAATTTCATTTGTAAAAGTATTCACTTGTGTAGTTAATAGATGTATATGATGTCCTTTAGATTTCTCGCAATATTAGCGGACAAACGATTATTGGAAAATCTAGCTATATTAATGGACAAAAAATTAGGCATTTTTTGTGTATTAATAATAGTGCTAGATTTTGCATTAGTAGTTTGTATTTTGTATTTTGCGAGAAATCTGTTGCTAGGCTAAGTCTATGGTGAGCGGGGGGGTCGCAAAAATATTCCGGAGTCCAAAAGGGGGTCCAAGTAGAATACAGTTTGGGAACCACTGCATTTAACGTTCAATAAGATCACTGTTATTAGGTAATTAGGTTTAGGTGACTCCTTTCCGTATCAGTACCACAGCCAAGCCGGTATCATCGGTAGTCATTGAGATTGATATGTGATACATGTTCTATTAAACACTAATTCAATTTCAAGGTACTTTGATTGACTCTCTAGTGTACATTTCAAAGTTCATCACAGGAAATCAGCGCCAACAGTCACTTGTGTGTTGGCACTGAGAGAACCATTAAGAATATAATAACTTTCAAACTGTATGAGGAAAATGATGAATGAGTTCTGAGTAACTCGTACTGTACAGCACACGTGTCTGTTGGAGCACACGATCAAAGACACCGTGAATGTCATCCTTGGTCTCTACAAAGTCAATGCGCATCACTTTCCATGACTCTAAATGTCATGATGGTCAACGCATTCTGTGGAATGGATGAACACACACACACACACACACACACACACACACACACACACACACACACACACACACACACACACACACACACACACACACACACACACACACACACACACACACACACACACACACACACACATATTAACACCAGTCAGGCCATCACAAGCTTTAATGTGGAGGGCTGCACATCACCATTCATTTTCCTGGTCAACAGAAAATGAATCACGCGCACACACACACACACACGACACACACACACACAATCACATGCAATCACACGCAATCGCACACATACTGTACATGTGAACAGTCATATTCCCCACTGGCAAACTTCTTCTGGCCAGCCTGGCTGCCAGAGTGAGCTTTAACACAAGTCATGGCCAATTAACCCTGAGATGCTTACTGTATAATCACTGCCCTTTTAAAAAGCGGAGGGCCCAATCTGCCAGATGGCTTATGGATGCGACGCACGGTAGCAAATGAATCAACTTGTGTCCTATATATCATTCTCCGTCAGAGTCGAGTCGAGACTACCGACCGCAAGCTTCCTCGTCCTGGTGTGTATAATCCTTAGTCAGACACAATCTTTCCAGAAGGGGCTGAACTTATGGGTGTGAGAATGTGGAGACGGATCTTCTCAACCTTCGAGAGTCAGAGTCCGAGTCAGGTGGATCCCGAAAGGAAAAAGGGTGAGTGTGATCGTCCACTGCTGATTGTCCCATCAGAGCCTCTTGAGTCAGGGGAAATAAGGATGAATGAACTAGTACTGTACATCAGTGGTTCCCAACCTTTTTCTTCAGGGACCCATGGTTTTACCATTGTAAGCTTTGGTGACCCAACCGCGCGAGCGCAGGGAGTCACATGATACCCTCTGTTTCCTGCGAAAACTCATTTTAGTTATGTTATTCCTTTAGGCCTATTCGTCTTTGGTCAAATATAGAATAAATATTTACATTTACATTTTGTTGCTTCTATGCATACATAATTTAAATAAATGCTTTGTCATTTACATTTATTCAATATCGGCTATTTAAGGTAGGCCTATTTAAAATGAAACCCCTTAAAATCAAGAAGGCTTGGCGACCCCCTGTGGATCTTTGGCGACCCACAGGTTGGGTCCCGACCCATAGGTTGGGAACCACTGCTGTACATCTTTCTGGTAAGAGATAGGGGGTGTGTGGTTGATGGTGGTGGGCAGAGGCGATTCTAGGGTCAGGTGGGGCCCCAAGCGAAAATGAAAAATAATGAACATTTTAACCAAAATCGCCACTACTGTGGTAAAGTGTGGGCTGTTATCCACTATCTAGGGGATTGGGGGCCCCAAGCGGCTGCCTGCCTTGCCTGGTGGCAAGATGCGCCTCTGGTGGTGGGGAAGAGCTCCAGTGTGTGTGGACAGGGCTCTAAATGAATGATTTTCATCACCAGCCAGAATGGCTAGTAGATACTCTGCTTGTTCTAACACATTTCCACTAATGGGCCAAAGTGGCTAATGAGTTGGTCTTTTCCACCAGCCAAACTGAAATTGTACCAGCATTTGGCCGGATGGCTGATGTTAATTTAAAGCCATGCATGTGGACATATGTACTATGTGTGTTATGTCTGTATTTTGAAGACCCTCTCGAAAATGAGATGTTTATCTCAAGAGGCTATCCTCTAATAAAGAATTTGAATTTGAATTTGCTGCCAGAGGCTATGTACACGTAAATCCCCAGTACACCCTCTGATTTGACTGACTTTCCCCGTTTCCCAAGTCAGGCCTGTGTAGTCTGGGCCATGTTTGGCTAACTTTAAAGGGTAACTTCTGCCAATTTCAACATGGGGTTGTAATGCTCACACTACCCTGGACTTGTCAGTACCTGAGAATTTTTTTTCCTTCAGCCTTTTCTGAGATCCTGGTTATTGTAATGGGGGAAGGTGTATGTTTACATAAAAAAAAACCCATCTTGATTTATTCCCAATAACATCCAAAAGGTTATGCAACATAAGCAGACAACTAACAAACAGTGATACCTTTTGGGATAGTATTTGGAGTAGGTCTATATTAAGAAAATTTTGAATGTAAACAAAATCTGCCCCCATTAAAATAGCTCAGCTGTCGGAAAGGTCTGACTCGAAAAATGCATCATCACCGGGTACTGTCAAGTCAAGTGTAGCGTGAGCAATACAACAGCATATTGAAATTGGTAGAAGTTATCCTTTAACCTCTTTGCTAAGCTGAATGCTAATGACTAAATGCTGACCAGGGCTGGACGTTAACTTTTTTGCTCACCGGCCACTAGTGGTTTTCCAGAGTTACTAGCCATTTAGCCTTTCCGCTAGCCAGAGTTTTTTGTGAGTTTTTTTTCTTAAGAATATTCTTGCATTTTAATACAAACAATTGTTGAAACGACTGTGATTTGTCACACTAAAGAATAAGTTAGACTGAAGTTAGACTGAAATTGTTACTTGCCACAGCCAGTTTTACCAGCATTTGGCCGGTTGGCAGGTGCCAGTGTCAAGCCCATTAAATTCAGTGTTTGTAAATATATGAAACAACTAAGTGGACAATGGTATGATAATCTTCTCGATCATCTCTGCACATCTTGGGGAAGGGTGTACAGGAGACAACCGGGCTAATAAAAGCCACTGCGTAGCGAACGCAAACGTAAACTTACTCACTGGAGGCGTGTAACATCCATCTGCAGCTGATTTGTGGAGTTAATGAACTATTTGCAGATGCCATCGGCCTGGGCCAGACTGTCACCGACCAAACCAGACTGGGGATTAACTATTAAAGAGGAACTACCTTGAAGTGGATTCATTAAAACAGGAGACCACCAACACCACTAAAGCGTGACAACTGCCAGAGAGGGAAATGGTGCAGAGCATTTCTCTCTCTCTCTCTCTCTCTCTCTCTCTCTCTCTCTCTCTCCCTCTCTTTCTCACTCACTCGTGCCCATCTGCAATCTCCTTAAACCAAATCTAAGCCCTTGGCTGTCGTCTTTACTTTCTCTGTCTCCTCACCTCAATCTGCTTTTATTTTGGAGACATACTACTACTGTCATCCGTCCAGACCTGGTTCTCTCCTTTCCTTTCCTCCGTTCCTTTCTCGATCTGTGTGGGATAAGACGCTGTTGGCGGTCAGGCCATCAGATGAAAAATCAGAAGGTAGTCTTGTGTTCCTGTTTCCTGCTGCGATTCCTCCAGACCTGTTTCCACACCAAAACCACTTCTGTGGATGCAGAGTTATAGAGGGACTACATCGAGAAGCCCACCACCACCACCGCCACCACCAATACCACCCCTTCCTCTTCTGTGTGTGTACGTGTGTGTGTGTGTGTGTGTGCGTGTGTGTGTGTGTACACTTGTGTTTCTGTCTTTGTGTATGCATGTGTGCGTTTGTGTGTGTGTACACTTGTGTGCATGTGTGTGTGTGTGTGTGTGTGTGTGTGCCGGCGTGCATGCATGCATTTGTGTACGTGTGTTTGCGTGTATGTACACTTGTGTGCATATGTGTGTGTGTGTGTGTTTGTCTGTGTGCTCTGTGTGTGTGTGCTTGCATGTGTGTGTGTGTGTGCTGTGCTGTGCTGTGCTCTGCGTACTTGTGTCATGTGTGTCGGTCGGCCACGGGCTGGCAGCTGAGGTTGAAGCTTCCTTTCTAATCTGATTGAGTGCGTTTTCATTAGCTTGATTCAGTCCTATTATTAAGACCTGCATCAAAGACGGAACCCACGAAGCCACAGACAGGAAGTGTGCAGTGCGGAGGGAACGGGCCGAGCCGAGCCGAGCAGAGCAGGGGGAAAAGACGCCGCCGTGCTTTCATTGGCCCTTCTCTATACCAGTGTTTCCCAACCTTTTTTTGTCTTGTGTACCCCCTAAGCCTTTTTATTGTACCATGAGTACCCCCTAACCAATGCTATGTATCTATGTCTTTATCCTCACTCAATTGACTCCCATTCAAAATTACATTTTTCCAAGTACCCCCTGAGGTGTGCTCGCGTACCCCTAGTGGTACACGTACCCCTGGTTGGGAAACACTGCTCTATACCACTCTGATCAGCCATTGAAGCGCTCAGCACTGCTGTCGCTATGATGCTGCCGCCTGAATGACACATTCGTTCCGAATAAGGCACAGATGGCGGAGTTATGGAACTTACTGTATCGTCAGCGACAATAAACGTAGAAATAATTAGCTGTTTTCAATAAGTGCTTAATTGGGGTACCGGTTGCCCTCTGTGTGTGTGTGTGTGTGTGTGTGAGAGAGAGAGAGAGAGAGAGAGAGAGAGAGAGAGAGAGAGAGAGAGAGGGAGAGAGAGGGAGAGAGAGAGAGCAGGGGAAAATTTGTAGTCATTAGCATTGAATGGAGCTAAATGTGACTTCTGGCACCGGCCTCTTTTCAAATGGGGCAGATATGCATGGTGCACACTTTGCTCTCGGGGTGCGGGGACCAAGAGAGGCGATTGTACAAGTTTAACATGTGTCAGCCATCAGCATCCAACACAGGGCCGCTGCTAAGGTTTTGGAGGCCCTAAGCGTAACTGTTCAGCAGGCCCCCCTCATAATTAAATAATAATTATTAAATATTCCTAACGTAATAGGTGATATTAAATATGTCATATTATTTTTTTCATGATGTTAATCTCAATTTAAGAGGCTCCCAATTTTGGTGCCAAAGTGGGTTGTGGCCCCAAGCACTGGTTGGTGCCCCTAAGCTCTCTGCGTACTCTGCTTATGTCTAGTGACGGCCCTGCTCCAACACATGCAAGGTTACCAAGGGGAGACGTGAGTGCGTGTTTGTCCTGCAAGTCTGACAAACGCGCTTGTATATCCCCATTTCCCCCCTTTTCCAAGCAGATTGGCTTCATTAGGAGAAAGTTGCTAAGTAACACGTTTATTACTCATATAAATAAAAACGTCGGTAAATGCTAATTGTGTGTGACCATTTTATTTTCTCTCCTCTTTTCTTGTGTGCGTCTAGTGAAAACAGAGTTGATGGGAAATTGAAATGGACAGAGCATGGTAAAGTCACTACCACCACCAGTGTGAGGGTTCAGCTTGAGCACAGCTCCACCAAGCCAGCGACCAAAGTGTCTGTCTGTGTGTGTGTGTGTGTGTGTGTGTGTGTGTGTGTGTGTGTGTGTGTGTGTGTGTGTGTGTGTGGTGGTGGAGTGCATGTCTGGGCCGTGCTGTGCTCCACCAAGCCGGCGAGCGAAGTGTGTGTGTGTGTGTGTGTGTGTGTGTGTGTGTGTGTGTGTGTGTGCGTGCGTGTGCGTGTGTTTGTGTGTGTGTGTGTGTGTGTGTGTGCGTGCGTGTGCGTGTGTTTGTGTGTGTGTGTGTGTGTGTGTGTGTGTGTGTGTGTGTGTGTGGTGGAGTGCAAGTCTGGGCCGTGCTGTGCTCCACCAAGCCGGCGAGCGAAGCGATGTGTTTTGGAGAAGAGAGTTGAGAGCGGCCCCTAGCCTACTGTTAGAGTTCCCACTGCGATCACTTCTCACCTGGCATGCAGAGAATCGGCTACTCAGAACTGTATAACACTGACTGATTACACGCAGCTGCTGCATATGTGGATTTCAGTGAAATATGTCAACCGACGTGCCAGGAGGAGGTGAAAAAAGCAATATTTATGGGCCAATTTCTCTTCTTTTGTCTCTTTTGGTTACACTATCGCAGGTGTAATGTTAGACCCACCGGAAAAATATTTTCGGATGAACAGGAGTGAGTTTTTGCGAAAAAACCTCTTGAGACAACCCCACCACCACCACCACCCCCTTCTCTTTTCTTTCGATTTCATTCTTCCTTTCCTTTCTATGCGCTGACTTATTTTCTTCTTTTGAAAAAAAAATCTCACCATTTCCTCTTCTCTCCCACCCCGCTCCTTCCCTTTTCATCCCATTCTCAAAGTGTGGTCCGGGGACCACTGGTGGTCTGTGACAGAACTCAGGTGGTCCTTCTAATTTTCCAAGACAAGCTATAAGTAAGCTATTTGTAACATTATTACAAAGCTAAACATAGCTGAGGACACATTTTACCACAATAAGACTTGTAATGTGAATAAAAAAGTCTCCATCGGAATTAGCAGTGTGTGTCAAATTAGCACACGTCAACAGTCAATTCAGTTGACAGGAGGTCCCTGCACATTTTTGGGGAGAACAAAGTGGTGCTTGGTCTTAACAAGATTGAGAAACAATGATCTAGGGCAAAGACTTGCCTTTCAGAGGGGGTGAGGGGGTGAGCGCCGCCCCTGCCCTGCCCTGGCCCTGCCGCCGGTCGGTTCCACCAGGCTATAGGCTAGCCGGGGTACTGTTTCAGGTCAGAGGGGCTCCCTCCCAGGGCAGGACTGGCCATCTGGCATAGCGGGCATTTCCTAGTGGGCCCTGCACCCTTATGGGCCCCTATTTTCAGAAAAGTTAAAAAAATAATAATAATAATCTGAAAATAGGGGCCCACAAGGGTGCGGGGCCCACCGGTGAGTCAGATCTGCGGCGCTAATTATGGAGTGGGGGGGCCCCTTTAAACCCAAAGTGCCCGGGCCCTATTTCCTCCCTAGTCCAGCCCTGGTTGTTTCCACCAGGCTAGCCTAGCCGGGGACGGGGTACTGTTTCAGATCAGTGTGGGGCTCCCTCCCTCCGTTTCCTCAGCACAGCACTGCACTCCCCCGAGGGGCCTTGAGGTCTCGTAATCACGACAAGAGGTCAGATCCAGACTAAACCGCAGGATCGCCACCACCACCACCCACACCCACCCGGGGCTCGGGGCCGCGTCCAGCAGACTTTAGGTTTTAGGAGTGGTGGTGGGTCCGGACTGGAGTCCGAAGTCATTCAGTCCAGGGGACTGGAGAGAGAGAGAGAGCTGAGCTCCCACACATGGTACTTATAAGCCCTGTGCTGAACTGTATCGTTAAAACACATTAGCCATTCCTCACGGACTCCGGAGGTCCCTTTATGGCAGGACAGTGCACTGTTGACACGACGATTGGCTGATCATTTTGGAGGCAGGCAGCTGGTGGGGATGTAATGAAAAAAACAAAAAAAACAAGCTAGCCCTGCTGCCATGATTAGGTTGTTCCAATCCTGTTCCTTTGGCACCGGTCCCCCATTTATTGAATTTTTATACGAGTCTAGTAGCCACATTACCAAAAGGTTTCAAGGGAGAATTAATCAAAAACAGCCCTTATTAAAACACATTCGGAGCAGCGAGCAGAAAGTAATATGGGCGAGCTAGTGAGCGGCAAGAGAAGGCAGGGCCCCTTGCTGAAGTGCGATTGCTGTTCTGTGGCTGACACGGTGGCCCCCGGGGGGCCGGGGAGACATTATTGTGCTGTCCTGTGCTGCGCTGCACTGTGGAGGATTGAAGCCCGGCTTAAAGGCCTGATGGGGGAGCACTTGACTGCTACCATGAAGGGAGGTGCAGGCTGCCGTACAGGGAGCACCAAGGGAGCCGAAAGGTAAGGGAAAGGAGCAGTGAGGCTGACATGGGGGTGGTTCAGGGGGGGTTAGAGGAGAGTCTCATGGCCCTGGAATGTTTTAACCTCTTCTGTAGTCCCCCCCCCCCCAACCAAACACCAACACCACCCCCAGTCTACACCTACACCCACACTCACAACCACCCGCCCACCGACACCACCACCCCCGACAAAAACAGTCTCTGTACAGCAGAGGCCTACCTCAGCCCACCCCGTCACCAGTCCACCCCCTCCTCTGCTCTTGGTGGTCTGCACAAGGAAGAGAAAAACACACACACACACACACACACACAGTTTTCTCTCTCTCTCTCTCTCTCTCTCTCTCTCTCTCTCTCTCTCTCTCTCTCTCTCTCTCTCTCTCTCTCTCTCTCTCTCTCTCTCTCGCTCTCTCATAAGAAAAGAGAGGGAAAAAAGAGCACATACATTACATGCACAAACACAATAAACACCTTGTTTGCCTGTTTCCTCCTGAAAGCCAGGGGGTCGTCTACTCCAGGGGGGTAACTGAGGACCATCAGCCCTGTCTGGAGCCAACTCACACTGGGGTGGCACACTGTACACACACACTCTCTCTCTCTCTCTCTCTCTCTCTCTTTCCTTCTCTCTCTCTCTCTCTCTCTCTCTCTCTCTCTCGTACCACCATTCTCTCGCTCCACCAGCTCCATTGTGGCTCCAGCAGGAGTAGTACTGCTGTAGTGGCTGCCGCCAGCTCCTGCCTGCAGTGGGGGCTGCTCGACTCGGCTGCCCTCTCCCTCGCCATCGCCCTCTCCCCTGCCTCACCTCACCTTTCTGTGTGTGTGTGTGTGTGTGTGTGTGTGTGTGTGTGTGTGTGTGTGTGTGTGTGTGTGCGTGTGTGTGTGTGTGTGTGCGTGTGTGTGTGTGTGTGTGTGTGTGTGTGTGTGAATGTAAGTGTGTGTGTGTGTATGAGAGAGAGAGAGGGAGAGAGAGAGAGAGAGAGAGAGAGAGAGAGAGAGAGAGAGAGAGAGAGAGAGAGAGAGAGAGAGAGAGAGACAGAGAGAGAGAGAGAGAGAGAGAGAGAGAGCACAGAGCTCCTGTGTGTGCCAGTCCGGTTGACAAACAGGCCTCGTGGGGTCCACAGCATTTAGCTTTTCCTCTCTGGGCTCCCTTTCTCCCTCCCTCCCTCCATCACCGTAGACACAGTTAAAAGCCTCTGTGACCGCTAGCCTCGGATGGTCAGTGGTGTAATCTACGTAGAATGCAGGTATACGCAGTATACCCAAAGATTCTCTATTCTAAATTCTGTAGAATGTAGAATGTATTCTGCATTAGAACTGTCTCTGGTATACCCACCTCAAAATGTCAGGGATTTCAGTATACCCACCTAAAATTGATTGATCCATTATTTAGCATATACTATACAGTATACCCAACTCAAAAAACCCTCAAATATAGGCCTACAGTATCAAACACAAGCAGGTAATTGGAGTGCTTCTGGGTCTTCAACTTTTTTCCTTGGTGCTTATCAGTGTAGGGGCTCTCAAACTTGGTCCAGGTAGACATATGCTGAGGCACTCAAGGTTGCAATTTTTTTTTTGTATACCCACTTCAAAAAAGAAGACTACACCACTGCGGATGGTGTCATGCTATGCTGATTGCGTCTGCGTGTGTTGCTAGCTGCAGTGTGTAAACTATACAGTATGCTGCATTCAAGGAAGCCGACAGAGGAGGGGACAAAGGGGTCAGCTGTCCAGTGCCCTAGAGAGAGGGGGGCAGTCCACAATTGGCTCCTCATTACATTGTATGTATAGAGAGGGGGTGCCCTTTCAGATGACTTAGTCCTGGGCCCAGTCAGAACTGTCAGCGGCCCTGGCAGGCCGGCAGCAAGTAACGGCTAATATGATCAGACGGGTAGGCTCTGCCAAGATTAGCCAACACATTTCTCTACTTTGCTGATGCGTGTTATTGTTTCGCTTGTTAAAAAATGTGTGAGAAACATTTTATAGCTAAATTTGACTCGAAAAAGCTGTTTTCAACAAACACAATTGCTTTTAAAACTGGCTAGAAGTGGCATTCTGTAAAATTCCCCTCTGCTTGCCTTCACTTACATTTAACCCTGATGGGTGGCACAACTCCTCGTACAAATAAACACATAAAATTGCAGGCTGGGTAAAGTTTAGCCGTTTTTCCGTTCCATGTGAAATCCTACTGACACTTTATTGCGTCATAAGGGCTTCTTTTGATCTTTTGTTTTGAAGACGGGGGGTTGACACTCTTCGAAATGTTCCCTGTGTGTAAGTATTATCTTTTACAGTTATTCTTCGCTGTCTCAAAGCTATCTGAGACCTGTCCCTCTCCTCTCATTAGCGTCTGTGAGCGCAATGACAGGCAGTGTTGTCTGAGAGGAGAGGCAACAGTAGCAGAGGGGCAGGGAATGGACACAGCGAGACAAGACGAGGCTGCTTGCCTCCTGACCTATACCTGCTATCATTGGACCCTCAAATTAGACGCCTGCGCTGTACTGCGCTGTCACAGTCTCTAATTCGCAATAGTTTTACGGTGCGTTTACCTTCTGTTTACATAATAAGTTTGAATGACCTGTTTGTGTGTGTGTGTGTGTGTGTGTGTGTGTGTGTGTGTGTGTGTGTGTGTGTGCGCGTGTGTGCGTGCGTGCGTGTGTGCATACGTGTGTGTCTGTCTGTCTGTTTGTCTGTTTGTCTGTGTTACTGTGCATACCTATAGTATAAGTGTTACGTACATGTGACTGTTGTGTGTGCATGCAGGGCCACTGTCAGTTTTGGCTGGGCCCTCTGACAAAGCCATCTAAAAAGGACCCCCACAATACAAACAATGCAATGACGACCTTTAATTCTTGGTCCCCCTCTTCCTGGGACCCAGACAATTGCCACCCAATATTGCCCCCAGTCATGCGTGCCTGTGTGTGTGTCCACTTAAATCTGTATGGTTAGGATGGTGAAAAAAGTACTGTATGTGTGTGGCCATCTGTATTTCAGCAGCGATAGTTACAGTACTGTACTGTACTGTAACAGGCCCCAAATAGACTCTGAGAGGGTTTGTGCAACAGGGGCCCCACCAGTGTTGCCAGATTGGGCGGTTTCGCGCCCAATTGGGCTACTTAGGATGGCCGCCTGCGGGAAAAAAGTCACTTGGGCGGGTTTTTCTGCTAATTTTTGGACATAGAAATCAATAGAACTGGGCAGGATTTAGTGCTTCTAGGTGGGTTTTGAGCATTTTTTGGACTGGAAATCATCAGTGTCATCTGGCAACCCTGGGCCCGACTTCACTTGTATCCTACAGTAATGATGGAGGAGACAGGAGGCTAATATTTTCCTCCATTGGGCTCCTGCCGCGAGTTTTAGTGCATCATTTATCAACCACTTAACGTGCGGGCGGCAGCGAGAAGGGGAAAAGAAATTAGCCTTTATATTAAACGTGTCTGGTGGGTAATAGGCATTAAGTTTGTGACTGGGACGGTGGGGCGGCGGGGCGGCGGGGCGGCGGGGCGGCGGGGCGGCGGGGCGGCGGGGCGGCGGGGCAGCGGGGCAGTGGGGCTGTGCGGACGGGGCTGCGGCTGCCATCTAGGTAGGTAGAGGGTGAACTCACCGGCAGAGACCAAATCCCAGCTGGAGCACGGCTGTTTGTGCCTCACTCTCCTCGCATGCATGCGCTTAACAGCCCCAGTAAAACATCCAGCCACGTTGGGGTGTCTGCTTACTCAAACTGGTAGGCTGGTAGGCGGGCGGGCAGGCAGGCAGGCAGGCAGACGGGCAGGGAGACGGGCAGGGAGACAGGCAGGCAGGCAGGCAGGCAGGCAGACGGGCAGGCAGGCAGGCAGGCAGGCAGGCAGGCAGGCGGGCAGGCGGGCAGGCGGGCGGGCAGGTGAGCAGGCAGGGAGACAGGCTGTCGGGCAGGCGGGCAGACAGGCAGGGAGACAGGCAGGCAGGTGGGCAATCAGGGAGACAGGCAGGCAGGCGGGCAATCAGGGAGACAGGCAGGCAGACAAGCAGGCAGGCGAGCAGGCGGACGGGCAGGCAGGCGAGCAGGCAGGTAGATGAGCTGGCAGACGGGCTGGGAGACAGGCAGGCAGGCGGGCAAATGTAGGCATCCTGTGGGCCTGCTGCTGTCTGCCCTGCCACCCTGCATCACCGAAACAGCCTGCTGTGCTTCACTGATGAGGAGGAGAAAAGCGGTGGGGGGGGGGAGATACAGTAGTGTGAGGGTTTTACAGAGTCGAGTCGCCATATACTTGAGGCAAAGCAGGGGGGAGGAGAGAGAGCTGAAGGAAGCCTAATTACCGGTTAAGGGCATTGTGTGATATAAAATGAACCACATGCTGCAAGCGAGACGGTCAGACAGGGAGAGACGAATAGGGGAAGAGAAGAGAAGAGAAGAGAGGTTGGGGTGAGGTGAGGTGAGGTGGGGTGGGGTACACAGACTACAGTAAGACAGAGGAGTTTGGGGGTGGGGTGTGGTGGTAGATAAACTACAGTAAGACGGGGAGAGACGAACAGACAAAAAAGAAAGGGGGTGTGCACACACAGGGAAAGGCGAATAGGGGAAGAGAAAAGAGGGGTGGCGGGGGCACATAGACTACAGTAAGGCAGAGACACTGACTGACAGACAGACAGATAGACATACAGACAGGGAGGTATGTACGTACACGAGGAGAGGGGGAAGGAGAGAGAAAGACCACCAGGGAGAGAATGTCAGAGACAGACAGGTAGAGGGATAGATTAAGACGTTAAGTGAGAGAGAGAGAGAGAGAGAGAGAGAGAGAGAGAGTGTGTGTAAGAGAGAGTAAGCTCCTGGATTCTCTTGTGCGTCTGTGTGGTGGTTAAGCAGTCCCATGTTCAGAGCATGGCTAGATTGGCCATATGGCATACAGGGCATTTGCCCGGTGTACTGTTGATCATTTTTGCCTGGCCCTCCTCTCAATGGTATCAGTCCTCATCAATCCTACAGCAGGTCTCTTCCAGATAGTCAGATATTTAACCCCTTAGTTAGCGCAGAGTCTATGTTAAACATACTGTTACCAAAAGTGTTATAGCTGATCTTAATCTTAATCTTAATCTGGCTCTCGGTGATGTCATAGCAATGTTGTTATGATGTAGTTGAGTATTTTCAGCAAATAGTGAATAGGCCCACCGGCGACCTCATCTGCAGTATGAGGATACAAAGCATTTTGGCTGTCAGAGTCAAAATAGCTCATATTTCATGAAAATTTTGTCAAAGACTTCATCGTCTCTCAATGTCTGTTGGACCGGTCTTGGGTAAAAATGCCCGGCCTGATTTTTCATCCCAGTCCCCCAGCCCTGGTTCAGAGGGCAGTGTGAAGCAGGTGTGTGTCTAGGACAGTGGTTTGCAAAGTGGGGGCCACCACCTCTAACACCACCACCACCACCACCACCACCACCACCACTACCGCTAACACCACCACCACCACCACCACCACCACCACCACTACCTCTAACACCACCACTACTATTACCACCACCGCCACCACTACTACCACCACCCTCAGACATCTGAGCAGCGCGGCCTGCCTGGTGCCTGTCCAACCGCCGCCACCACCACTACCTCTACCCCCACCAATACCACCACCACCACCACTACCACCACCCTCACCACTACAATCACCACCACCCTCAGAGACCTGAACAAGGCAGCCTGCCTGCTCCACCGCCACCACCACTACCTCTACCCCCACCATCACCACCACCACCTGCGACCTTCCCCACCGCTACTACCACCACCACCACCACCACCATCTATCCAGGATGGGCTGCCACCGCCACCACCACCACCACCACCACCACCACCATCTATCCAGGATGGGCTGCCACCGCCACCACCGCCACCATCTAGCCAGGATGGGCTGCCACCACCACCACCACCATGTAGCCAGGATGGGCTGCCTGCCGTTGGGGCCTGAGGATGGGTTGGCCGGCTGCTCAGAGACGGCCTGCTGTCTGTGTGTGCAGCTACAAGGCACCAAGCTCTGCAGGGGAGTTAAGCTCCAATCAAAACAGGATTATGCAGAGACCAACCATAGGTTCACAACACAACAAAAAAGTAGTACTCACACACACACACACATGCATGCAGACACACACATACTGTACACCTACACATGCACGGACACACGCCCACACAGGCACAGACACACACGCGCGCGCGCGCACACAAAACACACACACGCACACACACACACACACACACACACACACACACACACACACACACACACACACACACACACACACACACACACACACACACACACACACACACACACATTTAGACCCTCAATACAGTGGATTACCCCCTAAAGGCAAAAAAATATATTTTCTGTTTTCATCAGTTGTGTCTGCTGCAAACTTTCTCAGACATGTACAAAGAAGGAAATACTTTTAGTGACTAAGTAATACCAATTCTTATGGAAAGTCCACAAAGTCCACCAAACAAAAACAAAAAATAGAATTAAACAACATCAAGATATGATCAAGCACTAAACCCACATGCCGTACAATAACCCCCGAAGTCTGCAACATTCACCAATCCAAACCATTTCTTCCTAGTAAAAACCTGTGTCATAAACCATGGCCTAATCCCTTTCACAAAAATAAAGAGTTTGGGCTGGGAGTTGCCTTTTTGACTGGGTATATGGGTGAGTCACTGGCCATGATAACAAATGAAAGACCAGTCTGTGTATTCTTGTAGTGATACTGTAGGCCTATGTGTCACTGTCCGTCTATGGGTGCAGTGGTTTACTGAAGGGTAGCCACAGCAGTACAACTGCGCCAGTCTTCTAATCCAGTGTTTCCAGATTTTTTTTTAAAATCTTGCATACCCCCTAAGCCTTTTTTGTCATACAATGAGTATCCCCTCAGCGATGCCCTATATCTCATCCTGTATAATCAAGTCAAGTCAAGTCGGCTTTATTGTCAATATCTTTACATACACTGGTCATACAAAGAATTAAAATGACATTTCTTATACTTTCCCATGCAGACATAGGCATACTTAAGGTATAGAGATACGTACGTAGACAGTATTGCCATAGACAGTACACGTAGTTCACATACAATACACATACAGATATTTACAGTGCAAGACTGGACAACAGAAGACATAGAGAACATATTAAATGTATTAATGTATAATCATGTGACTGTGCTCCCCATACGTTTGTCATTTTTTCCCACATAATAATAATAATAATAATAATAATTGTATTTGTATAGCACTGTGTCATACAAGGCATGTAACTCAAAGTGCTTAACAAATGGGAAAAAAAAACATTGTTAGAGATGGATTTAAAAGGAGAGGTATAGAGGAGAGGCAGAAATAGCAGGAGGGCAGAGGAAGAAGAGATAGACAGAGATTGTAGAGTCATAAGGTCAACGTAGGTTAGGACCAGGATTCTTAGATGTGTAAGGTCCATAGTGGCTGGGCCTATCATAAGTCATAGATAGTCACACAGAGATTGGGCGCTCAGGTGCGGCCTGAAGTGTCCAGGTAACCCTAGTGGTACGCATACCCCTTGGCTGGGAACCACTTTTCTAAACTGCCACATGTGTGTGCACTGATGCATAG